>NC_091284.1:827072839-827427839 GCF_032444005.1 Ranitomeya imitator
GCTCATCGTACAGTAATCCGAGCGCCAGGAAAAACGCATCGACACTACTCAATGCAGGGTCCCCTGGCGCAAGAGAAAATGCCCAGTCCTGAGGGTCGCCGCGCAAAAAAGAAATAATAATCAAAACCTGTTGAATAGGATTACCAGAAGAATGAGGTTTCAAGGCCAGAAATAGCTTACAATTATTTTTGAAATTAAGAAACTTAGTTCTATCACCAAAAAACAAATCAGGAATAGGAATTCTTGGTTCTAACATAGATTTCTGATCAATAGTATCTTGAATCCTTTGTACATTTGCAACGAGATTATCCATTGAAGAGCACAGACTCTGAATATCCATGTCCACACCTGTGTCCTGAAACACCCAAATGTCCAGGGGAAAAAAAAAACTGAACACAGAGCTGAGAGAGAAAAAAAAAAATGTCAGAACTTCTTTTTTCCCTCTATTGAGAATCATTAGACAGGCTCCTTGTACTGTTATGAAGGCAATCCAGGGACACAGTGTGCCAGAAATCAGAGCACATACAGTGATCTGACAAAACCCAAAAACAATAGAACTAGCTCTGAGACGTGGAATCTCTGTAGACCGCAATACCTGAACCTATCCTAAACACAACTAAAGGCAGCTGTGGATTGCGCCTGACAATACCTATGCAACTCGGCACAGCCTGAGGAGCTGACTAGCCTGAAGATAGAAAAACAAGCCTGACTTGCCTCAGAGAAATACCCCAAAGGAAAAGGCAGCCCCCCACATATAATGACTGTTAGCAAGATGAAAAGACAAACGTAGGGATGAAATAGATTCAGCAAAGTGAGGCCCGATATTCTAGATAGAGCGAGGATAGCAAAGAGAACTTTGCAGTCTACAAAAAACCCTAAAGCAAAAAACCACGCAAAGGGGGCAAAAAGACCCACCGTGCCGAACTAACGGTACGGCGGTACACCCTTTGCGTCTCAGAGCTTCCAGCAAAACGAATTGACAAGCTGGACAGAAAAAGTAGCAACAAAAGCAAAGAAGCACTTATCTAAGCAGAGCAGCAGGCCACAGGAAAGATCCAGAAGCTCAGATCCAACACTGGAACATTGACAAGGAGCAAGGAAGACAGAATCAGGCGGAGTTAAATAACAAAGCAGCCAACGAGCTCACCAGAACACCTGAGGGAGGAAGCTCAGAAGCTGCAGTACCACTTGTGACCACAGGAGTGAATTCAGCCACAGAATTCACAACAGTACCCCTCCTGAGCCCCACTCTGCCTAACCACAGTAAGCAGCCACATGTTTGTCATTATTGTAATGGAGAAAAAGGCTCTTAATTTACAGGTGCGTATCGCCAGAAGCACAAGGTGGGCATGATGTGGCGCCACCATGTACGGGGACACAATGTATGGGGGTGATGCAATATATGGGGGCACAATGTATGGGCACTACAGTGGCAGATTTGCAATTCTCCAGAAAAAAAAGCCTGGCATGAATGTTACATGCCAGCCGTAGATGAATTCATTGAAAGGTGCAGTTTCTACAATGGGGTCACTTTGGGGGTTTTCTGCCGTTCTGGCATCTTCAGGGCTCCGCAAATGTCATCCGAAAACTAATCTAGCAAAATCTGTGCTCCAAAAGCCAAATAGCGTTCCTTCCTTCTCAGCCCTGATGTGTGGCCTAGCATTAATTTCTGATAACATATGGGGCAACACCGCATTCGGGAGAAATTGCACAATAAAATGTGGGGTCTAGCTTTACACATTAACCCTTGTGTACCTGACAAATTTGCAGGAAATGCAAAAATTACATTTTTACCACTAAAATCTCAGATTTCCATGTCTCGATGTTATAAAATTCTTTTTGGCAACTATAGGTTAAAAATACTCACTACACCCCTAGATGAATTTCTTGAAGGGTCTAATTTCCAAAATGGGGTCACTTGTGGGGGGTTTCTGCTGTTTTTACATGTCAGGGGCTCTTCAAATGCGACATAGCATTCACAATCTATCCCAGGTAAATAGTGCTCTTTCCTATCCCTGCCATGTGCCCAAGCAGAAGTCTTTGACCACATGTGGGGTATACCATAGTCGCATTTGGGACAAATTGCATAACAAATTATGGGGTCCATTTTATCCTATTATCTATTGTGAAAATTACAAATTTGGGGCCAAAACAACATTTTCGTGAAAAAAATGAAAATTTTCAATATGACCACCTAATGTTACCAAATTCTGTGCAGTACCTGTGGGTTCAAAACGGTCATTATACCCCTGTATAAAATCCTTGAGGGGTATAGATTCTAAAATGGGGAAACTTGTGTTTTTTTTCACTGTTTAGGTACATCAGGGGGTCTCCAAACTCGACTTGACGCCCGAAGACCATTCCATCAAAGTCTGCATTCCAAAACGTCACTTCTTCCTTTCCGAGCCCCGACGTGCGCCCAAACAGTAGTTTTCCACCACATATGGGGTATCGGCGTACTCAGGAGAAATTACACAACAAATTTTTGGGTCAATTTCTCCTGTTACCCTTGGGAAAATTAAAAAATTGGGGCTAAAAGTACGTTTTTGCGGGTAAGATGTGATTTTTATATTTTCTCGTCTCTTCGTTATAAACTTCTGTGAAGCACCTGGGGGTTCAAGATGCTCATCACACATCTAGATAAGTTCCTTGAGGGGTCTAGTTTCCAAAATGGGGTTAATTGTGGGGGGTTTCCACTGCTTTGGCACATCAGTAGCCCTCCAAACGTGACATGGAGGCAAAACGTTATTCCAATTGAAGCACAGGTGCTTGTTATTAGCGACATCAAAAGGCTGAAAAACGTTGTATAGAGAAATTCTTGAATGACATATTTTACATGTGGATAATATCCAATATCATTAAAATGAATAATGCAATGAAAAAAATTGGAAAATATGCACAATTACTGTATAATTTCAATATACGTATGTGTAAGCAATTAATATTATACTTCATAAAGACATCTAGGTGAATTATAGAAAAAAAAATATACATGCAAACGTATAAATATACAAAAATACATACAAAGTGTTGACATTTAAAAAAAAAAAAAACTGTCAAAATTTTTTAGTTTAGAGCAAGTAATAAGGGTTTTCAAAGAATATATAAATATATCATCCAACATTGAGTTAAATTTATAGCCAGCTGTCGCGGACACGCCAATGGGGGAAAGGAGCCGTAAAGACGAATTCTTGAAAGCACATAGGAGTGACTGGAGGCTTAATGGTTAATGACGACGAATACCGATAAGACCGGATGACTGGTGACTGCGGATACACAAAGGTAGAGAAAGACAGAGATGGCATCCATCGCTGTAACATCTAGATGAAGAGCGGGTAAGAAGATGAGACCTGTCTGATGCGTGCGGCGTCCGAGGAAAGGACGATGCTTCCTCAATTTCTGATAAGAGAAGTACGAATGTTAGGTGCAAAAAACGAATGATAAAAACCTAGAAAAGAGGAGAGTATAACTCAAAGCCTGTGGTGATTAACAGGTTCTATAAGTGTATACAGTGGGGGAAAAAAGTATTTAGTCAGCCACCAATTGTGCAAGTTCTCCCACTTATAAAGATGAGCGAGGCCTGTAATTGACATCATAGGTAGACCCCAACTATGAGAGTCAAAATGAGAAAACAAATCCAGAAAATCACAGCATCTGATTTGGAAAGATTTATTTTTCAAATTATGATGGAAAATACCGTATATACTCGAGTATAAGCCGACCCGAGTATAAGCCGACCCCCCTAATTTTGCCACAAAAAACTGGGAAAACTTATTGACTCGAGTATAAGCCTAGGGTAGAAATGCAGCATTTACCGGTGAATTTCAAAAATAAAAATAGATCATTATTTCCCCATAGCTGTGCCATATAGTGCTCTGCACCGTTCATTGTGCCCCATTGCTGTGCCATATACGGTGCTCTGCACCGTTCACTGTGCCCCATTGCTGTGCCATATACGGTGCTCTGCACCGTTCATTGTGCCCCATATCTGTGCCATACGCGGTGCTCTGCACCGTTCATTGTGCCCCATTGCTGTGCCATATACGGTGCCCTGCACCGTTCATTGTGCCCCATTGCTGTGCCATATACGGTGCCCTGCACCGTTCATTGTGCCCCATAGCTGTGCCATATACGGTGCTCTGCACCGTTCATTGTGCCCCATAGATGTGCCATATACGGTGCTCTGCACCGTTCATTGTGCCCCATTGCTGTGCCATATACGGTGCTCTGCACCGTTCATTGTGCCCCATTGCTGTGCCATATACGGTGCTCTGCACCGTTCATTGTGCCCCATTGCTGTGCCATATACGGTGCTCTGCACCGTTCATTGTGCCCCATTGCTGTGCCATATACGGTGCTCTGCACCGTTCATTGTGCCCCATTGCTGTGCCATATACGGTGCTCTGCACCGTTCATTGTGCTCCATTGCTGTGCCATATACGGTGCTCTGCTCCGTTCATTGTGCCCCATAGAAATCTCTGCCGCCGCTGCTGCAATAAAAAAAAAAAACACATACTCACCTCCCTTGATTGCAGCTCCAGGCGTCTCGTTCCGGCGCCTCCATCTTCCCGGCGTCTCTGCTCTGACTGATCAGGCAGAGGGCGCCGCGCACACTGTATGCGTCATCGCGCCCTCTGACCTGAACAGTCAGAGCGCAGACGCTGGGAAGATGGAGGCGCCGGCCGGGAAGATGGAGCGACGCCCGGCGGCTGGAACGAGGACAGGTGAATATGCTATACTTACCTAGTCCTGGCGATCCTCGCGCTGTCCCTCTGCCTGGTCTTCGGTGCCGCAGCTTCTTTCTCTATCAGCGGTCACCGGCACCACTGATTAGAGGAATGAATAGGCGGCTCCGCCCCTATGGGAGGTGGAGCCGCCTATTCATTTCTCTAATGAGCGGTCCCACGTGACCGCTGAAGAGGGGAAGAAGCTGCAGCACAGAAGCCCGTGGGACGGCAGGGACAGCGCGAGGATCGCTGGGACTAGGTAAGTATACCTCAGCGCCCTCACCCCCTCACCCGCCGACCCTGCCACCCACATTGACTCGAGTATAAGCCGAGAGGGGCACTTTCAGCCCAAAAATTTGGGCTGAAAATCTCGGCTTATACTCGAGTATATACGGTAAGTATTTGGTCACCTAAAAACGTGCAAGATTCCTATCTCACAGTCCTGTAACTTCTTCTTTGGCTATGTGCACACGTAGGAAATGTGGTGCAGATTTTTCTGCACTAAATCTGCATCTCCTGGCAGAATCCGCAAGTGCGTTTTTTATGCGTTTTTTATGCGTTTTTAGTGCGTTACCACTGCAGATTTCTATTAATGGAGGGGTGCAGAAACGCTGCAGAAACGCACAAAAGAAGTGACATGCACTTCTTTGAAATCTGCAGCGGTTCTGCGCAGATTTTTCTGCACTATGTGCACAGCTTTTTTTTTTTCCACATTGATTTACATTGTACTGTAAATCACAGTGCAGTTCTGCACCAATTCTGCACTAAATCTGCATCGTGTGCACATACCCTTTAAGAGGCTGTCATGTCGGACGCTATTCACATTAGGGCGTCCGACAGACAGCGGTGATTCCACATTTGTCCACTATACGCTCAGTGGGTTTTCAAACAATATATAAATATATCATCCAGCATTGAGTTAAATTTATAGCCAGCTTCGTATTGCAGCTGACATCTGGCACTATGTGCCAGGAGCGGTCACGGACCGCCCCCGGCACATTAACCCCCGGCACACCGCGATCAAACATGATCGCGATGTGCCGGCGGTGCAGGGAAGCATCGCGCAGGGAGGGGGCTACCTGCGGGCTTCCCTGAGACCCCCGCAGCAACGCGATATGATCGCGTTGCTGCGAGGGTCTCCTACCTTCCTCCCTGCAGCAAGGCCCAGATCCAAGATGGCCGCGGCATCCGGGTCCTGCAGGGAGGGAGGTGGCTTCACAGAGCCTGCTCAGAGCAGGCGCTTGGTAAGGCTGCAGCGCTCTTTGACAGATCGGTGATCTCACAGAGTGCTGTGCAAACTGTCAGATCACCGATCTGTATTGTCCCCCCCTGGGACAAAGTAAATAAGTAAAAAAAAAAATTTCCAAGTGTGTAAAAATAAATAAATAAATAAATAAATATTATTCCCATAAATACATTTCTGTATCTAAATTTAAAAAAAAACAATAAAAGTACACATATTTAGTATTGCCGCGTCCGTAAAAACCCGACCTATAAAACTGTCCCACTAGTTAACCCCTTCAGTAAACACCGTAAGGAAAAAAAAAAAACGAGGCAAAAAACAACGCTTTATTATCATACCGCTGAACAAAAAGTGGAATAACACGCGATCAAAAAGACAGATATAAATAACCATGAAAGCGTCATCTTGTCCCGCAAAAAACAAGCCGCCATACAGCAACATCACCAAAAAACTAAAAAAGTTATAGTCCTCAGAATAAAACGATGCAAAAATAATTATTTTTTCTATAAAATTGTTTTTATCGTATAAAAGCGCCAAACCATAAAAAAATGATATAAATGAGGTGTCGCTGTAATGGTACTGACCCGAAGAATAAAACTGCTTTATCAATTTTACCAAACGCAGAACGGTATAAACGTCTCCCCAAAAAGAAATTCAAGAATAGCTGGTTTTTGGTCATTCTGCCTCACAAAAATCAGAATAAAAAGCGATCAAAAAATGTCCGAAAATGTTACCAATAAAAACGTCAACTCGTCCCGCAAAAAACAAGACCTCACATGACTCTGTAGACCAAAATATGGAAAAATTATAGCTCTCAAAATGCAAAAAAAAAATTTTTTTGCAATAACAAGTGTCTTTCAGTGTGTGACGGCTGCCAATCATAAAAATCAGCTAAAAAACTCGCTATAAAAGTAAATCAAACCCCCCTTCATCACCCCCTTAGTTAGGGAAAAATTAAAAAAATGTATTTATTTCCATTTTCCCATTAGGGTTAGGGCTAGGGTTAGGGCTAGGGTTAGGTTTAGGGCTAGGGTTAGGGCTAGGGTTAGGGCTAGGGTTAGGGCTAGGGTTAGGGTTAGGGTTAGGGCTAGGGTTGGGGCTAAAGTTAGGGTTTGGATTACATTTGCAGTTGGGAATAGGGTTGGGATTAGGGTTAGGGGTGTGTCTGAGTTAGAGGTGTGGTTAGGGTTACCGTTGGAATTAGGGTTAGGGGTGTGTTTGGATTAGGGTTTCAGTTATAATTGGGGGGTTTCCACTGTTTAGGCACATCAGGGGCTCTCCAAACGCGACATGGCGTCCGATCTCAATTCCAGCCAATTCTGCGTTGAAAAAGTAAAACAGTGCTCCTTCCCTTCCGAGCTCTCCCGTGCGCCCAAACAGGGGTTTACCCCAACATATGGGGTATCAGCGTACTCAGGACAAATTGGACAACAACTTTTGGGGTCCAATTTCTCCTGTTACCCTTGGGAAAATACAAAACTGGGGGCTAAAAAATAATTTTTGTGGGAAAAAAAAAGATTTTTTATTTTCACGGCTCTGCGTTATAAACTGTAGTGAAACACTTGGGGGCTCAAAGTTCTCACAACACATCTAGATAAGTTCGTGGGGGGGTCTAGTTTCCAATATGGGGTCACTTGTGGGGGGTTTCTACTGTTTAAGTATATTAAGGGCTCTGCAAACGCAATGTGACACCTGCAGACCATTCCATCTAAGTCTGCATTCCAAATGGCGCTCCTTCCCTTCCGAGCCCTCCCATGCGCCCAAACGGTGGTTCCCCCCCACATATGGGGTATCAACGCACTCAGGACAAATTGGACAACAACTTTTGGGGTCCAATTTCTCCTTTTACCCTCGAGAAAATACAAAACTGGGGGCTAAAAAATAATTTTGAGGGGAATTTTTTATTTTATTTTCACGGCTCTGCGTTATAAACTGTAGTGAAATACTTGGGGGCTCAAAGTTCTCACAACACATCTAGATAAGTTCATTGGGGGGTCTAGTTTCCAATATGGGGTCACTTGTGGGGGGTTTCTACTGTTTAGGTACATTAGGGGCTCTGCAAACACAATGTGACACCTGCAGACCATTCCATCTAAGTCTGTATTCCAAATGGCGCTCCTTCCCTTCCGAGCCCTCCCATGCGTCCAAACACTGGTTCCCCCCACATATAGGGTATCAGCACACTCAGGACAAATTGCACAACAACTTTTGGGGTCCAATTTCTCCTGTTACCCTCAAGAAAATACAAAACTGTGGGCTAAAAAATAAATTTTGTGGGAAAAAATTTTTGTTTTATTTTTACGGCTCTGCCTTATAAACTTCTGTGAAGCTCTTGGTGGGTCAAAGTGCTCACCACACATCTAATAAGTTCCTTAGGGGGTCTACTTTTCAAAATGGTGTCACTTGTGGGGGGTTTCAATGTTTAGGCACATCAGTGGCTCTCCAAACGCAACATGGCGTCCCATCTCAATTCCTGTCAATTTTGCATTGAAAGGTCAGAGGGCGCTCCTTCCCTTCCGAGCTCTCCCATGTGCCCAAACAGTGGTTTACCCCCACATATGGGGTATCAGCGTACTCAGGACAAATTGTACAACAACTTTTTTCTTCCAATTTCTTCTCTTACCATTGGGAAAATAAAAAATTGGGGGCGAAAATATAATTTTTGTGAAAAAAAATGATTTTTTATTTTTACGGTTCTGCATTATAAACTTCTGTGAAGCACTTGGTGGGTCAAAGTGCTCACCACACCTCTAGATAAGTTCCTTAGGGGGTCTACTTTCCAAAATGGTGTCACTTGTGGGGGGTTTCAATGTTTAGGCACATCAGTGGCTCTCCAAACGCAACATGGCGTCCCATCTCAATTCCAGTCAATTTTGCATTGAAAAGTCAAATGGCGCTCCTTCCCTTCCGAGCTCTGCCATGTGCCCAAACTGTGGTTAACCCCCACATATGGGGTATTGGCGTACTCAGGACAAATTGTACAACAACGTATGGGGTCCATTTTCTCCTGTAACCCTTGGAAAAATAAAACAAATTGGAGCTGAAGTAAATTTTTTGTGAAAAAAAGTTAAATGTTAATTTTTATTTAAACATTCCAAAAATTCCTGTGAAACACCTGACGGGTTAATAAACTTCTTGAATGTGGTTTTGAGAACCTTGAGGGGTGCAGTTTTTAGAATGGTGTCACAATTGGTTATTTTCTATCATATAGACCCCTCAAAATGACTTCAAATGAGATGTGGTCCCTAAAATATAATGGTGTTGTAAAAATGAGAAATTGCTGGTCAACTTTTAACCCTTATAACTCCCTAACAAAAAAAAAATTTGGTTTCAAAATTGTGCTGATGTAAAGTAGACATGTGGGAAATGTTACTTATTAAGTATTTTGTGTGACATATCTCTGATTTAATTGCATAAAAATTCAAAGTTGGAAAATTGCAAAATTTTCAAAATTTTTGCCAAATTTCCGTTTTTTTCACAAATAAACGCAGGTATTATCAAAGAAATTTTACCACTACCATGAAGTACAATATGTCACGAGAAAACAGTATCGGAATCACCGGGATCCGTTGAAGCGTTCCAGAGTTATAACCTCATAAAGGGACAGTGGTCAGAATTGTAAACATTTGCCCGGTCATTAACGTGCAAACCACCCTTGGGGGTAAAGGGGTTAAATAGTCATTCTGGACTTTGGGCGTCGCCGATTATAGCTTGTGTCTTGTGCCTGGTGATCTCGGTCTGGAGAGGTGGTTTAGGAGTTGAAGTATTGTATCTGGTGATGTATTATCCTTTGTCATATTTCTCCTTCCTATATTTGTGTTTATTTTTGCCCTGTGCACATTATAGTGTTTTCCTGTGTGTCTGCGGCGTGGTGCGTTTTTAGTTTTCCCTGTCTGTGCTTTCTGTGGGGGTTGGTGTGTGGTCTTATCATTGGGTGGCGGGTGGAAGTTTCAGCATAGGGCTGAAACAGGAGTCAGGGTCAGGCCTGGCGGCCCAGACAAGCACACCATCAGTGTAAATTCTGGAAGAGGGACAGACAGGGTTTTCCCTAGTCTGAGGGATATCGCAGGGGCCCGGGTAATCAGCTTTAGTCTACCCAATACCCCCGTGACATTATAATCAGCCCAAAATAAATTTTGAATGCCATGGATCCCATGACTTCCATAACCCGCCAGTTGGAGGCGCTGTCCTTACAGGTCACTGAGTTGAAGGGGGCAGTTCAGCAACAGGCTCTTGTAGTGTCTAATGTGCAAACTGAAACTGCAGGTAGAGTTGCAGAGCCAAAGATCCCTTTACCTGAGAGGTTTGCCGAGGAACGCAGTAAATTTGTTGCTTTTCGTGAAGCTTGCAAATTATATTTTCGTATGCGCCCGGTTTCCTCAGGTAATGAGGCTCAGCGTGTGGGTCTAATATTGTCATTACTGAACGGAGACCCCCAAGCATGGGCGTTTTCATTACCATCTGATTCAGCTGCATTTAACTCAGTGGAGATTTTTTTTTTCTGCTCTTGGACTCATTTATGATGATCCTGACAGAATGGCTCTAGCAGACTCTAAAATACGCGCTCTCCGCCAGGGGGAGTGAATGGCGGAGGATTACTGTTCTGAATTTCACCGTTGGGCAGTGGACACACAATGGAATGACCCCGCGCTGCGCAGTCAGTTTGTTCATGGGGTTTTGGGAAGGGCTAAACAAGCCCTCCTGATGTATGAGACTCCTGCTTCTCTAGAGTCTGCAATGAGTCTTGTTGTCCGCATTGATCGCCGTTTGCGTCAGGGGGCGCAAGAGACACCGCCTATGGGGGAGGGCGTAGGTGCACGTGAGGTTGCTGCAGGTGAGCCCACGGAGCCTATGCAAATCGCAGGGGTGTCACAGCATCTTGCCTCCTCGCTCAGGAAGCAGGGAGCCTGTTTTTGCTGTGGTAAAAAAGGGCATTATGTAAATGCTTGTCCTCTGTTTTCTAAGAAAAGCGCAAAACTTCTAAGCTCAGAGGGTGTGGAGGAGGCCAATCTGAGCTTTTGCATATCCTCCATGGTGGTTTCTCAATGCATGCTCCCTGCCAAAGTTATGATCTCTGGCAGAGAACTGCCAATCACTGTTTTTGTGGATGGTGGGTTGGCCACTAATCTCATTGATGCGGAGTTTGCGCGCACGGCCGGGTTCACGGTCGATAAACTACCTCATCCTATCCGGGTTGTCACGATCAATGCTACTCCACTCCCACAGGGGGAGATTACTGAGTTTGTGGCTCTTCCTGCACAAATGGTTCTGGGTTTTCCATGGTTGTCTATGCACAACCCGGTGATTGACTGTAAAACTCAGGATATTATTCAGTGGAGCGGATTCTGCCAGGAGAATTGCCACATGTGTGTCTGCTGTGACTTCCAGCATTCCTGAGCCACTGCTGGATTTCGCAGATGTGTTCTCTGAGAAGGGTTGCTCTGAATTGCCACCACATCGACCCTATGACTGTACTATTAGGTTCAAACCAGAGGCCAAGTTGCCAAAAGCTAGGATGCTTAACATCTCTGGTCCTGAGAGGCAAGCCCTAAAGGACTACATTGCTGAGAGTCTGAGCAAAGGGCACATCAGGCCTTCGTCCTCACCGGTGGCAGCAGATGGCGGACTACGCCTGTGTCTGGATTTTAGGGAGTTAAACCAGATTACGGTTCGTGATCCATACCCGATGCCACTGATACCTGATTTGTTCAACCAGGTGGCTGGTGCTAAGTGGTTTTTCCAAGCTTGACCTCAGGGGGGCGTACAACCTCATAAGAGTCCGTCAAGGTGATGAGTGGAAGACGGCTTTTAATACTCCTGAGGGTCATTTTGAAAATTTGGTGATGCCATTTGGGTTGATAAACGCGCCTGCTGTATTCCAACACTTCATAAATGATGTGTTCTCGCATCTACTGGGGAAATTCGTTATTGTGTACCTTGATGACACTCTCTTATATTCTTACGACCGTGATACTCATTTAGAGCATGTGAGGCAGGTGTTACAGCTACTCAGAGAGAATAAGCTCTATGCAAAACTTGAGAAATGTGTTTTTCGGTTCAAGAGTTGCCTTTCTTGGGTTATATTGTGTCCGCTTCAGGGTTTAAAATGGACGCCGCTAAGGTGCAAGCGGTGCTGCATTGGGAACGGCCTGATAACCGAAAAGCACTCCAGCGGTTCCTTGGATTTTCTAATTATTATAGAAAATTTATCAAAGATTTTTCTGCCATTGCTAAACCGCTTACTGACATGACGAAAAAGGGTATCGATTTCTCCGCCTGGCAGGAGGCTGCTGTGCGCGCATTCAAATTTCTGAAGAACAGTTTTGCTTCAGCCCCCATTCTGGTGCAACCGGACGTATCAAAACCATTTACCATGGAAGTCGATGCATCTGAGGTTGGAGTGGGGGCGGTGCTGTCACAAGGCTCATCCTTGGGCGAGTTGTGTCCATGCGCCTACTTTTCCAAGAAGCTGTCGTCTGCCGAACGTAACTACGATATCGGCAACAGGGAGTTGTTGGCTATCAAGTTGGCTTTTGAGGAATGGCGACACTTCTTGGAGGGGGCGGTCCACCAGGTTACAGTTATCACCGACCATAAAAATCTGCACTATTTAGAGTCAGCCAAGCGTCTGTCCCCCAGGCATGCTCGCTGGGCATTGTTTTTCACGTGCTTCAACTTTTTTGTCACGTACCGTCCGGGGTCTAAGAACACTAAGGCAGATGCTTTATCCAGGTGTTTTCCAGGGGGAGAACCTCGGGAAGAACCCGTACCCATCCTCCAAAAGGGTGTAGTGGTCTCGGCTCTCACGACAGAGGTTGAGGCGGAGATTGCCGAGGTTCAGGAGGAAGTACCACCAGAGCTTCCCATTAACAAATCATTTGCACCGCTCCATCTTCGCCTAAAGGTGTTGGGTGAGCATCATGATGCTGTTCTGGCTGGCCATCCAGGGGTTAGGGGTACCTTGGAGTTGGTGTCACGTCGGTTTTGGTGGCCCAAAATCCAACAAGACGTGGTCTCGTACATATCAGCATGTACCACGTGTGCTAGGGCTAAGACGCCTCGCTCCCGTCCTGCTGGCTCATTACATCCTCTAGGCCAGGGTACCCAGTAGGCCATGGACGGAGATCTCCATTAATTTTATTACAGACCTACACTCCTCAGCTGGGAACATGGTCATCTTGGTGGTTGTTGATCGGTTCTCAAAGATGTCGCACTTTGTGTCTTTGCCTTCGTTGCCTAACGCAAAGATTCTGGCTCAGGTTTTTGTGCAGGAGGTGGTCAGACTTCACGGGGTCCCGTCTGACATAGTGTCTGATAGGGGTACTCAGTTTGTGGCAAAGTTTTGGAAAGCTTTTTGCTCACGACTGGGGATCAAGTTGTCGCATTCTTCGGCATTTCATCCTCAGTCAAATGGTCAGACCGAACGGATGAACCAAAATTTGGAGCAGTACTTACGCTGCTTTGTTTCTGAGAACCAGGAGGAATGGTCGACGTTCCTTCCTTTGACTGAGTTTGCCATTAACAATCACCGCCAGGAATCGTCTGGGGAGTCCCCGTTCTTTTGTGTTTACCGGTACCATCCTCAATTTTGTACTCTGCGTCAGGGTGGCTCTGCTGGCATTCCTGAGGAGGACCAGCTAGGAGCACAACTGTCATCTGTTTGGAGGAGAGTGAAACAGCGCTTGCTGAGCGTGGGTGCTAGGTACAAACGAGTGGCTGACAGTAGACGTGTGCCAGGTCCGGACCTGAGTGTGGGTGACTGGGTGTGGTTGTACACAAAAAACATAAAGCTCAAAGTACCATCCCTGAAATTGGGTCCAAGGTTTATTGGTCCATTTAGGGTCGCAGCCATCATTAACCCGGTAGCCTACCGATTGGAGCTTCGTACTGTATATAAAATACACAACGTGTTTCACAGATCTCTGTTAAAGAAGGTGGTGGGTTCCGTGGACGCGGCTCCGATGCCACCTCCTGTCTTGGCAGATGGCAATTTGGAGTTTGAAGTCTCCAAGGTGGTTGACTCTCATATAGTGCACCGCACATTACAGTACCTGGTACACTGGCGTGTTTATGGGCCAGAGGAGAGGTCTTGGGTACCAGCTTCGGACATACATGCGGACCGGCTGCTCAGTATGTTTCACCGCCGCCATCTGGACAAGCCGGGTCCTATAAGTCGTGAGGGCCCTGGGGTCCCTCGTAGAAGGCGGGGTACTGTCATGTCGGACGCTATTCACACTAGGGCGTCCGACAGACAGCGGTAATTCCACATTTGTCCACTATACGCTCAGTGGCGCTGGCTAGATTTTATCCAGGTTATCCAGGGTTAATCTGGCTGGTAATCTGGTTGGAGGCTGGGTCACACCCATGGCCTTTAAATAGTTATTCTGGACTTTGGGCGTCGCCGATTATAGCTTGTGTCTTGTGCCTGGTGATCTCAGTCTGGAGTGGTGGACTAGGAGAAGAAATATCGTATCTGGTGGTGTATTATCCTTTGTCATATTTCTCCTTCCTATATTTGTGTTTATTTTTGCCCTGTGCACATTATAGTGTTTTCCTGTGTGTCTGCGGCGTGGTGCGTTTTCAGTTTTCCCTGTCTGTATTTTCTGTGTAGGTTGGTGTGTGGTCTTATCACTGGGTGGCGGGTGGAGGTTTCAGCATAGGGCTGAAACAGGAGTTAGGGTCAGGCCTGGCGGCCCAGACAAGCGCACAATCAGTGTAAATTCTGGGAGAGGGACAGACAGGGTTTTCCCTAGTCTGAGGGATATCGCAGGGGCCCGGGTAATCAGCTTTAGTCTACCCAATACCCCCGTGACATTATAATCAGCCCAAAATAAATTTTGAATGCCATGGATCCCATGACTTCCATAACCCGCCAGTTGGAGGCGCTGTCCTTACAGGTCACTGAGTTGAAGGGGGCAGTTCAGCGGGTAATCAGCTTTAGTCTACCCAATACCCCCGTGACAGAGGCTCCTCTGTCCTCCACTTATTACCTGTAGTAATTGCGCTTGTTTGAACTTGTTATCACTATAAAAGACACCTGTCCACAACCTCAAACAGTCAGACTCCAAACTCCACTATGGTGAAGACCAAAGAGCTGTTGAAGGACACCAGAAACAAAATTTTAGCCCTGCACCAGGCTGGGAAGACTGAATATACAATAGGCGACCAGCTCGGTGTGATGAAATCAACTGTGGGAGCAATAATAAGAAAATGGAAGACATACAAGAGCAATGATAATCTCCCTTGATCTGGGGCTCCATGCAAAATCTCACCGCGTGGGGTCAAAATGATCACAAGAGCACAGTGAGCAAAAATCCCAGAACCACACGGGGGTCTAGTGAATGACCTGCATAGAGCTGGGACCACCGTAACAAAGGCTGCCATCAGTAACACACTATGCCGCCAGGGACTCAGATCCTGTAATGCCAGACGTGTCCCCCTGCTTAAGCCAGTACATGTCCGTGCCAGTCTGAAGTTTGCTAGAGAGCATTTGGATTATCCAGAAGAGTATTGGGAGAATGTCATGTGGTCTGATGAAACCAAAGTAGAACAGTTTGGTAGAAACAAATCTCATCGTGTTTGGAGGAGACAGAATGCTGAGTTGCATCCAAAGTACACCATACCTACTGTGAAGCATGGCGGTGACAAGATCATGCTTTGGGGCTGTTTCTCTACAAAGGGACCAGGACGACTGATCCGTGTACATGAAAGAATGAATGGGGCCATGTATTGTGAGATTTTGAGTGCAAACCTCCTTCCATCAGCAAGGGCATTGAAGATGAAACGTAGATGGGTCTTCTTTCAGCATGATAATGATCCCAAGCACACCGCCAGGGCAATGAAGGAGTGGCTTCGCCTAGCCAGTCTCCAGATCTCAACCCCATAGAAAACCTTTGGAGGGAGTTAAAAGTCCGTTTTGCCCAGCGACAGGCCCAAAACATCACTGCTCTAGAGGAGATCTGCATGGAGGAATGGGCCAACATACCACCAACAGTGTGTGGCAACCTTGTGAAGACTTACAGAAAATGTTTCACCTCTGTCATTGCCAGCAAAGGATGTGTAACAAAATATTGAGATGAACTTTTGTTAATGACCAAATACTTATTTTCCACCATAATTTGCTAAATAAATCTTTCCAAAACAGACAAGGTGATTTTCTGGATTTGTTTTCTCATTTTGACTCTCATAGTTGTGGTCTACCTATGATGTCAATTACAGGCCTCTCTCATCTTTTTAAGAGGGAAAACTTGCACAATTGGTGGCTGACTAAGTACTTTTTTTCCCCACTGTACTTCTTGATAATGAAATCGAAAGAACAGAAGATACATTCATGCCTAAGGTGCCTTGCACATTCATCAAAAACCTGCAGTTGCAGCTGAACGGGATTGTATGTATTCAATAATCGTGCGGACATGGAGGAACATTCAATGAAATACAGAAAGGATCCATCTGAAAACCGAAAATAAATAGGCGGACCTAGGACCAAAAAATATGTATATTCAGGAGAAGAAAATATGAAATTGATCTAAAAATGTATATATATATACATAATTGTTAAATGAATTTGAACCTGAATACAGGAAAAATAAAAATGAATACACATAATAATAATTTTATTTCTATAGCGCCAACATATTCTGCAGCATTTTACATTTTAGACGCATAAAACAGATCATTTCTGAAATTCATCCCGTTCGGAAACTTGGTGTCAAGTTTCAAAATCCAAAAAGCTTCACGTAAGGCCACCTGTCTTTGCCAATTACCACCTCTCTTGGGCATACAACTCTTTGAATGACAAAAAAATAAAAATTTGACAAGTCACTTTGTGTGTGGTTATGAAATGTTTGACCATCCCGGAGTATGCACTATTTTTGTTTCCAATGTTGAGTATGTGATCTGCAAAGCATCTTTTTAATTTACATATCGTGCTTCCGACGTATCGTACGTTGCATGAGCAGCACTCGTTACGGAAGACTGCATGGTGTGAATCGCAGTTGATGAAGGTCTTGATAATGATATTCACACCATGTGATCATATGAATGGTGCAATTGTAACACCCCAAGGTCCTGGTTGTTACAGTGGCGTTGCTTTCCTCAGTTAATAGCCGCGGGTGGATTGTGATTCCACCCGCCGCTATTGTGGGCACATGTCAGCTATACAAAACAGCTGACATGTCCCAGCTTAGATGTGGGCTCACTGCCAAAGCCCACATTAAAGCAGGGGATCCGACCTCGGACATACGGTCTCGTCCGAGGTCAGAAAGGGGTTAAGTACCAGACCCGGTACCGAGTACCCCACGACCCTGGCAGGGCGTTATACATGAGGGAGAGGGCTGAGGAAAGCGTGGCATGCTGGGTGAGAGGATATTCCCCAAAGAGAGACCTTGAACCACTTTACGAAGATTCTTGTCCTGGTATTTGAATTTTTTTTATGTCATTAAACACACTGTGTTAATGCCACACAGTATGAACGGAACACTGAGTACCAAGCTCAGTTACTTCACCGAGAGGTGTTGCACTTTTCTGCTCACCGTAGTGGAAGTGGAGTTTTTCCAAGAGAGAGCGGTGGGACTGTGGACAGTTCGAGGGTTGGAGCCTGGACGCGGGGCTGGGGTGGAGCCTGAGCGGAGTCTCAAGGGGGCCAAAAAAAATTTGCCAGTATGGGGCCCTGAAATTTCTAGTGGCAGCCCTGCACTCGGGTGTCCTCGGAGTATTTTTTAGTGGTCGGAGATTTAGTTTTCCTCACCTGTACCATGCTGTACCTGGAGCATTACTGAGTCACCCCCATGGCGCCAGAGTAGGCAAGCGAGGATAAAGGTTGACCAGGTCCAGACAGACATTTCAGATCCAACCTCCACACTGTCCATCCAGGTACAGCATGTTTTTAATGTGGTCTTGCTTTTAGCTCATTTAGGAGGCTTTTATGGTACAGCGAATATAAAAAACGTAGTGTAGGACTGTCCCAATATGAGATTGCCGTGAAGAGGCGGAGTGGCTCAAAGAATTGATCAATTGTTTGCTAAATGTCTCATTTTGAAAATACAGTTAGAAATTAATATGTGCATTCGCACTTCATGTATTGCGTCTTAACCTTAGGCTGCGCTGGCTTCTCCCCTCTTTTGCTCTATTACATGGTTCATCCATCCTGAAAGTCAGATCCTCCATCAATAACAACTGTGTAGTAAAAGAACCTCATCAAACAACAACGATCTTATCCTAACTCTTAAGGGCATGTGAACCCAAATTTAGTTTTTGCTTTTTTATTCAGGTCCATTTCTACCATACAATAGAAGTCAATGGGAAGACTCAAAAGAGGCCTCATCTTTATGAGCGTTTTGCTAGTGTCGTTTGCTTGAAAAACTATTAGCTGTTTCTTCATTATTCAGTAGAGTTAAAAATATGTGAAAAATGCCAGTAAAAAAAGCAAAAAAACACTAGAAAAACTCATACATATAAGTCTAATGTCTGCTTCCAATAGGTGGCGCTACAGTTCTAGTCCTCTTCCTCTCTGAAGAGACAATTTGCGTATTTCATTTCCCAGAGGAGCATGCATGGCCTATAAGTCTCCTCACTCTGACATGCCAGGCTTTACTTGCCACTTTCCACAAGGAGAAATGTTAACCCTTAGGCCCCAATGAATAAAATGTAAGTTTTGCTGATACTTTTTTCCACAAATATGTAGACCAACCTGAATGGCTCCTTCTGCTCTACAACATCCTGCCTGCAGATTAGATACCATTTTTCAACATCACAGGTTCTGTTAAATTTAGACCTAAATTTCTGACTTTAGAATATAAATAGTCATTAAACTCCCTCCCAATTTTTTAATCTTTTTTGCACTTTTGTTTTTTCATTCCTTTCGTCCAAGAACCATGACTTTTTTTATTTCTCCATCCATAACTTTTCTTTTAATTGAAGGAGCTGCGTGAGGTCTTGTTTTTTTTTTTTGCCTGGCAAGCTGATGATTTATTAATACTAGTGATGAGCGAATATACTCATTACTCGAAATTTCCCGAGCATGCTCAGGGGTCCTCTGAGTATTTTTTAGTCCTCGGAAATTTTGTTTTTCTTGCCACAGCTGAATGATTTACATCTGTTAGCCAGCATTAGTACATGTAGGGATTCCCTATCAACCAAGCAACTGCAGCGCCCCAGGGTCCTGGTCATTGCAGTAATGTCATTCTCCTCTAGGCGGGAGTGATGTTACGTCGGAAGGCAATAAAGGAGATCACTTTACCAGGTATCACAAACAACACAACACATTTCATACTCCAGTCCACCAGGGGGAGCTATGCTCCTATTTATTAGGGCACTCTTCACAATTAGGTAAAACTGGTGGTCTGGATAGGAAGTCAGGCAGAAGCTGACTGGGCTTCACCCAGGCAGCACCCGTCAGGCAGCCAAAGGATAAGTACAGGGTTTGGACTGCAGAGGATTATTTTCTCTAATGAAGTCTCTTTAGAATGTTTGGGACTAGGGTTGAGCGAAACGGGTCGGCCAGATTCAGAAGTCGCCAACTTTTGGCAAAGTCGGGTTTCATGAAACCCGACCCCTGTGTGGGGTCTGCCATGAGGTCGGCGATCTTCTGATCTGGAATCGGCATTCCGATACCGAGTTCCGATATGTTTAAGATATCGGGAATCCGTATCGGAATTCATATTTAGGTGTAAAATAAAGAATTAAAAAAAAAAAATATTGATATACTCACCCTCGGACGCGCCCTGGTTCTCACCGTCAGCCTTCCTTCCTAAGAATGAGTGCCTGAAGGGCCTTCGATAACATCGCGGCTTGTGATTGGTCGCGTGAGCTGTCACATGCGCGGTCACGCGACCAATCACAAGCTGCGACGTCATCTAAGGTCCTTCAGGAGCTAATTCTTAGGAAGGAAGCGTCCGAGGGCGCGTCCGAGGGTGAGTATATTCCTAATAGGTATATACTCACCCTCGGACGTGCCCTGGTTCTAACCCGCAGCCTTTCTTCCTAAGAATCAGCGCCTGAAGGACCTTAGATGACGTCGCAGCTTGTGATTGGTCGCGTGACGCCCATGTGACCGCTCACGCGACCAATCACAAGCCGCGACGTCATTGAAGGTCCTTCAGGCGCTCATTCTTAGGAAGGAAGGCTGCCGGTGAGAACCAGGGCGCGTCCGAGGGTAAGTATATCAATATTTTTTATTTTGATTCTTTATTTTACACTTAAATATGGATCCCAGGGCCTGAAGGAGAGTTTCCTCTCCTTCAGACCCTGGGAACCATTAGAAACCCAATGCACTGCATTGGGTTTCGTGTTTCGGCCGACCATGACTTTTCTATAGGATCAGCCGATTTCACTGGACCCGACTTTTGAAAAAGTCGGGTTTCGTGAAACCCGACCCGATCCTATAAAAAGAAAAGTCGCTCAACCCTATTTGGGACATCTAGAAGAATTAAAGTCCAGAGAAGAAAAGCTGGGCCCTAACATGAGTCCTGTGTCATCCAAAAGTAAAGCGTCCTGAGGTCACTCACGTGTGGGGGTTTCTCATCCATGGAGGGGCCTCACTCACAATTTTCCCTAAGAACACAGTCATGAATAAAGAATGGGATCTAAACCTCTGGCATGCACAACTGGTCCCATCATCCCATTATTTGGTGATGAACAATGCATTTTTAGTATGATGGAAACCATGTGACAAGGCAAAAAAAAAAAAAACTTGTGTCAGTCTCAAACCTTTTGGCCATGACTTAACCCCACCCAAAAGTTTCTCAGTTCTTAGCTTGCTGGACCTCTATGAGTATGACATTGTTGAGGGGGGACTATTGGGATAAACTTTACGGCCCCCAAACACATTAGATATCGACAGGACTGGCCAACCATCTCATGTGTTTGGGGCCTTCCGGCTGTCCCTTGACACATGATTTTGGAGGAGAAATGGATTTGACCATTAGTATTTCCGTGCCATCCTTTTGTTTTCAGGGGAGATAAGTTTCTGGCTGAGCTGTCTGATTGCGGCATTCTACTTTCACCTTGTTGAAAACCCATGAAGCTCGTTGAGTCTGGAGAAATAGTTGTGGTTCAGCCGACAGCTATCTCATGCGTCTGGCCAGCTGTAGTCATACCTGAATTGTGGTGCACGTGAGGAACATTTCCTCATTGCTTCCACATCCTCCAAATGCATTTGCTGAACACTTCATCTCTGATCCCGTATATAAGAGGACTGAGGAGTCTAGGCAAACACATAAAAATCAGGAAATTGAAATCAACCAAAATAATGACATACTCTCCATTGTATGACTCTGTGATCGAGGTCGAGAAGGACAGGAGACACAGTAGCAGCTGAATGGCATGAAGAATAAGGGTTCGACTGGCCTTTGAAGCCGAAGAACTCTTGGAATTAGTCTTTCGAGCTATGACGATGACTCTTATGTAGGTGAAAAGAATGACAAAAGCCACCAGAATTAGGCTACCGATGAGGGAGATGGACCTTATGCTAGCCTGCAGAGGTTGTACTATGAGGGACTCCTGCCTGCATAGGAGATCTTGGAAGAAAAAACTCCTCTCAACCGATACAATCAAAACTATAAAATCGGCAATGGTAGGAAGCAGTCCGACAAACCACATGACTGCAATGATGAAGTAGGATCTTTCAGTTGTACAAAACATGACATGTCTCAAGGGGAAACAGATGGCTATGTAACGCTCCAAAGCCATGATGGCAAGGTTATAAGGAGTCACCTTGAAGGTAGCAGTGGCAAGAGTGACCATGATGTAGCAGATGGTCATCGGGATGTATATAACATATGTATAGAACATGGAGAGGAAGATCCCTGCAACTAGAAACAATGTATCATTGATGAGCATGTGGGCAAAGAGGATATATCGAGGGTTCTCCTGGACGTGAGGCGTGGTGAAGTAGGCGATCAGAAGAACGACAATGAAGTAGACAAAGAAGCAGAAGAATAAGAATGTTAAGAGAATAAATATTGTATTCAGAGCCTCGTGCGCCCTAGAGTCCTGGAGAGTTAGCTGGGTCATATAAGAATCGATGCTCGTTATATTCATGCTGAGTCTGGAGAAACGATGAGCGATTGAACTTTTCACACTAGAAAAAAACATAAAACTTTGTTTCTCATAAGTCAAAACATTCCAAATTAATTCTACTGATCAGAGGGCCCAGATGATTTCCCTGCCTGGGCAAAACCTGTGAGAACCGTAAAGATCCATATATAAGAGTTCAATGTCTTCAACCTTAAACGCTGTCCCACCATGAACAGGGCGCTACTTTGCTACTTCAAAACTATTGGTGATGTGCTCAAAGGCAAAACCTATTTTTGGGATTGCATGGATCTTTAATAGGATTGACACAGGGCCACTGAAGTCTAACCAAGGTCCTAGTGCCCAAGGAGGCCCCAAAAAGACACCATTCTAATAATAGACACTTAGGAGACCTAGACCCGGTTGTAGATTTTAGAATGGAGCTCAAGACCTTTATGTTACACTTTTAGATTGACCATTTCTTTAACAATTGCGGAGAAATTAAAATTAACCTTTCACCAAATTTTCATGATGAAGTGGACACACAATGTATTATTGGCTGAAGAATGGAATAAAAAGTGTTTGTACATGAACCAGGAAGCTCAGCATTCTCACTACTGTATACATATCAATCAATGAAATATTAACAGGGGCGTAACTATAGCGGTCGCAGCAGTCGCAGCTGCGACGGGGCCCGGACTTCCTAGGGGCCCGCCCATCCGTCCATGGACAATAGCGAAGAAGGAGAATGAATGACAAAATGTACAGAAAAAAATATACATTTGCACTGATACATATCAAAGCATGGTTGTCCATCTTTACTATATTTCCACATTCAGTTCATGAACCAGGAAGTCCAGTCTGAGCAATGCTGTAGATCCCAACCAGATAAGCTGATGAGACTGGATTAAAAATACATATACAGTCATGCATGTATACAATAGCAATGTGCATCCTGAGCTTTCTGGTTCATGTACATAATGTTAGACATAAAATAGACTACCACACATGTATTGTTATGTATCAGGGTACATTTATATTCCATTCTTGGTCAATGGGTACAATTATGAATTTCATTGTGTAATGTATCATCAGCTTATCTGGTCGAGATCTATGCCATTGTTCATCCTGAGCTTAGATGTTGACCTCTGACCTCTGGACAGACAGTTGGGGAAGGGGCAGGAAAGCAGAGCTGACAGTTCTGTGAGAGGAGGACAGCTGATAGAGGGGTTTGTAATATGGCACATCTAAACTCAGTTGTGCTGGTTCTCTCCCACATCAACATCAACCGTCATCTGAAAGGTGTTAGCCACCTACGCTCTATACCCAGCACAGTCCAATCATACCAGAGGTGAGACCAGGAGATCAGTTCTGTATCCTTACATCTGATACATTGAGAGGCCTAAGATATGGTGGGGTGTATTCTCTCTATATGATGTTGCTGCTTGCTTGTGTTTGGGTAGAGAGAACTCATACGACAAAAACGCATGGTTTGAATATTGAATAATCGCAATATGTTATTTTAAGTCAACAAATATAAACCATGTGCATATTTTTTGGATTAATATGGACCTATCATTATAATACATGACTGATCAATGGGAAAAGAAAAAGATTTTAAAGGGCAAACAATATACTTTATTATTAAGCAGCACGGTGGCGCAGTGGTTAGGCAGCACGGTGGCGCAGTGGTTAGCACAGCAGCCTTGCAGCGCTGGAGTCCTGGGTTCAAGCCCCACTAAGGACAACATCTGCAAAGAGTTTGTATGTTCTCTCCGTGTTTGCGTGGGTTTCCTCCGGGTACTCCGGTTTCCTCCCACATTCCAAAGACATACTGATAGGGAACCTAGATTGTGAGCCCCAACGGGGACAGCGATGAAAATGTGTGCAAACTGTAAAGCGCTGCGTAATATGTTAGCGCTATATAAAAAAATAAAGATTATTATTATTAAGACAAGGATTAACAGCTGGTGAGGGGAAGAGGGCAAAGTGTGATATAATATATTACATATCACAGAATTCATGCTGCAATTAAGGAAGCACAAAAACCTGGGCAAGTGGTTAGGCGGAATATATCACATCACCCTATGTATACACAAATCATGTAATAGATACATCTGTTATAATAATGCTGGGTGGTTGGTGAGAAACAAATCACTGCATCACATAGGGGGAATGCCACTGAAAAAAGGCATCCATAGATTACCATATACATAGCTATTCTGTCCATGCCCACTGAAACGGACTGACAGCTATTCAATCTCCGCATGCACAGCCTGACTGAGCTGCAGCTTGTAGTGAGCAGCGGGAGATCTCAGCAGGGTGGAGAGACCTTGAAAAGCTGCCAATCAAGCAGAGATTAAATTGAAACTTTCAAAAAAGATAACACATTAGTCTCATCAGGTCTAAGAAATCCATTTAGTGAGATATATGGCATTTATTGTGAAATCTGGTGACTGATCCACCTTAAAGAGATTATCTATTCTGTCCCATCCATATGTTCGTTTTCACATATATTCACTACAGGCACCTACTCACACACCTTTATACGATACACTCACGTCTATGCATTAAATACAAGATAAATATAGCAGACACAAACAATACATACATATACATATAATACATACAAATGGAAATTATGGTCACGTGTATGTTGTAGATGCATGCACACAATAATTTTTTTCTCTTCTCCTTCCCACATTCAGAACTGTAGCAGCCATAACTTTACAGTTTTAAGTAAACATCAACTTTTTTTCGGCACCCTGTTACCATACTGTTACTTTTATGTGAACTCTTATTATGGGTTAAATGTAGGAAAAGGGAACATTATGCTTGTAAAGTAAAAGATTACTGTTTAACTCTTTTGGTAGAGTAAATCCTCTCATACACAACAGTTTAGCCTGTGGCTCACTATTAGAGTTTCTGCCATCCTTGCCATGACTAGAAATTCACGTTGCATTTGAAATGCGTTTTTTTAATTCCAGTTTTAGATGTTGGAATTTTAAATAAGGGAAGAGAAAATTCAATGATTTTTATTGCTGTGACTTGGAACATTTTTTGCAATTTTTCCAGACCAGATATAACAATGTGTTCACCCCAGTTTCCTGTTTCTGGGCTGCAATGTGCAGAGACTACACAGGACATGTGCTGAGATTACCATGTGCTGAGTATATAGAGAAACCAACATAACTATCGGCATGTTTCAGCTTTCTACAGAACCTGGTGAAGCTGAATCGGCTGCTCATGCAGTATGTCCGCCACTGCTCTATATCCCCCTGGTCTCTGCCACCAGACCCTCATTGATTTCATTTCCAAAGGTATTCCTAACTATAAGGACAGTAACAGTAAGACGTACAATATTACAGCACAACATATTAATACACGGCTGTTACTAAAGTCTTACCGACATTGTGCTTTCCAACAGAACCAGTTACAAAACATTTCATAGAACTGTTCTTATATTAATAATATTTTTTCAAAGCGCTCCGACTCCATAGCAAATTTTTAATATGCAAATGGAACTATACAAGACCAAGTGAGTGACAGGGTAAAACATCCTGCGCCAAGGGATCACATGGTACAAGGAAAAAGGGAAGATGGCCGTGAGGGTAGAAGCTGCTCACAGGCAGTAGGTTATTGTAGGATTGATGGAAGAGATGGGTTCCTGGGCTTCCATTGCAGATGATTGTGACCAGCTAGGGTAATGAGTTCCAAACTGTCAGGAAAGTGTGGGAGAAATCTCAGAGGTATTTTTTTATGACCAGGAAGGTGGAGAACATAGAAGAAGGCCTTATGAGGACCATTGATTGCGTGTGTGTAGGCAGTAGGAGGTTAAGTCAGACTTGTACAGATGGCACAGCCATTTACTGTAATAAGTCATTGGGCAATAGGGAGACAGAGACGGGGGAAAAAGAGGAGTAATGAAGGGAAAGGTAAGGTAGGCGGAAGGCAGAGTTGAGGATGAATTGGACATGTAGAAAATGGGAGGTCACAGAGAAGAATGTTGCCGTAGTCTAGGTGGAAGATGATATGGGAATTTGGTAAAAAATAATTCTTGACTCAAGTCTGAGAAAAAGAGCAAACTCTAGAAATATCATTAACTTGGAGGCGAAAGGAGGTGGCGCTTCATTTGTAGGACAAGTTACCCCAAAGCATCCAACATAGGACACTGCAGAAAATATAGAAGCCATTACAGTTTCTGGCCTCTGGACACGGTAGAAAGTTAATAAATTCAGTTTTTACGTGTTGAGTTTCCGAAAGGAGAAGAAGGAGGAGGATATATGTAATTGACATACAAAGCCATCCACAATCTGTCTCCTCCATACATCTGTGACATGGTCTCATGGTACCTACCTACACACAACCTCTGATCCTCTCAAGATCTCCTTCTCTACTCCCCTCTTATCTATTCTTCCCACAACTGCATCCAAGACTTCTCCCGTGCTTCCCCTATATTCCGGAACTCTCTACCCCAACACATCAGACTCTCGCCTACCACGGAAACCTTCAAAAAGAACCTGAAGACCCACCTCTTCCGACAAGCCGACAGGATCCTTGATGCAAACAACTGGCTAAGACGATGGTGCAGACAACAAGGATTCGGATTCCTGGACCACGGTGTGAATTACTTGTACGATGGACTCCTCGCCAGAGACGGACTACACCTCAACAAACCTGGGAAACACACATTCGCCAGAAGACTCGCTACACTCATCAGGAGGGCGTTAAACTAGAAGAAGAGGGGACGGGAAGAAAAACATTAGACTCGAACAAAGACGACCCAGGAAAACATACTCAGAAGGGAGGTAAGAACATTTCTAAAACAATCCACAGTGAGGAGATTGGAACAAAACAAAATCCTCTAAACTGCATGCTCGCAAACGCCAGAAGCCTGACAAACAAGATGGAAGAACTAGAAGCAGAAATATCTACAGGTACCTTTGACATAGTGGGAATAACCGAGACATGGTTAGATGAAAGCTATGACTGGGCAGTTAACTTACAGGGTTACAGTCTGTTTAGAAAGGATCGTAAAAATCGGAGAGGAGGAGGGGTTTGTCTCTATGTAAAGTCTTGTCTAAAGTCCACTTTAAGGGAGGATATTAGCGAAGGGAATGAGGATGTCGAGTCCATATGGGTTGAAATTCATGGAGGGAAAAATGGTAACAAAATTCTCATTGGGGTCTGTTACAAACCCCCAAATATAACAGAAACCATGGAAAGTCTACTTCTAAAGCAGATAGATGAAGCTGCAACCCATAATGAGGTCCTGGTTATGGGGGACTTTAACTACCCGGATATTAACTGGGAAACAGAAACCTGTGAAACCCATAAAGGCAACAGGTTTCTGCTAATAACCAAGAAAAATTATCTTTCACAATTGGTGCAGAATCCAACCAGAGGAGCAGCACTTTTAGACCTAATACTATCTAATAGACCTGACAGAATAACAAATCTGCAGGTGGTTGGGCATTTAGGAAATAGCGACCACAATATTGTGCAGTTTCACCTGTCTTTCACTAGGGGGACTTGTCAGGGAGTCACAAAAACATTGAACTTTAGGAAGGCAAAGTTTGAACAGCTTAGAGATGCCCTTAATCTGGTAGACTGGGACAATATCCTCAGAAATGAGAATACAGATAATAAATGGGAAATGTTTAAGAACATCCTAAATAGGCAGTGTAAGCGGTTTATACCTTGTGGGAATAAAAGGACTAGAAATAGGAAAAACCCAATGTGGCTAAACAAAGAAGTAAGGCAGGCAATTAACAGTAAAAAGAAAGCATTTGCACTACTAAAGCAGGATGGCACCACTGAAGCTCTAAAAAACTATAGGGAGAAAAATACTTTATCTAAAAAACTAATTAAAGATGCCAAAAAGGAAACAGAGAAGCACATTGCTAAGGAGAGTAAAACTAATCCCAAACTGTTCTTCAACTATATCAATAGTAAAAGAATAAAAACTGAAAATGTAGGCCCCTTAAAAAATAGTGAGGAAAGAATGGTTGTAGATGACGAGGAAAAAGCTAACATATTAAACACCTTCTTCTCCACAGTATTCACGGTGGAAAAAGAAATGCTAGGTGAAATCCCAAGAAACAATGAAAACCCTATATTAAGGGTCACCAATCTAACCCAAGAAGAGGTGCGAAACCGGCTAAATAAGATTAAAATAGATAAATCTCCAGGTCCGGATGGCATACACCCACGAGTACTAAGAGAACTAAGTAATGTAATAGATAAACCATTATTTCTTATTTTTAGGGACTCTATAGCGACAGGGTCTGTTCCGCAGGACTGGCGCATAGCAAATGTGGTGCCAATATTCAAAAAGGGCTCTAAAAGTGAACCTGGAAATTATAGGCCAGTAAGTCTAACCTCTATTGTTGGTAAAATATTTGAAGGGTTTCTGAGGGATGTTATTCTGGATTATCTCAATGAGAATAACTGTTTAACTCCATATCAGCATGGGTTTATGAGAAATCGCTCCTGTCAAACCAATCTAATCAGTTTTTATGAAGAGGTAAGCTATAGACTGGACCACGGTGAGTCATTGGACGTGGTATATCTCGATTTTTCCAAAGCGTTTGATACCGTGCCGCACAAGAGGTTGGTACACAAAATGAGAATGCTTGGTCTGGGGGAAAATGTGTGTAAATGGGTTAGTAACTGGCTTAGTGATAGAAAGCAGAGGGTGGTTATAAATGGTATAGTCTCTAACTGGGTCGCTGTGACCAGTGGGGTACCGCAGGGGTCAGTATTGGGACCTGTTCTCTTCAACATATTCATTAATGATCTGGTAGAAGGTTTACACAGTAAAATATCGATATTTGCAGATGATACAAAACTATGTAAAGCAGTTAATACAAGAGAAGATAGTATTCTGCTACAGATGGATCTGGATAAGTTGGAAACTTGGGCTGAAAGGTGGCAGATGAGGTTTAACAATGATAAATGTAAGGTTATACACATGGGAAGAGGGAATCAATATCACCATTACACACTGAACGGGAAACCACTGGGTAAATCTGACAGGGAGAAGGACTTGGGGATCCTAGTTAATGATAAACTTACCTGGAGCAGCCAGTGCCAGGCAGCAGCTGCCAAGGCAAACAGGATCATGGGGTGCATTAAAAGAGGTCTGGATACACATGATGAGAGCATTATACTGCCTCTGTACAAATCCCTAGTTAGACCGCACATGGAGTACTGTGTCCAGTTTTGGGCACCGGTGCTCAGGAAGGATATAATGGAACTAGAGAGAGTACAAAGGAGGGCAACAAAATTAATAAAGGGGATGGGAGAACTACAATACCCAGATAGATTAGCGAAATTAGGATTATTTAGTCTAGAAAAAAGACGACTGAGGGGCGATCTAATAACCATGTATAAGTATATAAGGGGACAATACAAATATCTCGCTGAGGATCTGTTTATACCAAGGAAGGTGACGGGCACAAGGGGGCATTCTTTGCGTCTGGAGGAGAGAAGGTTTTTCCACCAACATAGAAGAGGATTCTTTACTGTTAGGGCAGTGAGAATCTGGAATTGCTTGCCTGAGGAGGTGGTGATGGCGAACTCAGTCGAGGGGTTCAAGAGAGGCCTGGATGTCTTCCTGGAGCAGAACAATATTGTATCATACAATTATTAGGTTCTGTAGAAGGACGTAGATCTGGGGATTTATTATGATGGAATATAGGCTGAACTGGATGGACAAATGTCTTTTTTCGGCCTTACTAACTATGTTACTATGTTACTATGTAACCTGCAGTGCTCCTCGGTCTACTGAACTGCTGCACAACCAGCTCTACCCTCTCCTAGTGTATCCTCACCTATCCCCTGCTGACTGTGAGCCCTCGCGGGCAGGGTCCTCTCTCCTTCTGTACTTGTGTGTGCATTGTATTGCTCAGGTTGATTGTACTTGTCTATATATTTTTCCCTTTTTTCACATGTAAAGCGCCATGGAATAAATGTCGCTTTAAAAAATGTATGATAATAATAATTGACGCTCTGAGACTTTGCACAGCATAGAGGGAACGTCTAGGCACAGAATTTGTTTTATTATTGCTTCTAGGGGTGTAAGAAAGACAAATACACCCAACAGACCTAGAAAAATTTAGCAAATCTATCATGCATCGTGTGCAACATGAATTTGTCATATTTTGAGCCATTTTTGGGACCATTCACCAGCCCTTTTAGTAACCATAAGATACATCTAATGTCTGTTGCAGCTGTTAAGATCTTTCTGATTGCTAATCACTTACCACACACAAAAAAAGTTTTCTTTGTTTTTCCTTTTCAGATATTCAGTTGTGTATCTGCTCTGTTTTGTCCATATCAGGGGATATCATTAATAGTGGGAATGTCAAGGTATTTGGCAGATCCTCCAATACCTCCCTGAACGCAGCTCCTATATATCATCGCCAGGTGTCCCGGAGGGCAGGGCTGTTATTTCAGATGACTAGATTAATAGACCTCAAAATAAACAGGACAAGATGATGTTAATTAGCATTTTCCTGGGATTTGAAGGTCATCACTGAGCACGTTGCATCAGTCCATTAGATTATAATAATTTCAAAAATAAACATTCAAGATTCAAGAAATATATACATTTTTAAGAGTGAGGAGAATTAAGACCAACATAAATTCCACTAGCAAAGCAACCAGACTTCTCAATAAACAGAGACCAAAGACAATTTCTAGTGACCGGATGCCTCAAAAAAATGGCACATGAAAATTTGGACCCTCCAACACCTGGAAAACTACTTGCCAAATCTGATAGAGGAGAAAAGAAGGGTCACCATTAGGGATGAGCAAACCGAAACTGTAAAGTTCGGGGTCATACAAGGCACCTTTTATTCAGTACCAGCCCCCAAACACTGACTGGAAATTTGGTTTTCTGTTGTGGTTCGTATGCTGAATAAAGTTTGTTGAAAGGCTGCAGTGCAACCAATCAACAAGCCATTACAGCCATGTAAAGTATCGACATAGCTGTGATTGGCTGGCGCACCACGTGACCTGCCCTGTATAAATGATAAATCACGGGTGCCACCGCTATTTTGCTCTGCCAATGTAGGGTCAGGAAGTGTCTGGAGTGAGGGACAGTATTTGGTTGTGTGTGTGCACAGTTTTCCAAAATGCCTCTCTGTGGGCACTCTGCATCCGTGCCTACAACTATTTTTTTTCCATTCTGCACCTTTTTCTGTGGGAGCAGTGTGCCTAAAACCAATTTTGTATACTCTGCACCTGTGTCTGTGGGAGTAGTGTCCGTAAAAACAAATTTTTCTACTCTGCACTTTTGTCTGTGAGAGTACTGTGCCAAAAAGTCTGTGTTTGTACTCTGCATGCATCTCTGTGGGAGTACTCTGAAAAAAGACTGTGTGGGTGTACGTTGCAAAAAAGCTTTTGTGGGGGTACATTGCAAAACTGCCTTGTACTTGTACTTGTACTCCGAAAACAGCCTGTGTGGGTGTACTCTGCAAAATAACCTTTTTTTTATATATTTTTTTGTGTTTTACTTTGGGAAACATTGGGAATGGAAAATAGTACCAACAAACTGCGGTGTCGTCTAACAATGGCTGGGAAAGACTGGTATACTTCTCTATTCTGCTAAAGGAACGGACAAGTCCTGTGGGATTCACGCCTGGTTCATTGTAATGACTGTGAGCTTCCCTACTTTGGCTGTGGACAGGCACATGCATCTGTCTGTAATCACATCTCCTGCCGTGCCAAACACACATTCTGACATTACACTTTCCGCAGGGCAGGCCAGCACCTCCAAAGTGTAAGGGGCAAGCTCAGGTCATGTATCTAATTTTGGAGACCCAGAAGTTAAATGGGGCAGACCCATCTGTTAGTACGTGGAGGCTTGTGGACAGGGCCGGCTCCAGGTTTTTGAGGGCCCCGTGCGAAAGAGCCTCAGTTCCCCCCAACCCGTTATATGCCAATTTTTGTGACCTACTCCGTCTTCCTCAGTTACCAGTAGGCATTTTATTGTTAGCTGAACAAAGAAAAAAGCTGCAAGGAAAAAACTGCATACATTGAATATGAAAATTTTTTAATGGAAAACTTTTTAAAGTAAACATTAGAAAGTATTGAAGTAGAACATTTGTAAAAACTGCAAAATGGGTAACATATAGCATAGCCACATAGTATATAGCATATGCATGTTGTATATAGCACAGCCACATAGTATATAGCACAGCCACGTAGTATATAGCACAGCCATGTAGTATATAACACAGCCCACGTAGTATATAACACAACCCACGTAGTATATAGCACAGCCACATGGTATGTAACACAGCCACGTAGCATATAACAGCCCACAGAGTATACAGCACAGCCACGTAGCATATAACACAGCCCACATAGTATATAGCACAGCCCACATAGTATATAGCACATCCCTCATAGCATATAACCCAGCCCATGTAGCATATAACACAGCCCACGTAGTATAAAGCACAGCCCATGTGGTATAAAACACAGCCCATGTAGTATATAGCACAGTCACGTAGCATATAGCACAATCCATGTAGTATATAGCACAGTCCATGTAGCATATAGCACAGCACACATAGTATATAGCACAGCCCACATAGTATATAGCACAGCCCACGTAGCATATAACACAGCCCACGTAGTATATAGCACAACCCACGTACTATATAACACAGCCACGTAGAATATAGAACACAGTCCACATAGTATATAGCACAGTCCACGTAGTATATAACACAGCCCATGTAGTATATAACACAGCCACATAGCATATAACACAGCCACATAGCATATAAAACAGCCCACGTAGCCTATAACACAGCCCATGTAGTATATAACACAGCCACATGGCATATAACACAGCCCACGTAGCATATACCCACATAGCATATAACAAAGCCCACGTAGTATATAGCACAACCCACATACTATATAACACAGCCCATGTAGTATAAAGCACAGCCCACATAGCATATAACACAGCCTACGTAGCATACAAAACAGCCCACGTAGTAATAGCACAGCCCACGTAGTATATAGCACAGCCAACGTACTATATAACACAGCCACGTAGCATATAGAACACAGTCCACATAGTATATAGCACAGTCCATGTAGCATATAGCACAGTCCATGTAGCATATAGCACAGCCCATGTAGCATATAACACAGCCCATGTAGTATATAACACAGCCACATAGCATATAACACAGCCACGTAGCATATAACACAGCCCACATAGGATATAACACAGCCACATAGCATATAACACAGCCCATGTAGTATATAACACAGCCACATAGCATATAACACAGCCCACATAGCTGTGTTATATGCTATGTGGCTGTGTTATATGCTATGTGGCTGTGTTATATGCTACATGGGCTGTGTTATATGCTATGTGGGCTGTGCTATATACTACGTGGGCTGTGTTATATGCTATGTGGACTGTGTTATATGCTATGTGGGTATATGCAACTTGGGCTGTGTTATATGCTATGTGGGTATGTGCTATGTGGGCTGTGTTATATGCTATGTGGCTGTGTTATATGCTACATGGGCTGTGTTATATGCTATGTGGCTGTGTTATATAAAACATGGGCTGTGTTATATGCTACGTGGCTGCGGCATATACTACATGGACTGTGCTATATACTACGTGTACTGTTTTATATGCTACGTGGGCTGTGCTATATACTACGTGGGCTGTGCTATATACTACGTGGGCTGTTTTATATGCTACCTGGGCTGTGTTACATGCTATGTGGGCTGTGCTATATACTACATGGGCTGTGTAATATAGTATGTGGGCTGTGCTATATACTACGTGGGCTTTGTTATATGCTATGTGGCTATATGCTATGTGGGCTGTGTTATATGCTATGTGGCTGTGTTATATACTACATGGGCTGTGTTATATGCTATGTGGCTGTGTTATATCCTATGTGGGCTGTGTTATATGCTACGTGGCTGTGTTATATGCTATGTGGCTGTGTTATATGCTATGTGGCTGTGTTATATACTACATGGGCTGTGTTATATGCTACATGGGCTGTAGCATATAGCCACATAGCATATAACAAAGCCCACGTAGTATATAGCACAGCCCACATACTATATTACACAGCCCATGTAGTATATAGCACAGCCCACATAGCATGTAACACAGCCCAGGTAGCATATAAAACAGCCCACGTAGTATATAGCACAGCCCACGTAGTATATAGCACAGCCCATGTAGCATATAAAACAGTACACGTAGTATATAGCACAGTCCATGTAGTATATGGCGCAGCCACGTAGCATATAACACAGCCCATGTTTTATATAACACAGCCACATAGCATATAACACAGCCCATGTAGCATATAACACAGCCACATAGCATATAACACAGCCCACATAGCACATACCCACATAGCATATAACACAGCCCAAGTAGCATATACCCACATAGCATATAACACAGTCCACATAGCATATAACACAGCCCACGTAGTATATAGCACAGCCCACATAGCATATAACACAGCCCATGTAGCATATAACACAGCCACATAGCATATAACACAGCCACGTAGCATATAACACAGCACATGGAGCATATAACACAGCCACATAGCATATAACACAGCCCACGTAGTATATAGCGCAGCCACGTAGCATATAGCACAGCCCAAATAGTATATAACACAGCCCACGTAGCATATAACACATCCACATAGCATATAGCACAGTCCACGTAGTATATAGCACAGTCCATGTAGTATATAGCGCAGCCACGTAGCATATAACACAGCCCATGTAACATATAACACAGACCACATAGTATATAGCACAGCCACATAGCATATAACACAGCCCACATGGTATATAGCACAGTCCACGTAGTATATAGCACAGCCTATGTAGCATATAACACAGCCCACACAGCATATTACACAGCCCATGTAGTATATAGCACAGCCCAAGTACTATATAAAACAGCTCACATACTATATAACACAGCCCACGTAGTATAAAGCACAGCGATGTAGAATATAGCACAGCCCAAATAGTATATAACACAGCCCAGGTAGCATATAATACAGCCACGTAGCATATATCACAGTCCACGTAGTATATAGCACAGTCCATGTAGCATATAGCACAGACCACGTAGCATATAACACAGCCCATGTAGTATATAACACAGCCACATATCATATAACACAACCCATGTAGTATATAACACAGCCACATAGCATATAATACAGCCACGTAGCATATAACACAGCACATGTAGCATATAACACAGCCACATAGCATATAACACAGCCCACGTATCATATACCCACATAGCATATAACACAGCCCAAGCAGTATATACCCACATAGCATATAACACAGTCCATGTAGCATATAACACAGCCCACATTGTATATAGCACAGCCCACGTACTATATAACACAGCCCACGTAGTATATAACACAACCCACATAGTATATAGCGCAGCCAGGTAGCATATAGCACAGCCCAAATAGTATATAACACAGCCCACGTAGCATATAATGCAGCCACGTAGCATATAATACAGCCACGTAGCATATAGCACAGTCCACGTAGTATATAGCACAGTCCATGTAGTATATAGCGCAGCCATGTAGCATATAAAACAGTCCACGTAGTATTTAGCACAGTCCATGTAGTATATGGCGCAGCCACGTAGCATATAACACAGCCCATGTAGTATATAGCACAGCCACATAGCATATAACACAGCCCACGTAGCATATACCCACATAGCATATGAGACAGCCCAAGTTCCATATACCCACATAGCATATAACAGTCCACGTAGTATATAGCACAGCCCACGTAGCATATAACACAGCCCATGTAGCATATAATAAAGCCCACATAGTATATAGCACAGCTCAAATAGTATATAACACAGCCCACGTAGCATATAACACAGCCACGTAGCATATAGCACAGTCCACATAGTATATAGCACAGTCCATGTAGCATATAGCACAGCCGCGTAGCATATAACACAGCCCACGTAGCATATAACATAGACCACATAGTATATAGCACAGCCCACGTAGCATATAACACAGCCCACGTAGCATATTACACAGCCCATGTAGTGTATAGCACAGCCCAAGTACTATATAAAACAGCTCACATACTATATTAGGCTACATTCACATTTGCGTTGTGCGCTGCTGCGTCGGCGACGCAGCGCACAACGCAAACAAGAACGTATGCAAAACGCATAGTTTTGCGACGCATGCGTCCTTTTTTTGCCGTATTTTGGACGCAAAAAAATGCATCTTGCTGCATCCTCTGCGCCCTAACGCTTCCGGCAAAAAAGACGCATGCATCTCAAAACGCATGCGCCCCATGTTAAATATAGGGGCGCATGGCGCATGCGTCGCTGCAGCTGCACCCGACGCAGCCCGGCAGAACGCTAATATGAACGTAGCCTAACACAGCCCACGTAGTATAAAGCACAGCCATGAAGCATATAGCACAGCCCAAATAGTATGTAACACAGCCCAGGTAGCATATAACACAGCCACATAGCATATAACACAGCCACATAGCATATAACACAGCCCATGTAGTATATAACACAGCCACATAGCATATAACACAGCCACGTAGCATATAACACAGCACATGGAGCATATAACACAGCCACATAGCATATAACACAGCCCATGTAGTATATAACGCAGGCACATAGCATATAACACAGACATGTAGCATATAGCACAGTCCACGTAGTATAAAGCACAGCCCACGTAGCATATAGCACAGCCCATGTAGCATATAACACAGTCCACGTAGTATATAACACAGCCCACGTAGTGTATAGCACAGCCTCGTAGCATATAGCAGAGCCCAAATAGTATATAACACAGCCCACATAGCATATGACACAGCCACATAGCATAGAGCACAGTCCACGTAGTATATAGCACAGTCCATGTAGCATATAGCACTGCCCATGTAGCAGATAACACAGCCCATGTAGTATATAGCACAGTCCATATAACATATAGCACTGCCCATGTAGCATATAACACAGCCCATGTAGTATACAGTATAACACAGCCACATAGCATATAACACAGCCCATGTACCATATAACATAGCCACGTAGCATATAACACAGCCCACATAGTTTATAGCACAGCCACGTAGCATATAACACAGCCCACATAGTATATAGCACAGCCCAAGTAGTATATAGCACAGCCCACATAGCATATAGCACAGCCCATGTAGCATATAACACAGTCCACATAGTATATAACACAGCCCATGTAGTGTATAGCACAGCCACGTAGCATATAGCAGAGCCCAAATAGTATATAACACAGCCCACATAGCATATGACTGTTGTGAATTCTGTGGCTGAATTCACTCCTGTGGTCACAAGTGGTACTGCAGCTTCTGAGCTTCCTCCCTCAGGTGTTCTGGTGAGCTCGTTAACTGCTTCATTACTTAACTCCGCCTGATGCTGCTATCCTTGCTCCTTGTCAATGTTTCAGTGTTGGATCTGAGCTTCTCCTGATTGTTCCTGTGACCCGCTGCTCTGTATAGCTAAGTGCTTTTTGCTTTTTTGTTGCTTTTTTTCTGTCCAGCTTGTCTTTTGTTTTGCTGGAAGCTCTGAGACGCAAAGGGTGTACCGCCGTGCCGTTAGTTCGGCACGGTGGGTTTTTTTTGCCCCCTTTGCGTGGTTTTGCTTTAGGGTTTTTTGTAGACAGCAAAGTTCGCTTTACTGTCCTCGCTCTGTCCTAGAATATCGGGCCCCACTTTGCTGAATCTATTTCATCCCTACGTTTTGTCTTTTCATCTTACTCACAGTCATTATATGTGGGGGGCTGCCTTTTCCTTTGGGGAATTTCTCTGGGGCAAGTCAGGCCTATTTTTCTATCTTCAGGCTAGCTAGTTTCTTAGGCTGTGCCGAGTTGCCTAGGTAGTTGTTAGGCGCAATCCACAGCCGCTTTTAGTTGTGTTTAGGATAGGATCAGGTGTGCAGTCTACAGAGTTTCCACGTCTCAGAGCTCGTTCTTGTATTTTTGGGTATTTGTCAGATCACTGTGTGCGCTCTGATCGCTAAGCACACTGTGTTTCTGGATTGCCTTCATAACACCTGTCATTAGCAAACATAACAGTACAAGGAGCCAAACTAATGATTCTCAATAGAGGGAAAGAAAAAGTTCTGACATCATTTTTTTTTTTTTTTTTTTTTTTTCTGCTCTGTGTTCACTTTTTTTTTTTTTCCCCTAGACATTTGGGTGATTCTGGACACAGGTGTGGACATGGATATTCAGGGTCTGTGCTCTTCAATGGATAATCTCGTTATAAATGTACAAAAAATTCAAGATACTATTGATCAGAAATCTATGTTAGAACCAAGAACTCCTATTCCTGATTTGTTTTTTGGAGATAGAACTAAGTTTCTAAGTTTCAAAAATAATTGTAAGCTATTTCTGGCCTTGAAAACTCATTCTTCTGGTAATCCTATTCAACAGGTTTTGATTATTATTTCTTTTTTGCGCGGCGACCCTCAAGACTGGGCATTTTCTCTTGCGCCAGGAGACCCTGCATTGAGTAGTGTCGATGCGTTTTTCCTGGCGCTCGGATTGCTGTACGATGAGCCTAATTCAGTGGATCAGGCTGAGAAAAATTTGCTGGCTTTGTGCCAGGGTCAGGATGATATAGAAGTATATTGTCAGAAATTTAGGAAATGGTCAGTACTCACTCAGTGGAATGAATCTGCGCTGGCAGCTTTGTTCAGAAAGGGTCTCTCTGAGGCTCTTAAGGATGTCATGGTGGGATTTCCTATGCCTGCTGGTTTGAATGAGTCTTTGTCTTTGGCCATTCAGATCGGTCGACGCTTGCGCGAGCGTAAATCTGTGCACCATTTGGCGGTACTGCCTGAGGTTAAACCTGAGCCTATGCAGTGCGATAGGACTATGACTAGAGTTGAACGGCAGGAATACAGACGTCTGAATGGTCTGTGTTTCTACTGTGGTGATTCCACTCATGCTATTTCTGATTGTCCTAAGCGCACTAAGCGGTCCGCTAGGTCTGCCGTCATTGGTACTGTACAGTCCAAATTCCTTCTGTCCATTACCTTGATATGCTCTTTGTCGTCGTTTTCTGTCATGGCGTTTGTGGATTCGGGCGCTGCCCTGAATCTGATGGATTTGGATTATGCTAAACGTTGTGGGTTTTTCTTGGAGCCTTTGCGGTGTCCTATTCCATTGAGAGGAATTGATGCTACACCTTTGGCCAAAAATAAACCTCAATACTGGGCCCAGCTGACCATGTGCATGGCTCCTGCACATCAGGAAGTTATTCGCTTTCTGGTGTTGCATAATCTGCATGATGTGGTCGTGTTGGGGTTGCCATGGCTACAAACCCATAATCCAGTATTGGATTGGAATTCCATGTCGGTATCCAGCTGGGGTTGTCAGGGGGTACATGGTGATGTTCCATTTTTGTCGATTTCGTCATCCACCCCTTCTGAGGTCCCAGAGTTCTTGTCTGATTATCAGGATGTATTTGAAGAGCCCAAGTCCGATGCTCTACCTCCGCATAGGGATTGTGATTGTGCTATCAATTTGATTCCTGGTAGTAAATTCCCTAAAGGTCGATTATTTAATTTATCCGTGCCCGAACACGCCGCTATGCGCAGTTATGTGAAGGAATCCCTGGAGAAGGGACATATTCGCCCATCGTCATCACCACTGGGAGCAGGGTTCTTCTTTGTAGCCAAGAAGGATGGTTCGCTGAGACCGTGTATTGATTACCGCCTTCTTAATAAGATCACTGTTAAATTTCAGTATCCCTTGCCATTGTTATCTGATCTGTTTGCTCGGATTAAGGGGGCTAGTTGGTTCACTAAGATAGATCTTCGTGGTGCGTATAATCTGGTGAGAATCAGGCAAGGAGATGAATGGAAAACTGCATTCAATACGCCCGAGGGTCATTTTGAGTATCTAGTGATGCCGTTCGGACTTGCCAATGCTCCATCTGTGTTTCAGTCTTTTATGCATGACATCTTCCGTGAGTATCTGGATAAATTCCTGATTGTTTACTTGGATGACATTTTGATCTTCTCAGATGATTGGGAGTCTCATGTGAAGCAAGTCAGAATGGTTTTTCAGGTCCTGCGTGCTAACTCTTTGTTTGTGAAGGGATCAAAGTGTCTCTTCGGTGTGCAGAAAGTTTCATTTTTGGGGTTCATCTTTACCCCTTCTACTATCGAGATGGATCCAGTTAAGGTCCAAGCCATCCAGGATTGGATTCAGCCGACATCTCTGAAAAGTCTGCAAAAGTTCCTGGGCTTTGCTAATTTTTATTGTCGCTTCATCTGTAATTTTTATAGCATTGCCAAACCATTGACCGATTTGACCAAGAAGGGTGCTGATTTGGTTAATTGGTCTTCTGCTGCTGTGGAAGCTTTTCAGGAGTTGAAGCGTCGTTTTTGTTCTGCCCCTGTGTTGTGTCAGCCAGATGTTTCTCTTCCGTTCCAGGTCGAGGTTGATGCTTCTGAGATTGGAGCAGGGGCGGTTTTGTCACAGAGAGGTTCTGATTGCTCAGTGATGAAACCATGTGCTTTCTTTTCCAGGAAGTTTTCGCCCGCTGAGCGTAATTATGATGTGGGCAATCGAGAGTTGCTGGCCATGAAGTGGGCATTCGAGGAGTGGCGTCATTCGCTTGAAGGAGCTAAGCATCGCGTGGTGGTATTGACTGATCATAAGAACTTGACTTATCTCGAGTCTGCCAAGCGCTTGAATCCTAGACAGGCCCGTTGGTCGTTATTTTTTGCCCGCTTCGACTTTGTGATTTCGTACCTTCCGGGCTCTAAAAATGTGAAGGCGGATGCTCTGTCTAGGAGTTTTGTGCCCGACTCTCCGGGTTTATCTGAGCCAGCGGGTATCCTCAAGGAAGGAGTCATTGTGTCTGCCATCTCCCCTGATTTGCGGCGGGTGCTGCAAACATTTCAGGCGAATAAACCTGATCATTGTCCAGCAGAGAAACTGTTCGTCCCTGATAGGTGGACTAATAAACTTATCTCTGAACTTCATTGTTTGGTGTTGGCTGGTCATCCTGGAATCTTTGGTACCAGAGAGTTGGTGGCTAGATCCTTCTGGTGGCCATCTCTGTCACGGGATGTACGTACTTTTGTGCAGTCCTGTGGGATTTGTGCTAGGGCTAAGCCCTGCTGTTCTCGTGCCAGTGGGTTGCTTTTGCCCTTGCCGGTCCCAAAGAGGCCTTGGACACATATTTCGATGGATTTCATTTCTGACCTTCCCGTTTCTCAAAAGATGTCAGTCATTTGGGTGGTCTGTGATCGCTTTTCTAAAATGGTCCATCTGGTGCCCTTGGCTAAATTGCCTTCCTCCTCTGATTTGGTACCTTTGTTCTTTCAGCATGTGGTTCGGTTGCATGGCATTCCTGAGAATATTGTTTCTGACAGAGGTTCCCAGTTTGTTTCAAGGTTCTGGCGAGCCTTTTGTGGTAGGATGGGCATTGACCTATCCTTTTCCTCGGCTTTCCATCCTCAGACTAATGGCCAGACCGAACGAACCAATCAGACCTTGGAAACATATCTGAGATGTTTTGTTTCTGCAGACCAGGATGATTGGGTGTCCTTTTTGCCGTTGGCTGAGTTCGCCCTTAATAATCGGGCCAGCTCGGCTACCTTGGTTTCTCCATTTTTTTGCAATTCTGGGTTCCATCCTCGTTTCTCTTCAGGACAGGTTGAGTCTTCGGACTGTCCTGGTGTGGATTCTGTGGTGGATAGGTTGCAGCAGATCTGGACTCAGGTAGTGGACAATTTGATCTTGTCCCAGGAGAAAGCTCAACTTTTCGCTAATCGCAGACGCCGTGTGGGTCCCCGACTTCGTGTTGGGGATCTGGTTTGGTTATCTTCTCGTCATATTCCTATGAAGGTTTCCGCTCCTAAATTTAAACCTCGTTTTATTGGTCCGTATAGGATTTCTGAGGTTCTCAATCCTGTGTCTTTTCGTTTGACCCTCCCAGACTCCTTTTCCATACATAATGTATTCCATAGGTCGTTGTTGCGGAGATACGTGGCACCTATGGTTCCATCTGTTGAGCCTCCTGCCCCGGTTTTGGTGGAGGGGGAATTGGAGTATATTGTGGAGAAGATTTTGGATTCTCGTGTTTCTAGACGGAAACTCCAGTATCTGGTTAAATGGAAGGGTTATGCTCAGGAAGATAATTCCTGGGTTTTTGCCTCTGATGTTCATGCTTCCGATCTTGTTCGTGCCTTTCATGCGGCTCATCCTGGTCGGCCTGGGGGCTCTGGTGAGGGTTCGGTGACCCCTCCTCAAGGGGGGGGTACTGTTGTGAATTCTGAGGCTGAATTCACTCCTGTGGTCACAAGTGGTACTGCAGCTTCTGAGCTTCCTCCCTCAGGTGTTCTGGTGAGCTCGTTAACTGCTTCATTACTTAACTCCGCCTGATGCTGCTATCCTTGCTCCTTGTCAATGTTTCAGTGTTGGATCTGAGCTTCTCCTGATTGTTCCTGTGACCCGCTGCTCTGTATAGCTAAGTGCTTTTTGCTTTTTTGTTGCTTTTTTTCTGTCCAGCTTGTCTTTTGTTTTGCTGGAAGCTCTGAGACGCAAAGGGTGTACCGCCGTGCCGTTAGTTCGGCACGGTGGGTTTTTTTTGCCCCCTTTGCGTGGTTTTGCTTTAGGGTTTTTTGTAGACAGCAAAGTTCGCTTTACTGTCCTCGCTCTGTCCTAGAATATCGGGCCCCACTTTGCTGAATCTATTTCATCCCTACGTTTTGTCTTTTCATCTTACTCACAGTCATTATATGTGGGGGGCTGCCTTTTCCTTTGGGGAATTTCTCTGGGGCAAGTCAGGCCTATTTTTCTATCTTCAGGCTAGCTAGTTTCTTAGGCTGTGCCGAGTTGCCTAGGTAGTTGTTAGGCGCAATCCACAGCCGCTTTTAGTTGTGTTTAGGATAGGATCAGGTGTGCAGTCTACAGAGTTTCCACGTCTCAGAGCTCGTTCTTGTATTTTTGGGTATTTGTCAGATCACTGTGTGCGCTCTGATCGCTAAGCACACTGTGTTTCTGGATTGCCTTCATAACACCTGTCATTAGCAAACATAACATATGACACAGCCACATAGCATACAGCACAGTCCACGTAGTATATAGCACATTCCATGTAACATATAGCACTGCCCACGTAGCATATAACACAGCCCATGTAGTATATAACACAGCCACATAGCATATAACACAGCCCATGTAGCATATAACACAGCAACGTAGCATGTAACACAGCCCACATAGTGTATAGCACAGCCACGTAGCATATATCACAGCCCACGTAGCATATAGCACAGTCCACATAGTATATAGCACAGTCCATGTAGTATATAGCGCAGCCATGTAGCATATAAAACAGTCCACGTAGTATTTAGCACAGTCCATGTAGTATATGGCGCAGCCACGTAGCATATAACACAGCCCATGTAGTATATAGCACAGCCACATAGCATATAACACAGCCCACGTAGCATATACCCACATAGCATATGAGACAGCCCAAGTTCCATATACCCACATAGCATATAACATTCCACGTAGTATATAGCACAGCCCACGTAGCATATAACACAGCCCATGTAGCATATAATAAAGCCCACATAGTATATAGCACAGCTCAAATAGTATATAACACAGCCCACGTAGCATATAACACAGCCACGTAGCATATAGCACAGTCCACATAGTATATAGCACAGTCCATGTAGCATATAGCACAGCCGCGTAGCATATAACACAGCCCACGTAGCATATAACATAGACCACATAGTATATAGCACAGCCCACGTAGCATATAACACAGCCCACGTAGCATATTACACAGCCCATGTAGTGTATAGCACAGCCCAAGTACTATATAAAACAGCTCACATACTATATTAGGCTACATTCACATTTGCGTTGTGCGCTGCTGCGTCGGCGACGCAGCGCACAACGCAAACAAGAACGTATGCAAAACGCATAGTTTTGCGACGCATGCGTCCTTTTTTTGCCGTATTTTGGACGCAAAAAAATGCATCTTGCTGCGTCCTCTGCGCCCTAACGCTTCTGGCAAAAAAGACGCATGCATCTCAAAACGCATGCGCCCCATGTTAAATATAGGGGCGCATGGCGCATGCGTCGCTGCAGCTGCACCCGACGCAGCCCGGCAGAACGCTAATATGAACGTAGCCTAACACAGCCCACGTAGTATAAAGCACAGCCATGAAGCATATAGCACAGCCCAAATAGTATGTAACACAGCCCAGGTAGCATATAACACAGCCACATAGCACATAACACAGCCACATAGCATATAACACAGCCCATGTAGTATATAACACAGCCACATAGCATATAACACAGCCACGTAGCATATAACACAGCCCATGTAGTATATAACGCAGGCACATAGCATATAACACAGACATGTAGCATATAGCACAGTCCACGTAGTATAAAGCACAGCCCACGTAGCATATAGCACAGCCCATGTAGCATATAACACAGCCCACGTAGTGTATAGCACAGCCTCGTAGCATATAGCAGAGCCCAAATAGTATATAACACAGCCCACATAGCATATGACACAGCCACATAGCATAGAGCACAGTCCACGTAGTATATAGCACAGTCCATATAGCACTGCCCATGTAGCAGATAACACAGCCCATGTAGTATATAGCACAGTCCATGTAACATATAGCACTGCCCATGTAGCATATAACACAGCCCATGTAGTATACAGTATAACACAGCCACATAGCATATAACACAGCCCATGTACCATATAACATAGCCACGTAGCATATAACACAGCCCACATAGTTTATAGCACAGCCACGTAGCCTATAACACAGCCCACATAGTATATAGCACAGCCCAAGTAGTATATAGCACAGCCCACATAGCATATAGCACAGCCCATGTAGCATATAACACAGTCCACATAGTATATAACACAGCCCATGTAGTGTATAGCACAGCCACGTAGCATATAGCAGAGCCCAAATAGTATATAACACAGCCCACATAGCATATGACACAGCCACATAGCATACAGCACAGTCCACGTAGTATATAGCACATTCCATGTAACATATAGCACTGCCCACGTAGCATATAACACAGCCCATGTAGTATATAACACAGCCACATAGCATATAACACAGCCCATGTAGCATATAACACAGCAACGTAGCATGTAACACAGCCCACATAGTGTATAGCACAGCCACGTAGCATATATCACAGTCCACGTAGTATATAGCACAGCCCAAGTAGTATATAGCACAGCTCACGTAGCATATAACACAGCCCACGTAGTATATAGCACAGCCCACGTACTATATAACACAGCCCACATAGTATATAGCACAGCCACATAGCATATAGCACAGCCCAAATAGTATATAACACAGCCCACGTAGCATATAACACAGCCACGAAGCATATAGCACAGTCCACATAGTATATAGCACAGTCCATGTAGCATACTGTATAACACAGTCACACAGCATATAACACAGCCGCGGAGCATATAACACAGCCCACGTAGCATATAACACAGCCCACGTAGCATATAACACAGCCCATGTAGCATATAACACAGCCCACATAGTAAATAGCACAGCCCACGTAGCATATAACACAGCCCACGTAGCATATAACACAGCCCACATAGTATATAGCACAGCCTGCATAGCATATAACACAGCCCACGTAGTATATAACACAGCCCACAAAGTATATAGCACAGCCCACGTAGTGTATAGCACAGTGCATGTAGTATATAGCGCAGCCACGTAGCATATAACACAGCCACATAGCATATAACACAACCCATGTAGTATATAACAGCCACATAGGATATAACACAGCCACGTAGCATAGAACACAGCCACGTAGCATATAACACAGCCCACATAGTATATAGCACTGCCCACGTAGCATATACCCACAGACACAAAAGAGAATAGTAAAACCAAAAACACTCAGTTTGAAAAAATGTTGCAGTAATCCGCAAGTGCTAGTAAAAGATGTAAAAAACAGGGTATTTGGTTGATACGTTTTTTGCAAAAAATGTATACTAAGCTGCTCTACCAATCTTCACGGTATACCCTTATCAGAGCAGTCCTAACTAATGTATGCAATCCCTATCTGATGTATTTAAAAACCTGATCATCTGTATATAACCTGTGTGAACAGGGTTCAGAGAGGAAAAATCCATGTGTGCAGATAGCCCAAGAGGAGTGGTGGAACTCCCCAGTCTTGTAGACACAAGAGAACAATTATGGAAACAGGAACACATGGGCTACTTGCACAGTGAACAAGTCTGTATGATCATGTTCACACACCACCAAGAAACCTGAAGACACAAAAGAGAATAGTAAAACCAAAAACACTCAGTTTGAAAAAATGTTGCAGTAATCCGCAAGTGCTAGTAAAAGATGTAAAAAACAGGGTATTTGGTTGATACGTTTTTTGCAAAAAATGTATACTAAGCTGCTCTACCAATCTTCACGGTATACCCTTATCAGAGCAGTCCTAACTAATGTATGCAATCCCTATCTGATGTATTTAAAAACCTGATCATCTGTATATAACCTGTGTGAACAGGGTTCAGAGAGGAAAAATCCATGTGTGCATACAGGGTAGAACAGCTTTTGTGCAGATAGCCCAAGAGGAGTGGTGGAACTCCCCAGTCTTGTAGACACAAGAGAACAATTATGGAAACAGGAACACATGGGCTACTTGCACAGTGAACAAGTCTGTATGATCATGTTCACACACCACCAAGAAACCTGAAGACACAAAAGAGAATAGTAAAACCAAAAACACTCAGTTTGAAAAAATGTTGCAGTAATCCGCAAGTGCTAGTAAAAGATGTAAAAAACAGGGTATTTGGTTGATACGTTTTTTGCAAAAAATGTATACTAAGCTGCTCTACCAATCTTCACGGTATACCCTTATCAGAGCAGTCCTAACTAATGTATGCAATCCCTATCTGATGTATTTAAAAACCTGATCATCTGTATATAACCTGTGTGAACAGGGTTCAGAGAGGAAAAATCCATGTGTGCATACAGGGTAGAACAGCTTTTGTGCAGATAGCCCAAGAGGAGTGGTGGAACTCCCCAGTCTTGTAGACACAAGAGAACAATTATGGAAACAGGAACACATGGGCTACTTGCACAGTGAACAAGTCTGTATGATCATGTTCACACACCACCAAGAAACCTGAAGACACAAAAGAGAATAGTAAAACCAAAAACACTCAGTTTGAAAAAATGTTGCAGTAATCCGCAAGTGCTAGTAAAAGATGTAAAAAACAGGGTATTTGGTTGATACGTTTTTTGCAAAAAATGTATACTAAGCTGCTCTACCAATCTTCACGGTATACCCTTATCAGAGCAGTCCTAACTAATGTATGCAATCCCTATCTGATGTATTTAAAAACCTGATCATCTGTATATAACCTGTGTGAACAGGGTTCAGAGAGGAAAAATCCATGTGTGCATACAGGGTAGAACAGCTTTTGTGCAGATAGCCCAAGAGGAGTGGTGGAACTCCCCAGTCTTGTAGACACAAGAGAACAATTATGGAAACAGGAACACATGGGCTACTTGCACAGTGAACAAGTCTGTATGATCATGTTCACACACCACCAAGAAACCTGAAGACACAAAAGAGAATAGTAAAACCAAAAACACTCAGTTTGAAAAAATGTTGCAGTAATCCGCAAGTGCTAGTAAAAGATGTAAAAAACAGGGTATTTGGTTGATACGTTTTTTGCAAAAAATGTATACTAAGCTGCTCTACCAATCTTCACGGTATACCCTTATCAGAGCAGTCCTAACTAATGTATGCAATCCCTATCTGATGTATTTAAAAACCTGATCATCTGTATATAACCTGTGTGAACAGGGTTCAGAGAGGAAAAATCCATGTGTGCATACAGGGTAAAACAGCTTTTGTGCAGATAGCCCAAGAGGAGTGGTGGAACTCCCCAGTCTTGTAGACGCAACATTTTTTCAAACTGAGTGTTTTTGGTTTTACTATTCTCTTTTGTGTCTTCAGGTTTCTTGGTGGTGTGTGAACATGATCATACAGACTTGTTCACTGTGCAAGTAGCCCATGTGTTCCTGTTTCCATAATTGTTCTCTTGTGTCTACAAGACTGGGGAGTTCCACCACTCCTCTTGGGCTATCTGCACAAAAGCTGTTCTACCCTGTATGCACACATGGATTTTTCCTCTCTGAACCCTGTTCACACAGGTTATATACAGATGATCAGGTTTTTAAATACATCAGATAGGGATTGCATACATTAGTTAGGACTGCTCTGATAAGGGTATACCGTGAAGATTGGTAGAGCAGCTTAGTATACATTTTTTGCAAAAAACGTATCAACCAAATACCCTGTTTTTTACATCTTTTACTAGCACTTGCGGATTACTGCAACATTTTTTCAAACTGAGTGTTTTTGGTTTTACTATTCTCTTTTGTGTCTTCAGGTTTCTTGGTGGTGTGTGAACATGATCATACAGACTTGTTCACTGTGCAAGTAGCCCATGTGTTCCTGTAGCATATACCCACGTAGTATATAACACAGTCCACATAGTATATAGCACAGCCATGTAGTATATAGCACAGCCACGTAGCATATAACACAGACCACATAGGATATAACACAACCTTGTAGTATATAACACAGCCCACGTAGCATATAACACAGCCCACGAAGTATATAGCACAGGCCACATAGTATATAGCACAGCCACGTAGCTTATAACATAGCCCACGTAGCATATAACACAGCCCACGTAGTATATAACACAGTCACATAGCATATAGCACAGCCACATAGCATATAACACAGCCCACGTAGTATATAACAGAGCCCACATAGCCTATACCCACGTAGTATATAACACAGCATAGGCAGCATCATTAGTAAAAAGTTGGTCACACTTGTCAAATTGGGCCCCTGTCTCGCTAAGGCCCCGGAACTTGCCCAGGTGCGCCGGGTGCTGACGCGGGCCCTGCTTGTGGACACGTACTTTTCCACCATGTTGTTGAAACTGTCATGCTCCTGGATTTGATCCGTTGAGTTTGTGTTCTGGGGACACCCATACGTACTCATACACACACAGGTCCGAACCTGAACGTTTATTACCATGCATACGTCTGCCACAAGATGGTGAATTTTTTGAGGAATCGACAACAGAGGCGTTCTCCTGTGTCACCACACTCACACCCCCACAATGCTCAGAGGGAACCACCACCCTCCCCTGATCCCTCCTCTCAAGAGGACTCCGACACTCAGGCTTAGCTTGTTGAGAGGGTTGATTCCTGCCCCTACTCCCTGGGATCACCTCTGCTGACCCCAATGGAGAAGAAGGGGTAGATTGTAGAAGGACAGCAGAGACAGTAGCCCCTGGGCAGCAGCCCTCAAAAGACTGATCCCAGCTGACCACATCCCTTGACCACCAATCTATGACCAGGTTGTGTTTTTTCAACCAAGGGAGTCCTAAAATGATGGGTGTTGGTATTCCCCCCAAGACGTAGCACGACAGGAACTCCTCATGACGAGTCCCTATATGCAGGTGTATATCATCCACGACTTGGGTCACCCATCCCTGGCTGAGTGGTATGGAGTCAATGGCCTGGACACTTAGGGGTTTAGTTAGTGTTCTACACCTCAGGCCATGGGTCTGGACAAAATGAGCTTCCACCAGATTGACACCTGCTCCACTGTCCACAAGCACCGGTATACACTCATTTACCCCCCCAAACACTACTTCAGCTGACAGGGTACACTGAGGAGAAGATATAGAGGAAAAATACACTCCCTGGTCGCCTCCCTCCACAAGACCAGGGGGATGCGGCTTCTTAGGTGGTACAGGTATTTTGGCACGAGCTGGGCAGACACCAATAAAATGACCAGTCTGCCCACAGTAAAAACATGCCCCCATACCACGGCGAACCACAGGCAACCCCATTTGGGAAACAACTCCCACCTGCATGGGTTCGTCTGCCTGCTCAGGTGTGTCCCCCTCCCTAACAAGGACTACCGGAGGCACATTAGGTGTATGTCTCTCCCTTAAGCGTCTATCTACCCGGATGGCAAGGGACATGGTGGCCTCCAATGACCTGGGGGTGGCATACCGTACAAGAGTATCCTGCAACCTTGGAGACAGACCCTGCCTAAAATGGCTTCTAAGGGCAGGGTCATTCCACTGTGTGTCAGTGGCCCACCTCCTGAACTCTGAGCAGTACTCCTCAGCCGGCCGACCCCCATGCTTGATTTTACGCAGTCGGGATTCCGCAAGGGAGGTGCCATCAGGATCCCCATACACCAACCCATTATTTCTAATATTCTTGTGGCGGCCCGACAATGTATTGCAAAGCATTGGAAATCTTCTAATATTCCCTCCAGACCTGAATTGATATCCAAAATTAATCTGCACTTTAGTTATGAGTCGATTACTGCGGACTGTCTTGCAAAAAAGAATAAGGTCCCTACGTGGTGGGACCCTTGGGTCTCCTCACCCTTTATTTCCTCGCCTGACCACCATCCCCCTTCATCTGCCAGCTGACTCAATTGTTTGATATCATAGCTATGTATGCGCCCATGTATTGTAATTTTTTTTTGTTTCATTCTTGATCGTGGATATTTACATTTATGTCTGCCTCTTCCCCTCCCCCTTCCTCCCCCTTTTTCCTTTCCTTGTTGCATTTTAATTGTACTCTGTTTTCTCAATAAAAATTGAATGGTTAAAAAAAGGATCCCCATACACAAGCGCCAAAGCCGCAAAAAACTCGTCCACCAATCGTAAAGATGGAGAACTGGCAGGGAGAAAGCCCAGGATTGGGGATCACCCTTAAGAAGGGAGATAATAATCGCACACGCTGTTCCTCACTCCCTGATGAACGAGGGCGGAGCCTGAAGTATGACTTACTGGCTTCCTGAAATAACAAAAATTTATTTCTCCCTCCAGAGAACCTGTCTGGGAGAGAAATCTTGGGTTCTGGTTGTGCATGTACCTGGCCCGAAGCCCAAAACCCCACCAACTGCTGCAGCTGCTGCACCACCTCACCATGCAGCACCTTAAAGTCCTCGGTGAGAGTCTGAAGCAGTTGGGCAAAGGCCTGCATTTGAGCCATGGCTCACCAGAAAAAATGGGACGGTTGGTTATAATGTCATGAAGAGACTGTCTGAGCGTGACCCGACCCAACAGGTGGTCGGTTACAAAACAGCAGAACACACACAAGGGTACACCGGGCCCTGCGATTGGGAATGGGGAAATGGACACCTCCTGCACTCTCCTAAGGATGTGCCCTAATCTTCCTGATGTCCCCCATATAGGTTCTTTCAACCTATCGCCGAGCTGGATACCCTAGCCCTCGCTCGCCCTGCACCTAGCTCTAAGTAGGGAAATGGCAGGTGAGAGCACTGGTCCCACCACTGCACTAATACAACACAGGGGAAGTTGCACAACAAAGGGACAAAGAAACAATAACACCACACTCAGCTTTCTCTGCTGCAATGCACCACACAGCTATTTGTCCTCATATGAACTCGAGCCAGGGAGCTTTCTAGGAAAGTTCCCACGATCTAGGAACAGCCAGCAGAGGGCGCCTCACCGCAAATGCAGGTAAATATAGGTCATTGACCTACTTTACCTACATTCTCCGGGGTTTTGCAGACATGAGCAACGTTGCATTAGCAAAGCTCGTGCCTGCAAAATATTTTAACCCCTTCAGATGGATTTACATCGTTGGACTTTACAGATCTGCGGAAGGTAAGGATATTGTTGGTTTATTATGTTTTTTTTGTTACAGAACGAGGGTCTTCAGTGATTGGATTGGGCGTTCAATAAAATATTAGAACAACCTTTGTTTTTATTTCATTAAAATGATTTTTAATAATGTGTTTGTGTATTTTTTTAACCCTTTACTAGTATTGGATTAATAATAGATAGGTGTCATAATTGACGCCTCTCCATTATTAATTAGGCTTAATGTCACCTTACAATAGCAAGGTGGCATTAACCCTTCATTACCCCATATCCCACCGCTACACGGGAATGGGAAGAGAGTGGCCAAGTGCCGGAATAGGCGCATCTTCCAGATGTGCCTTTTCTGGGGTGGCTGGGGGCAGGTGTTTTTAGCCAGGGGGGAGCCAATAACATGGACCCTCTCCAGGCTATTAATATCTGCCCTCAGTCACTGGCTTTACTACTCTGGCGGAGAAAATTGTGTGGGAGCCCACGCCAATTTTTTCCGCCATTTAACCCCTTAATTTACTAGCTAGAACGGCCAAATTTTGCATAGACACACTACTGACATTAGTAGTGTGGAATATGCAAAAAAAAAAATGGGGATATGAGATGGTTTACTGTATGTAACCATGTCTCATATCATGTCGGGTTTAGGAAGGAGAAAGCAAAAGCCGGTAATTGAATTACCGGCTTTAAAGCTGTCTAGCGCTGGAAGAAATATTAATATATATATATATGTGTGTCTCACTGACATATATATATATATACCTATTCTATGTGTACACATTTATTCTACCTATTCTATTGGAAGCTGTCAGTGTGATTTTACTGTACTCCGCACTGAATTGCCGGCTTTTCTCGCTAACACCGCTGCGTATTTCTCGCAAGTCACACTGCTGGTCCGTGTGTAATCCGTATTTTTGGGGCTTCCATAGACTTTCATTGACGTTTTATTTGCACAATACGGTGACAAACGCAGCATGCTGCGATTTTCTACGGCCGTAGAAAGCCGTATAATACTGATCAGTTTAATACGGCAGATAGGAGCAGGGGCATAGAGAATCATTGTGCCGTATGTTTTGCGAGTTTTACGGACGTAGTTTCTGCGCTCTTACGAGTTACGTCCATAAAACTCGCAAGTGTGAAGCCGGCCTAAATTGTGCACTCTATGGTGTAGAAAAAGTAGCACAAGATGAGGGATTAGATTCATCCTCTCCAGCGTGTATCATAGGCAATTTCTAGCTCTGTCTTTAACTTTATTAGGCCGGGATCACACACAGCGAGATACGGCCGAGTCTCACAGGTTAAAACCAAGCTCTGGCAGAGCGGAGCGTGCGGCTCCATGTATTGCTGTGTGGCTGCACGCTCCGCTCCGGAGTGCTGGTGCCAGAGCTTGTTTTTAACCTGCGAGACTCGGCCGTATCTCGCTGTAGTGTGACATCCGGCCTTAAGGTACCGTCACACTAGACGATATCGCTAGCGATCCGTGACGTTGCAGCGTCCTCGCTAGCGATATCGTCCAGTGTGACAGGCAGCAGCGATCAGGCCCCTGCTGTTCTGTCGCTGGTCGGGGAAGAAAGTCCAGAACTTTATTTTGTCGCTGGACTCCTGCTGACATCGCTGGATCGGCGTGTGTGACACCGATTCAGCGATGTCTTCACTGGTAACCAGGGTAAACATCGGGTAACTAAGCGCAGGGCCGTGCTTAGTAACCCGATGTTTACCCTGGTTACCATCCTAAAAGTAAAAAAAAACAAACACTACATACTTACCTACAGCCGTCTGTCCTCCAGCGCTGTGCTCTGCACTCCTCCTGTACTGTCTGTGAGCGTCGGTCAGCCGGAAAGAAGGGGGGCTGTAATGGGCGCAGCTGGATGAAAGCCCCCACATGACTGCGTTGCCAAGAAGGGAGTTTTAGAGTTTTGAATAAAAAAAGGGATCTTATAGGTGATTGGTGGAAATTTTTGAATAAGGGGTGGACCTAGTGGGGAAAGGAGGCAGGGGCTGGAGAAGTGCGGGAAGGATCACTTGTGAGGTGAATCATCAGGAGAGAAGAAGTGTGCAGCTACTCACCATGGCCTCCATAGACAGCCTCGTGGAGCAGCTGCGCAGGGAATCCAGGTCCAGGAGCGATGGATGGCTGGAAGAGCAGCTCACCAGGCTGCTGGGCGACTGCGGGAGCCGGGGCAGCAGGACCAGGAGAACCCGGCCCCCAGAAAGATTGTCCCCCGACATGTCACCGCGCGGCAGGCGCAGGCCGCGGAGCCCCTCCGGGGACCCTGCGGGGGCTGCGGGACGCGGCGCGACCATCCTGCCCGTCCCCCCCTCCGGCAGGAATCCACCCGGCGGCTCTGCCGGCGCGAGGCGGCGACGTGGAGCGGCGACCAGCCAGGCACGGCCCGATGCCAGGGCCGCAGCGGAAGCCAGGGCCGCAACGGAAGTGCGGCCTAGTCCGGGAGCGAGCGGCGGTGCGGCGCCCTCTAGCGGTGCCAGAAGCAGCCGGAGCACAGCGCGGGCAGCTGCGGCAGAGTCAGGAGGAGAAGGGAGCACAGCGACGTCAGCGGTGAGGGCCGCACAGGTAGTGCGGCCTAGTCCGGGATCGAGGGGAAGTGCGGCGCCCCCCAGCGGCGCCAGGAACAGCAGACTTACAGCACAGTCAGCGGCGGCGACAACAGGAGGAGCCAGGAGTCCAGCGACGGCAGCAGTGAGGGGGAGCTATGGAGCAGCGGTGACAGCGGCGGGCTCACCTCCCCTAGGTGGGCCTGGCAGCGGCACGAGACGACAGAGTAGGGCGACGGGCAGGCTGGCATCGGTGGTTCAGCTGGGCCCGGGACGCGTTGGTCGTGGGGCAGGTGCCGGTCGGGCAAGTAGGCCAGGAGGCCGAGGTGGATTGCAAACAGCCGTCAGGTCAAGATCCGCCAGGAGGTCCAGCGACAGGAGTGTATCGCCAGTCTCGGTCCCCCCTGGTGACGTGGAGGCCAGGGGCGCGGGCCTGGGGCAATTCAGCGGCAGCGACGACCCCGGATCTGAGAGCGAACATCCAGAAGATGGCGAACAGCGGGATTCCGGAGACACGGCTGGTGGGGACACAGCACCTGCGCAGCCTCGTGAGTACATGTCTATTCCTATTTCGGTGCCGGGTACGGTGGGGTTAGTGGAGGGGGTAGGGGACGCTGGTTCTGGGCTTCCTGGCGTTAGAGAGCTTTTGGCAGGTATGTCGCATATTTTGAGGCGATTGGACGCGGGGCCAGCAAGTAATATGGGAGGGTCACCTGCTGGGGCTTGGTTGGTGGATCCTGTTAGTACAGCCGGGGGAGGGGGCTCCGGTGAATTAGTGAGGTCTGGGGCGGCCGCGTCGGCCCAGGCAGCTGGGGTGTCCGTGTCGGTTCAAACGGAGACGGGTAAGAAGGATGAGATAAAGTTGGATGATCGGGCAAAAGGGGAGGTCTTTGTGTGCTTTGAGGGTCCCCTCGGTGCCCATTTAAAGAAGGAGGTGAAGGAGAAGATCTGGAAGGATGAATTTGTCGAGATTTTCTCCCTCCTCCCTTTGGAAAAATTTAATCTGGACAAAGGGAAAAAAGATGATAGCAAAAAGGAAGAGGAGGAAAAAAGGCGTTGGCGCCTGATTCCGCAAACGTTTGTTAATTGGCAACAGGCTTTTGCTATCTTGGCCAGTGTGATAGGAGAAAAATTCCCGGAAAATTGCTCGGGTCTTTTCTGTTACTTTGATTCTATTGGTGAGGCACATCGTACGTATGGGGGCCAGGCTTGGCAGCGTTACGATGAACAATTCAGGCAGCGGAAGGCGGTGAGGCCTGAGATAAAATGGGAGCATAAGGACATTGGATTGTGGCTGAAGGTGATGGCCCCTGTGAGGTACGGGCAGTCCTTTCAAGGGGGCGCGGGGAGTAGTAGTCAGCAATCAGGACAAGGGGGAGGAGGAGGACAGGGGTATCAAGGGGCGAAGGAAAAAACGGGAACGTGCTGGCAGTTCAATGACGGCCAGTGCAAGTATGGCAATACCTGCAGGTTTAAGCACGTGTGTTCCCATTGTAGCGGAGCTTCACACGGGGCTTCAAAATGTTTCAGAAAAGCAAGGGGCAAGCCAGCAGGGGGTAGCGGTCATGGGGGTGACGCCGGTGAGGCTTCAAAAGATGGCCCCTTATCTAAGTAGATATCCGGACCGGTTGAAGGCGGTGGTGATTAGGGACGGTTTTGCTGAAGGTTTTAGGATTCCTCACCCGAATCATACAGTCCCCTTTTCTACAAAAAATCTGAGGTCAGCAAGTTTACATGCGGATGTTGTTTCGAGTAAGTTAGCAAAAGAGGTGGAGTTAGGAAGAATGGCGGGCCCGTTTAGTTCGCTGCCTATGGAAGGGGTGATCGTTTCTCCATTGGGGGTGGTGCCCAAGAAGGAGCCAAATAAGTTTCGTTTAATCCAGCACCTATCGTACCCAAAAGGTTGTTCTGTTAACGATGGCATTGCGGAGGAATTATGCTCGGTTGTATACACGTCGTTCGATGCGGCAGTGCAATGGGTTCGTATGTACGGAGCGGGGGCCTTGATGGCGAAGACAGACATCGAGTCTGCCTTTCGGCTTCTGCCGGTACATCCGGAGAGCATTCCGTTACTAGGTTGTTTTTGGAATGGAGAATTTTATTTAGACAGGTGTTTGCCGATGGGCTGTTCCATTTCTTGCTCGTTGTTTGAAACTTTCAGTACTTTTTTGGAATGGGTTGTTAGAGACGTTTCTGATGTTGCTTCGGTCATTCATTATTTGGATGACTTCATGTTTGTGGGCCCCCCGGACTCTGCGGTTTGCGGTAATTTATTGGCCACCATGGAATGGGTGTCCGGGCATTTCGGGGTCCCTTTGGCGCAGGAGAAAACAGAGGGTCCCTGTACGGTCTTAAGTTTTCTCGGGATTCTTATCGATTCTAGAAAGATGGAATGCAGGTTGCCCGACGACAAATTGTTGTTGCTGAAGCAGGAGGTGTCCAGAATCGGAAAATTGAGGAAAGTGACGTTGAAGGAGTTACAGTCGTTGCTAGGGCGCTTAAATTTTGCGTGCCGGATCATGCCTATGGGCCGGATTTTTTGCCGAAGGTTGTCCAGAGCTACGGCGGGAGTCCGTGCAGCTCATCATTTCATACGTTTGAGCCGGGAGCACAAGGACGATCTGTTGGTTTGGCAGCGTTTCTTGGAAAATTATAATGGCAGATCATTGATTCAGCAGGAGGATTTGAACGCCTTTGATTGTGAAATTTATACGGACGCAGCAGGGGGAGCCGGTTATGGCGCCTACTGTGCAGGCAAATGGAGTGTCGGAGTGTGGCCGGAAGAATGGCGGCAAAACGGGCTAACCAAAAATTTGGCATTGTTGGAGTTGTTCCCAATTGTAGTGGCAGCGTTTATTTGGGGCGAGAATTTTAAGGATCGTCGGGTACGATTCCATTGTGATAACTTGAGTGTCGTGTCAGTTATCAACAGTTTATCTTCCTCTTCTCCCCCCGTGATTAGGTTGGTTAGGGAATTGGTGTTGAGGTGTTTGGAATTGAATTCGTGGATTTCGGCGGTGCATGTACCAGGTGTCCAAAACAATATAGCTGATGCTTTATCTCGTTTTCAGTGGGACCGATTCCGGGAACTGGCGCCAGATTCGGAACCTACAGGAGCGGGATGTCCTTCGCATCTGTGGCAGATTGTTGCGGAAGGGGAGGTCGCTTGATACAGGCCTCACTGTCGAGCAGGACATGGTCGGATTATGCAGCGGCGTGGGAGATGTGGGAAGGTTGGTTGGTCCAATGCGGCCCAGTGGAATCCGACGGCGATAAGATTATGGCTCTGCTGGCTTTGATGGGTAAGGCGGCCGAATGGGGATGGTCCGTTTCGAGGTTAAACAAAGTTGTTGCGGGTCTGGCCTTTGGTTTTCGGTTGCAAGGTTCAGCTGATCTGACAAAAGATTTTTTGATAAGGCAGGCTTTGAAGGGTTTTCGGAAGGGCAATGTGTCTTTTGATAAGCGTAGGCCGATTTCTTTTGGTATGCTGGAACGGCTTGGGGAGGCTTTGGGCGGTATTTGTAGTTCGCAGTTTGAGGTTGTATTGTTTAGGTTAGCCTTCTCTTTAGCGTTCTTTGGCGCTTTGCGCCTGGGGGAGCTGGTGTCCCCAAATAAAAATAAGGTGGGTGGTCTGTTAGCGGAAGATGTTGACTTTTGGGCAGGAGGTATTGTATTTTGGATCAGGCGTTCTAAGACTGATCAGCTTGGTAGGGGTAGGCGAGTGGTGCTGGGGAGAGTTGACGGTAGCGGGATGTGCCCGCAGCACTGTTTGGAATCTTATTGGCGTCTGTCGGCACTGAGGGCAGGCCCTTTGTTACGACATCAGAACGGGGAATTTTTGTCGCGCTACCAATTTACGGCGCTGTTGAAGAGGGGTTTGGGATCGTTGGGTGTTGACCCGAAGAATTTCGGGTCGCATTCATTTCGAATTGGTGCTGCGTCCGAGGCGGATGGTCTGGGCCTAGGCGTTGATGTTATCAAAAGAATAGGCAGATGGAGTTCGGATCGATATCTGTCTTATATTAGGAATTAGGTCTGTGGGGGAGAGAGCCTTGTTATGGTGTTAATCATTGTTGTGTTTTTTCAGGTCGAACCTCCCTCCTGGCATGGATTATCGGACATTCATTTGTTCATTGGGGTGCGCTTCGTGCGGATGTCAGGCGAAATGGTAGGCAATTAGGCTTTGTAAGGGATTCGGTGGTTATTAGATGGTTGGGATTCCGGGGTATGTTATGGCGGAGTTTGTTGCCGGCAGTTGCCAACGCCGCTAGATTGGATCGACCCCCGGACATTTTGGTGGTTCACCTTGGAGGAAATGATTTGGGAGTTAGGCCAGTGAGGGAGTTGATCAGAGACATTCGTTTTGATTTTTTACGGTTGTGGGTATCTTTCCCGGGTGTTGTGACGGTGTGGTCGGACATTGTACCAAGGCGGAAGTGGCGTGATGTACGGTCCCATAGAGGGATCAATAGAGCCCGGGTGAAGCTGAATAGGGCGGTGGCAGGATTTGTGTCTCGGAACGGGGGTATTGCCGTTAGACATTTGGAGCTGGAGGATGGGATTGGCAATTATTGGAGGGATGATGGAGTGCATCTTAATGATGTTGGTATGGATTTATGGGCACTCGGGCTACAGGAAGGAGTCGAGAGAGCTTTGGTGGCGGTGGGGCACTCACGAGCCTGAGGTGGTCAGGGCTGTTCGTGTGTGGCGGGGGGTGGGGTTCTTGGAGGTGGTGATGACGTTTTTACGGGGTTGATCTGGCTTTTGTTTACGGGCTCTGGACGGGGAATTTACCTCGGGAGCTTTGGGGTTTTGGTTTGCCCGAAATGGGTTACATGGTGCCCTTGAGCTGGTGGTCACGGCTGAGGGTAAAGAAGTGTTTGGTTTTAAAGTTGGTGGTGGCTTTATGCCTATTTTTGAGCCAGATTTCTTACCCCCAAGAACCCTCCCCTCCAGGTTTTTACATATGGTATATATGTTGTTATTTATGTTATTGTTTGTTTAATAAAATGGCCGCTGTGGCCAAAATTATCCAAAGAAATTTACGTGTTGGTGTTTAATTTAAATTTACAGGAGAAGGGGAGAATGGCCCCCTGGGGATGGGGTGGGGGTCAGGAAGATTGAGTACGGGAAAGACCCTGTTTTGGCGATACGCGGTCAAGAAGGGGGGCTGTAATGGGCGCAGCTGGATGAAAGCCCCCACATGACTGCGTTGCCAAGAAGGGAGTTTTAGAGTTTTGAATAAAAAAAGGGATCTTATAGGTGATTGGTGGAAATTTTTGAATAAGGGGTGGACCTAGTGGGGAAAGGAGGCAGGGGCTGGAGAAGTGCGGGAAGGATCACTTGTGAGGTGAATCATCAGGAGAGAAGCCCACCCTCCCTCCCTTTATTGTGGATTAGTTTAAGTGAACAGTTTGATGGAGGGGTAGCCGGGGAGTTGGGTTTTTTCTCATCTCGGTTTTTTAATCAGTTATTGCCAGAGGGGAGTTTTCGTTATCATTGTCACAGTGGCAGTTTTGGCGGGGGGTGGGGTTCTTGGAGGTGGTGATGACGTTTTTACGGGGTTGATCTGGCTTTTGTTTACGGGCTCTGGACGGGGAATTTACCTCGGGAGCTTTGGGGTTTTGGTTTGCCCGAAATGGGTTACATGGTGCCCTTGAGCTGGTGGTCACGGCTGAGGGTAAAGAAGTGTTTGGTTTTAAAGTTGGTGGTGGCTTTATGCCTATTTTTGAGCCAGATTTCTTACCCCCAAGAACCCTCCCCTCCAGGTTTTTACATATGGTATATATGTTGTTATTTATGTTATTGTTTGTTTAATAAAATGGCCGCTGTGGCCAAAATTATCCAAAGAAATTTACGTGTTGGTGTTTAATTTAAATTTACAGGAGAAGGGGAGAATGGCCCCCTGGGGATGGGGTGGGGGTCAGGAAGATTGAGTACGGGAAAGACCCTGTTTTGGCGATACGCGGTCAAGCAGAGCGGTGACGTCACCGCTCTGCTTTCCGGCCGCTGTGCTCACACAGACAGTACAGGAGGAGAGCAGAGAAGCTGAGCGCCGGGGACAGACAGCGGTAGGTAAGTATGTAGTGTTTTTTTTTTTTACTTTTAGGATGGTAACCAGGGTAAACATCGGGTTACTAAGCGCGGCCCTGCGCTTAGTTACCCGATGTTTACCCTGGTTACCGGCATCGTTGGTCGCTGGAGAGCGGTCTGTGTGACAGCTCTCCAGCGACCAAACAGCGACGCTGCAGCGATCCGGATCGTTGTCGGTATCGCTGCAGCGTCGCTAAGTGTGACGGTACCTTTAATGTCTGACTTATGATAACCCCTATCTTTGAGTCACTAATGATGTTACCTTCCTGGAGAAAAGAAGCGTCGTTAGAACAGATTCGTCTCAAATGTCTGAACTCCCTGTTACGGTTGGCGGATTGCACTAAATAAAATATAAAATTAAGTGCAATCGCAATCAGGGGTCCAACGTGCAGAAATGAACCTGCTGCTAGTGTGAACAATGACAGAACAAAACAGCGAGCGTTTCCTTAAACACACTGTGTTATCGCCACACAGTATGAACGGAACACTGAGTACCAAGCTCATTTAATTCACCGAGAGGTACTGCACTAAGAATGTGTGACGCCCCAGGGTCCTGGTCGTCACAGTGACATTGCTTTCCTCATGGGGAGAGTGATGTTACGTTTGGAAGCAATGAAGGAGATCTGTTATCAGGTAACCACAATGCATACAACATGTTCACACTCCAGGCCAGAAGGGGGAGCTCTAAACCTGTTTCAGGGGAACTCCCCTATAACTACATCCTGATCTGGAGGGAAAGAGTTCAGAAAGTGACAGACACAGAAGAGAGCAGATGGACCTAGAGGGTCAGAACGTCTGAAGGGGCCATGTGGTCTGAAATACCACAGCTCCTGGAAAGAGACATACAGAAAGACAGAACATCGTTCAGTGAGCGTGAAGGAGAGTGAAGCACAGGAGAAGATACATCAGGGGAGACCACCTGCGAATGAACTATCTGCCTCTGAAGCGCAGATCACCGGTAGCCGGAACACCGAGGCTTTTGTGGGACTCTAAGACACATAGCAGAGACCGGCAGGATAGCTGAATTGCAAGTTACCTGTCCACCTCACACACCAGAGACACAGTAAGGCTACGTTCACACTAGCGTTGTGCGCCGCTGCGTCGGCGACGCGACGCACAACGCACCGAAAAACGCGTGCAAACGCACGCAAAAACGCTGCGTTTTTCGACGCGTGCGTCGTTTTTTGACGAAAATCGGACGCAAGAAAAATGCAACTTGTTGCGTTTTCTTGGTCCGACGCTAGCGTCAAAAAAGACGCACGTGTCGGAAAACGCAACAAGCAAAAACGCATGCGTCCCCCATGTTAAACATAGGGGCGCATGACGCGTGCGTCGCCCGACACTAGCGCGACGCACACTAGCCAAACGCTAGTGTGAACGTAGCCTAACACATAGAGCCCAGGGCATGCTAGAGTCCCTGTAAAAAGGCTCGAGTTACCGGTCATACAGGTATTGTCCTATCCTATATGGGGACAGAGAGAAGAACTGGGAGGACCTTATCTGAAGCCATAGGCAGTAGGGACTACAACACCACAGCGTTGGAGGAAGGCTGTCATCTCCACCTGGTAAAAGGGAACTCTGGATTCGCTTCCAAGCCGGCCGGACCCTGCCTGTCATGTGATCTGGTGCCCTGGACTGTGGCTGCCTGAAGTCTTCAGTAAACAAGGTAAAGAGACTGTAAGCCTGTGTCCTCGTTCTTTACTGCGCCAGTCACTATCTTCCATCTACACATCGGGAGCCCTGGGGATACACTTCACCTATGGGAAGTTATAACATCTAACATAGTAACATAGTAAGGCCGAAAAAAGACATTTGTCCATCCAGTTCAGCCTATATTCCATCATAATAAAGCCCCAGATCTACGTCCTTCTACAGAACCTAATAATTGTATGATACAATATTGTTCTGCTCCAGGAAGACATCCAGGCCTCTCTTGAACCCCTCGACTGAGTTTGCCATCACCACCTCCTCAGGCAAGCAATTCCAGATTCTCACCGCCCTAACAGTAAAGAATCCTCTTCTATGTTGGTGGCCATAACATCACCCCAGAGAACCCCTTAAAGCAGCATCGGTCCCCACTGACCGAATACCACAGGTGGGGTCACGAACAATAGACTTTATTCACCAAATCCCTTTAAAGACTTTCCCCTTTTACATGGGCGCCCAGGGCCATGGACCGGGTCGCCACCATGACATCCCCCTGTGAACCCCGGACCCGGTACCGAGTACCCCACGGCCATAGCGGGCGACTCAAATGCTAAGTGCTATACCTTGTTAATGTCACAGGGATGTTAGCACGTGGATTGAGCTAGCTCTACAACTAAACTGTGCTAACCGCACAGCGAATGAAGCAGATGCTGTGCCCAGAGAAGGAACTCTTATGACGCTAGGTACAAACAGCCTGCTGCCTTCACTGGGAGGAAGGATATGGGTTGCGCTTGCTCTGTAACTGAACTGTGCTAACCGCACGCATGAACGAAACATGCTAAGCCAAGCGGCCAGTGACCCCAGTCCTGAAACTACTGATCTTGTTCCTGGGCGGCACCTTAAGGATGTAGCAGACTAGAGACTCAGGCATTGAGCCATAGGTATGAAACCGCATAAGTGTGCTACCAGCCTGCCAACGTATACAGTCTTTGAGCATCGACAGACCCACCCAGACGTGCAGACAGAGTGGTAGAGTAACCACTCACACACGCCCAAACAGAAATGACGCTAGCACGCCCACATGCGCCGTTGAGAGCCTTTTAGACGTTAGGCTCCACCCCAAACACTCCAGTCAACCGAGACATCGCCTGCGGGCCTATCCGGGACTGCCACATCACCAGAACAGCTAACGTCCGACCACCAATAAGAAGACACTACATCACGGACATGCTCAGTAAGGTGATCACTGGACTTAGGCTAGCTTCACACTAGCGTTCAGCAGGGCTGCGGATGGCAGCCTTCTTCCTCTGTCATGCCCCGCCCACTGCCGCGCCTCTTCCTTCAGCTCCGCCTACATCGGCATGCGTCCTGCGTACCCTATCTTTAACATTGGGTACGCAGGCCATGCGGATGTATGCAGATGCTTCTGCATGCGTCTTTTCGAAGCTGCGCCGACCGCAACAAAATGTAACATGTTGCGTTAGACGTACGTCAGCGCAGCATCAAAACGACGCATGCGGAGGCATCCGCATACATCCGCATGGCCTGCGTACCCAATGTTAAAGATGGGGTACGCGGGACGCTTGCAGACGTAGGCGGAGCTGAAGGAAGAGGCACGACAGTGGGCGGGGCTTCACTGAGGAACTGCCGAACGCAAGTCTGAAACCAGCTTTAGGCTATGTGCACACAGTGCAATTTTCTGTGCAGATTCTGCATTTCTTGGCAGAAAACACAGGTCAGAATCTGCGCCTTTTTTCGGTACGTGCACACATTGCAGATTTTTGTGCGGATTTCTTCCTTTTTTTTACCCCCGCGGATTTCTATTATGGAATGGGTGCAGAAACGCAGCAGATCTTCAAAAAGAATGGACATGGTCTTTTTTTAAATCTGCTGCGTTTTCCGTGCAGATTTTTCTGCACCATTAGCACAGCATTTTTTTTGCCATTGATTTACATTGTACTGTAAATCACTTGCAGATCTGCAGCGTTTTTGCACGGAATAAAAGCTGCGGATCCGCAGGAAATCTGCAACGTGTGCACATACCCTTAGACTGCAGAGCGCAAGGCTGCACCTGCAGATCACTGGTTACCATAGACTTGTCTGAAGAGCCAGACATAACCAAACGTGTACCACGAGCCTGAGCAAGACGCCGGGACCGACGCCTGCGCTACGCAGCAATCGCAGCCCATTCATGGGAGACCACAGTAGCAGATAATGCTTGGGATCTATCCCGACGCCTAACACCCCCCAACCGGGATGGCCTCCATAGTGCGTCTCGGGTGGCAACTACTGGACAGAAGAAGAGTGTTTTCCTGCATTGTCTTTGCAGTACAGTTCTTGCCATCCTGTTGGTAGTCGATTGGCCTTTTGGATCTCGGGTATGGCTAATAACAGGCACCTGTGCTTCATTTGGAATAATGTTTTGCCTCGTTTGTGATTAGGTCAGATCTTTTGTCTAAAAGCGCTTGGATGCCAGAAACGCGTCAGGTTTTTTTTTATATTCTTGGAATCCATGTTTTCAAAGATTTTCCAATACATTTTTGATATATTATATTCATTGTTGGATGGATGTGGCGATTTTTTTCTGCCTTCCCGATAGGTTGCCATTACATCTGGGGGTCTACTGAAAGACCCATGTCGCCTATATCTTTCTACTTCTGTGCAGACCAGCCATAGAGAGAGCTTGAGGGGGGTAATTTTCACTCTATACTGCAGTACCATAATAAAGGCAATCAAACAATGTCAGGTAAGGGAAATAAGAAATAAAGAAAATAAAAAAAATGTTGCTACAATCTAAAAAAAAAACAAATATACAAAAGTTTGAAAAAACACAATTTTCTCAATTCGAAAAGAAAGAATTTTAAAAAAATTAATATATTCAGCAACATCATGCCTGTAAAAGCAAATGTAAAAATTATTTAACTTAAATTAACCTTTTCATGACCCAGCCTATTTTGACCTTAATGACCTGGCCGTTTTTTGCAATTCTGACCAGTGTCCCTTTATGAGGTAATAACTCAGGAACGCTTCAACGGATCCTAACGGTTCTGAGAATGTTTTTTCGTGACATATTGGGCTTCATGTCAGTGGTAAAATTAGGTCAATAATTTTTGCGTTTATTTGTGAAAAAAATGGAAATTTGGCTAAAATTTTGAAAATGTCGCAATTTTCACATTTTGAATTTTTATTCTGTTAAACGAGAGAGTTATGTGACACAAAATAGTTAATAAATAACATTTCCCACATGTATACTTTACATCAGCACAATTTAGGAAACAACATTTTTTTTTGCTAGGAAATTATAAGGGTTAAAATTTGACCAGCGATTTCTCATTTTTACAACGAAATTTACAAAACCATTTTTTTAGGGACCACCTCACATTTGAAGTCAGTTTGAGGGGTCTATATGGCTGAAAATACCCAAAAGTGACACCATTCTAAAAACTGTACCCCTCAAGGTGCTCAAAACCACATTCAAGAAGTTTATTAACCCTTCCGGTGCTTCACAGCAGCAGAAGCAACATGGAAGGAAAAAATGAACATTTAACTTTTTAGTCACAAAAATGATCTTTTAGCAACAATTTTTTTATTTTCCCAAGGGTAAAAAGAGAAACTGGACCCCAAAAGTTATTGTACAATTTGTCCTGAGTACGCAGATACCCCATATGTGGGGGGGAACTACTGTTTGGGCGCACGACAGGGCTCGGAAGAGAAGGAGCGCCATTTGACTTTTTCAATGAATAATTGGCTCCAATCTTTAGCGGACACCATGTCGCGTTTGGAGAGCCCCTGTGTGCCTAAACATTGGAGCTCCCCCACAAGTGACCCCGTTTTGGAAACTAGACCCCCCAAGGAACTTATCTAGATGCATAGTGAGCACTTTGAACCCCCAGGTGCTTCACAAATTGATCTGTAAAAATGAAAAAGTACTTTTTTTTCACAAGAATTTTTTTTTAGCCTCAATTTGTTCATTTCCACATGGGCAACAGGATAAAATGGATCCTAAAATTTATTGGGCAATTTCTCCTGAGTACAGTGATACCTCACATGTGGGGGTAAACCACTGTTTGGGCACACGGCCGGGCTTGGAAGGGAAGGAGCGCCATTTGACTTTTGAATGAAAAATTAGCTCCAATCGTTAGCGGACACCATGCCGCGTTTGGAGAGCCCTTGTGTGCCTAAACATTGGAGCTCCCCCACATGTGACCCCATCAGGAGGGCGTTAAACTAGAAGAAGAGGGGACGGGAAGAAAAACATTAGACTCGAACAAAGACGACCCAGGAAAACATACTCAGAAGGGAGGTAAGAACATTTCTAAAACAATCCACAGTGAGGAGATTGGAACAAAACAAAATCCTCTAAACTGCATGCTCGCAAACGCCAGAAGCCTGACAAACAAGATGGAAGAACTAGAAGCAGAAATATCTACAGGTAACTTTGACATAGTGGGAATAACCGAGACATGGTTAGATGAAAGCTATGACTGGGCAGTTAACTTACAGGGTTACAGTCTGTTTAGAAAGGATCGTAAAAATCGGAGAGGAGGAGGGGTTTGTCTCTATGTAAAGTCTTGTCTAAAGTCCACTTTAAGGGAGGATATTAGCGAAGGGAATGAGGATGTCGAGTCCATATGGGTCGAAATTCATGGAGGGAAAAATGGTAACAAAATTCTCATTGGGGTCTGTTACAAACCCCCAAATATAACAGAAACCATGGAAAGTCTACTTCTAAAGCAGATAGATGAAGCTGCAACCCATAATGAGGTCCTGGTAATGGGGGACTTTAACTACCCGGATATTAACTGGGAAACAGAAACCTGTGAAACCCATAAAGGCAACAGGTTTCTGCTAATAACCAAGAAAAATTATCTTTCACAATTGGTGCAGAATCCAACCAGAGGAGCAGCACTTTTAGACCTAATACTATCTAATAGACCTGACAGAATAACAAATCTGCAGGTGGTTGGGCATTTAGGAAATAGCGACCACAATATTGTGCAGTTTCACCTGTCTTTCACTAGGGGGACTTGTCAGGGAGTCACAAAAACATTGAACTTTAGGAAGGCAAAGTTTGAACAGCTTAGAGATGCCCTTAATCTGGTAGACTGGGACAATATCCTCAGAAATGAGAATACAGATAATAAATGGGAAATGTTTAAGAACATCCTAAATAGGCAGTGTAAGCGGTTTATACCTTGTGGGAATAAAAGGACTAGAAATAGGAAAAACCCAATGTGGCTAAACAAAGAAGTAAGACAGGCAATTAACAGTAAAAAGAAAGCATTTGCACTACTAAAGCAGGATGGCACCATTGAAGCTCTAAAAAACTATAGGGAGAAAAATACTTTATCTAAAAAACTAATTAAAGCTGCCAAAAAGGAAACAGAGAAGCACATTGCTAAGGAGAGTAAAACTAATCCCAAACTGTTCTTCAACTATATCAATAGTAAAAGAATAAAAACTGAAAATGTAGGCCCCTTAAAAAATAGTGAGGAAAGAATGGTTGTAGATGACGAGGAAAAAGCTAACATATTAAACACCTTCTTCTCCACGGTATTCACGGTGGAAAATGAAATGCTAGGTGAAATCCCAAGAAACAATGAAAACCCTATATTAAGGGTCACCAATCTAACCCAAGAAGAGGTGCGAAACCGGCTAAATAAGATTAAAATAGATAAATCTCCGGGTCCGGATGGCATACACCCACGAGTACTAAGAGAACTAAGTAATGTAATAGATAAACCATTATTTCTTATTTTTAGGGACTCTATAGCGACAGGGTCTGTTCCGCAGGACTGGTGCATAGCAAATGTGGTGCCAATATTCAAAAAGGGCTCTAAAAGTGAACCTGGAAATTATAGGCCAGTAAGTCTAACCTCTATTGTTGGTAAAATATTTGAAGGGTTTCTGAGGGATGTTATTCTGGATTATCTCAATGAGAATAACTGTTTAACTCCATATCAGCATGGGTTTATGAGAAATCGCTCCTGTCAAACCAATCTAATCAGTTTTTATGAAGAGGTAAGCTATAGACTGGACCACGGTGAGTCATTGGACGTGGTATATCTCGATTTTTCCAAAGCGTTTGATACCGTGCCGCACAAGAGGTTGGTACACAAAATGAGAATGCTTGGTCTGGGGGAAAATGTGTGTAAATGGGTTAGTAACTGGCTTAGTGATAGAAAGCAGAGGGTGGTTATAAATGGTATAGTCTCTAACTGGGTCGCTGTGACCAGTGGGGTACCGCAGGGGTCAGTATTGGGACCTGTTCTCTTCAACATATTCATTAATGATCTGGTAGAAGGTTTACACAGTAAAATATCGATATTTGCAGATGATACAAAACTATGTAAAGCAGTTAATACAAGAGAAGATAGTATTCTGCTACAGATGGATCTGGATAAGTTGGAAACTTGGGCTGAAAGGTGGCAGATGAGGTTTAACAATGATAAATGTAAGGTTATACACATGGGAAGAGGGAATCAATATCACCATTACACACTGAACGGGAAACCACTGGGTAAATCTGACAGGGAGAAGGACTTGGGGATCCTAGTTAATGATAAACTTACCTGGAGCAGCCAGTGCCAGGCAGCAGCTGCCAAGGCAAACAGGATCATGGGGTGCATTAAAAGAGGTCTGGATACACATGATGAGAGCATTATACTGCCTCTGTACAAATCCCTAGTTAGACCGCACATGGAGTACTGTGTCCAGTTTTGGGCACCGGTGCTCAGGAAGGATATAATGGAACTAGAGAGAGTACAAAGGAGGGCAACAAAATTAATAAAGGGGATGGGAGAACTACAATACCCAGATAGATTAGCGAAATTAGGATTATTTAGTCTAGAAAAAAGACGACTGAGGGGCGATCTAATAACCATGTATAAGTATATAAGGGGACAATACAAATATCTCGCTGAGGATCTGTTTATACCAAGGAAGGTGACGGGCACAAGGGGGCATTCTTTGCGTCTGGAGGAGAGAAGGTTTTTCCACCAACATAGAAGAGGATTCTTTACTGTTAGAGCAGTGAGAATCTGGAATTGCTTTCCTGAGGAGGTGGTGATGGCGAACTCAGTCGAGGGGTTCAAGAGAGGCCTGGATGTCTTCCTGGAGCAGAACAATATTGTATCATACAATTATTAGGTTCTGTAGAAGGACGTAGATCTGGGTATTTATTATGATGGAATATAGGCTGAACTGGATGGACAAATGTCTTTTTTCGGCCTTACTAACTATGTTACTATGTATGTATGTTACTATGTTACTATGTATTTTGGAAACTAGACCCCCCCCCCCAAGGAACTTACCTAGATGCATAGTGAACACATTGAACCCCCAGGTGCTTCACAAATTGATCCTTAACAATGAAAAAGTACTTTTTTTCACAAAAAATTTATTTTGGCCTCAATTTGTTCATTTCCACATTGGCAACAGGATAAAATGGATCCTAAAATTTATTGGGCAATTTCTCCTGAGTACAGTGATACCTCACATGTGGGGTAAACCACTGTTTGGGCACACGGCCGGGCTTGGAAGGGAAGGAGCGCCATTTGACTTTTTGAATGAAAAATTAGCTCCAATCGTTAGCTGACACCATGTTGCGTTTTAGAGCCCCTGTGTGCCTAAACATTTGAGCTCCCCCACAAGTGACCCCATTTTGGAAACTAGACCTCCCATGGAACTAACCTAGATGTGCGGTGACCACTTTTAACCCCCAAGTGCTTCACAGAAGTTTATAACGCAGAGCCGTGAAAATAAAAAAAATCATTTTTCTTTCCTCAAAAATTATTTTTTAGCCCGCAATTTTTTATTTTCACAAGAGTAACAGGAGACATTGGACCCCAAAAGTTGTTGTCCAGTTTGTCCTGAGTATGCTGATACCCTATATGTGGGGGTAAACTACTGTTTGGGCACACGTCGGGGCTCAGAAGGGAAGTAGTGACGTTTTGAAATGCAGACTTTGATGGTATGGTCTGTGGGCGTCATGTTGCATTTGCAGAGCCCCTGATGTGCCTAAACAGTAGAAACCCCCCACAAGTGACCCCATTTTGGAAACTAGACCCCCCAAGGAACTTATCTAGATATGTCGTGAGCACTTTGAACCCCCAAGTGCTTCACAGAAGTTTACAACGCAGAGCCGTGAAAATAAAAAAATCATTTTTCTTTCCTCAAAAATGATGTTTTAGCAAGCAATTTTTTATTTTCACAAGGGTAACAGGAGAAATTGGACCCCAATAATTGTTGCCCAGTTTGTCCTGAGTACGCTGATACCCTATATGTGGTGGTAAACTACTGATTGGGCACACGTCGGGGCTCGGAAGGGAAGTAGTGACGTTTTGAAGTGCAGACTTTGATGGAATGGTCTGCGGGCGTCACATTGCATTTGCAGAGCCCTTGATGTGCCTAAACAGTAAAACCCCTCCCACAAGTAACCCTATTTTGGAAACTAGACCCCCAAAGGAACTTATCTACATATGTGGTGAGCACTGTGAACCCCCAAGTGCTTCACAGAAGTTTATAACGCAGAGCCGTGAAAAAAAAAAAATTTTTCTTTCATCAAAAATGATGTTTTAGCAAGCAGTTTTTTATTTTCCCAAGGGTAGCAGGAGAGATTGGACCCCAATAGTTGTTGCCCAGTTTGTCCTGAGTATGCTGGTACCCCATATGTGGGGGTAAACCACTGTTTTGGCGCATGTCGGGGCTCGGAAGGGAGGGAGCACCATTTGACTTTTTGAACGCAAGATTGGCTGGAATCAATGGTGGCGCCATGTTGCGTTTGGAGACCCCTGATGTGCCTAAACAGTGGAAACCCCTCAATTCTAGCTCCAACACTATCCCCAACACACACCTAACCCTAATCTCAACTCTAGCCATAACCCTAACCACAGCCCTAACCCCAACACACCCCTAACCCTAGTCCCAACCCTAAACATAATCCTAACCCTAATCCGAACCCTAACCCCAACACACCCCTAACCATAACCCTAACTACAAGCCTAATCTTAACCCTATTTTCAACTCTAGCCCTAATTCCAACCCTAACTCTAAAATATCGATATTTGCAGATGATACAAAACTATGTAAGGCCGGCTTCACACTCAGCGTATGAAAATACGGTCCGTTTTTTTACAGCCGTAATACGCTGAAAAGCCCCCAAAATAGTGGTCCGTAACTCCTCCGTAGGCAGGGTGTGTCAGCGTATTTTGCGCATGGCATCCTCCGTATGTAATCCGTATGGCATCCGTACTGCGTGTTTTTCTCGCAGGCTTGCAAAACCAACATACGGCTATACAAGGGATCCATGTGTAAAAAAAAAAAAAAACCATATATACTGTCTATATATATATATATGTCAGTAGACACATATATGTATATATATTATTACTTCATACAGCGCTAGATAGCTTTAAAGCTGGTAATTCAATTGACGGCTTTTGCTATCTCCTTCCTAAAACCCGACATGATATGAGACATGATTACATACAGTAAACCATCTCATATCACCATTTTTTTTGCAGATTCCACACTACTAATGTCAGTAGTGTGTCTATGCAAAATTTGGCCGTTCTAGCTATTAAATTAAAGGATTAAATGGCGGAAAAAATTGGCGTGGGCTCCCGCACAATTTTCTCCACCAGAGTAGTAAAGCCAGTGACTGAGGGCAGATATTAATAGCCTGGAGAGGGTCCACGGTTATTGGCCCCACCCCTGGCTAAAAACATCTGCCCCCAGCCACCCCAGAAAAGGCACATCTGGAAGATGCACCTATTCTGGCACTTGGCCACTCTCTTCCCATTCCCGTGAAGCGGTGGGATATGGGGTAATGAAGGGTTAATGCCATCTTGCTATTGTAAGGTGACATTAAGCCAAATTAATAATGGAGAGGCGTCAATTATGACACCTATCCAATTATTAATCCAATACTAGTAAAGGGTTAAAAAATACACAAACACATTATTAAAAAGTATTTTAATGAAAAAATCACAAAGGTTGTTGTAATATTTTATTCTACGCTCAATCCACTCACTGAAGACCCTCGATCTGTAACAAAAAAAAAACAAAAAAACAACAATATACATAGCTTCCGAAGATCTGTAAAGTCCCACGATGTAAATCCATCTGAAGGGGTTAAAATATTTTGCAGCAAGGAGCTCTGCTAATGCAGCGCTGCTCCTTGCTGCAAAACCCTGGAGAATGAAGGTAAAGTAGGTCAATGACCTATATTTACCTTCATTTGCGGTGAGGCGCCCTCTGCTGGTTGTTCCTAGATCGTGGGAACTTTCCTAGAAAGCTCCCAGGCTCAAGTTCATAAGAGGCGCCCTCTGCTGGTTGTCCTCATATGAACTCGTAGCAGTTCCAATCCGCTGCGGATCCGCAGCCAAATCCGCACCGTGTGCACATAGCCTAATTCTAAGGCTATGTGCACACAATGCAGAAAACGCTGCGGATCCACAGCGTTTCCGTCGCTGCGGGTCCGCAGCAGTTTCCCATGAGTTTACAAAAAACGCTGTACACATGCTGCGGAAAAAACTGTGCGGAAACGCAGCGGTTTACATTCTGCACATTTCACTTCTTTCTGCGGATTCCGCAGCGGTTTTACAACTGCTCCAATAGAAAACTGCAGTGAAATCCGCAGAAAAACCGTGGTAAATCCGCAATAAATCCGCAGCGGTTTTGCACTGCAGATTTATAAAAACCACTGCGGAAAAATCCGCAGAGGACCAGAATACGTGTGCACATTCCCTAACCCTAGTTCTAACTGTAGTGAAAAAAAAATTCTTTATTTTATTATTGTTCCTACCTATGGGGGTGATAAAGGGGGGGGGGCTCATTTACTTTTTTATTTTATTTTGATCACTGTGATAGGTTTTATCACAGTGATCAAAATGTACATGGAACGAATCTGCCCCCCTGGGCTGAAGTACCACTCCCCCTGTCGCTGCAGATCGGGTGAAATTGGAGTTAACCCTTTCACCCGATCTGCAGGGACGCGATCTTTCCATGACGCCTACATGGCGTCATGGGTCGGAAAGGGGTTAAATGTTGTAAGGAGAAAAAGAAAACTGTGAAAACTGTGAAAAGAAAGTGCCCAAATTTCTATTTGTAAGTCTCCACAATTTCCCCAAAAATGCAATAAAGAGTAATAAAAATTCTAATAAAAGTGGTTTCGAAAATGATATTAATAAATCATCAGCTTGCCAGGCAAAAAAAAACAACCTCACACAGCTCCGTCAATGGAAAGACAAGTTATGGATGGAGAAATAAAAAAGTCATGACTCTCGGACAAAATGGATGAAAAAACGAAAGTGCAAAAAGATAAAAAATTGAGAGGAAGTTTAATGACTATTTATATTCTAAAGTCAGAAATTTAGGTGTAAATTTAACAGAACTTGTGATGTTCAAAAATGGTATCTAATCTGCAGGCAGGATGTTGTAGAGCAGAAGGAGCCATTCAGGTTGGTCTACATATTTGTGGAAAAAAGTATCAGTAAAATTTGCATTTTATTCATTGGGGCCTAAGGGTTAACATTTCTCCTTGTGGAAACTGGCAAGTAAAGCCTGGCATGTCAGGCCGGCCTCACACTTGCGAGTTTTACGGACGTATGAGCGCATAAAATACGCATTACACACGGCCCAATTATTCTCTATGCCCCTGCTCCTATCTGCCGTATTTTACTGATCCGTATTATACGGTCTTCTACGGCCGTAGAAAATCACAGCATGCTGCGTTTGTCACCGTATTGCGCAAAAAAAATCGCCAATGAAAGTCTATGGGGGCCAGAAAAATACGGATTACACACGGACCAGCAGTGTGACTTGTGAGAAATACGCAGCGGTGTTAGAGAGAAAAGCCGGTAATTCAGTGCGGTGTACAGTAAAATCACACTGACAGCGTACAGTAGAATAGGTAGAATAAATGTGTACACATAGAATAGGTATATATATATATGTCAGTGAGACACATATATGTATATATATTAATATTTCATACAGCGCTAGATAGCTTTAAAGACGGTAATTCAATTACTGGCATTTGCTATCTTCTTCCTAAACCCGACATGATATGAGACCTGGTTACAATAATTTAACCCCTTCAGATGGATTTACATCGTGGGACGTGACAGATCCTCGGAAGGTATGTATATTGTTGGTTTATTATTTTTTCTTTGTCACAGAGCGAGGGTCTTCAGATGGATTAACAGAATAATAAAATATTCAAACAACCTGTGTTATTATTTCATTAAAAGACTTTTTAATAATGTGTGTGTGTGTTTTTTTTAACCCTTTACTACAATTGGATTAATAATGGATAGGTGTCATAATTGACACCTCTCCATTATTAATTAGGCTTAATGTCACCTTACAATAGCAAGGTGGCATTAACCCTTCATTACCCCATATCCCACCACTACACGGGAATGGGAAGAGAGTAGCCAAGTGCCAGAATAGGCGCATCTTCCAGATGTGCCTTTTCTGGGGTGGCTGGGGGCAGATATTTTTAGCCAGGGGGGGGGGGGGCAATAACCGTGGACCCTCTCCAGGCTATTAATATTTGCCCTCAGTCACTGGCTTTACTACTCTGGCGGAGAAAATTGTGCGGGAGCCCACGCCAATTTTTTCCGCCATTTAACCCTTTAATTTAATAGCTAGAACGGCCAAATTTTGCATATACACACTACTGACATTAGTAGTGTGGAATATGCAAAAAAAATGGTGATATGAGATGGTTTACTGTATGTAATCATGTCTCAAATCATGTCGCGTTTAGGAAGGAGATCGCAAAAGCCGGTAATTGAATTACCAGCTTTAAAGCTATCTCGCGCTGTATGAAATATTAATATATATATATATGTGTCTCACTAACATATATATTGTAAGATTGCTTTCACTAAGTGTATTGGGGGACACTCGCTTGGCACGGGATTAACGTAGTCAGGCACAATTTTTCCAAACAAACAGTCCATACGGTTTATTAAATTGTCATAAACCGGGTTATGCACAGTTCATATTATACGTTCCATAGAACACAATAGGCACCAACTGGTGATATTAACTTGCAGCTTTATCTTAACACTTCATTTACGGCTTTGACTCACGGACACTAAACATGCTGGACCTCTCACTTCGCCCAGTTACCATGGGTGTCCGTACGCCGTACACTTCACCAATGTTTCTAGTCACATACAGCGCATATGACACTGGGTCGCGGTCTCTACGCACGCCGAACCTCACTCCATTCAGTCACCGTGGGAGACCACACAGTTCATAGAACATTACAAGCACCAACAGTCTGTACAGGTACCTGACGGGAGCTCCTGCTCCACCTGCTGACTCGTCAGTCCACTCCTCCGGGAAAGCTGCCTCACAGGGCTCACCAACTTGACTGGGCAGCATATCTTAGTCAGTCCAGACCCACCGAAGGACGGTAGCTTCCCCACATGAACCGCACATGTGACCTGTCCAGGTGCTATTCAGGACCTCGTCCAACACCCCAGGCCACCAGCAAGTCCAAAGCCCCACCATGTGCTCGTCAGAACTCCTACTCCCAGGAAATTCAACACAGGTTGTTCAGTATGCTATTCAGGACTCCTACTCCCAGGAAATCCAACACACCCGGCTCACCAGGTCCAAAGCCCCACCATGTGCTATTCAGGACTCCTACTCCCTGGAAATCCAACACAGGTGGTTCAGTGTGCTATTCAGGGATCCGGTCCTACTCCCAGGACCTCCCAACACACAGGTTCTCCAGAACCTTCCACTGGAACCACACAGGAACCATGTGACCCACAACCTGGTCACATTATATATCCTTAACCACTCCCCTGGATGGGAGTGTGGATGTGTGGCTAGTTTGTCCCGCCGATCTCACACAACTAGCCTAGTAAGTCTCCCTTACAGCTACACCATACATAAACACACTTGAGGGACTACAGGTCCCAGAACAACAACATTGCATCAGACTTACTACGCAGACTCCCTCTGCGACACATATCGGCCATTCACAACACAGCCAGTCACTGTTTCACCACGATTATCGCAATAGAAATGCCTCCATGCACATCCCAAAGAGCACTCACAGCGCCCCCTAGCACAGCGCCCCCTAGGGATCACAATATATATATATATATATATATATATATATGGACAGTACATATGTTTTTATTATTTTTTGGGACACATGGATCCCTTGTATAGCCGTATGTCGGTTTTGCAAGCCTGCGAGAAAATCTCGCAGTACGGATGCCATACGGATTACATACGGAGGATGCCATGCGCAAAATACGCTGACACACCCTGCCTACGGAGGAGCTACGGACCACTATTTTGGGGACTTTTCAGCGTATTACGGCCGTAAATTACGGACCGTATTTTTATACGCTGAGTGCGACGCCGGCCTCAGAGTGAGGAGACTTATAGGCCATGCATGATCCTCTGGGAAATGAAATACGCAAATTGTCTCTTCAGAGAGGAAGAGGACTAGAACTGTAGCGCCACCTATTGGAAGCAGCCATTAGACTTATATGGATGATTTTTCTAGTGTTTTTTGCTTTTTTTACTGCCATTTTTCACATATTTTTTACTCTACTGAATAATGAAGAAACCCCTAATAGTTTTTCAAGCAAACGACACGAGCAAAACGCTCATAAAGATGAGGCATCTTTTGAGTCTTCCCATTGACTTCTATTGTATAGTAGAAATGGACCTGAATAAAAAAGCAAAAACTAAATTTGGGTTCACATGCCCTTAAGAGTTAGGATAAGATCGTTGTTGTTTGATGAGGTTCTTTTACTACACAGTTGTTATTGATGGAGGATCTGACTTTCAGGATGGACGAACCATGTAATAGGACTGGAGTCAGCACAACCTGATATGGAAAAACCACCGGTGGCCAACACAGTCCTGGCCAAGCGTTTGGAGAATGACACAAGTATTGTTTTTTACATTTCACCTCTTCAGTGTTTTTTGCTCTCTTAGTCGGATGTTTACAAGTTTTTAAACTTTTATCGACAAACATATGAAGTTTCTGTAAAGTATCAATATTCCCAGCACTGCTCATTATTTCTCCAAACTTCTGCCCTTTTGACCCAGCAAATTAATATTGGCTATTGGGCCCATCCTGACTGGTGGCCGCCCGTTCTTGTCTCATCAGTGCTTAGAGGTTATCACAAGTTTTGTGTTTGGCTCTTGCGTTTTGAGGATTGACCGCAGGTTCTCAATGAGATTGAGATCTGGGGAGTTTTCTGGCCATAGACTCAAAATGTCAATGCTTTTCTCACCGACCTACTTTTGCCTTGTTGCATGGTCCCCATCATGCTGGAAAAAGAATCATCACCACATTGTGATGGATGATGAAAGAAGTTTCTCTTGGAAGAGATTTAGATCCCATTCTTTACTGATGACCATGAGAAGCTGGATTAAAAATACATATACAGTCATGCATGTATACAGTAGCAATGTGCATCCTGAGCTTTCTGGTTCATGTACATAATGCTAGACATAAAATAGACTACCACACATGTATTGTTATGTATCAGGGTACATTTTTATTCCATTCTTGGTCAATGGGTACAATTATGAATTTCATTGTGTAATGTATCATCAGCTTATCTGGTCGAGATCTATGCCATTGTTCATCCTGAGCTTAGATGTTGAGCTCTGACCTCTGGACAGAAAGTTGGGGAAGGGGCAGGAAAGCAGAGCTGACAGTGCTGTGAGAGGAGGACAGCTGATCGTAGGGTTTGTAATATGGCACAGCTAAACTCAGTTGTGCTGGTTCTCTCCCACATCAACATCAACCTTTATCTGAAAGGTGTTAGCCACCTATGATCTATACTGTTATGAAGGCAATCCAGTGACACAGTGTGCCAGCAATCAGAGCACATACAGTGATCTGACAATACCCAAAAACAATAGAACGAGCTCTGAGACGTGGAATCTCTGTAGACCGCAATACCTGAACCTATCCTAAACACAACTAAAGGCAGCTGTGGATTGCGCCTAAAACTACCTATGCAACTCGGCACAGCCTGAGAAACTGACTAGCCTGAAGATAGAAATACAAGCCTGACTTGCCTCAGAGAAATACCCCAAAGGAAAAGGCAGCCCCCCACATATAATGACTGTTAGCAAGATGAAAAGACAAAACGTAGGGATGAAATAGATTCAGCAAAGTGAGGCCCGATATTCTAGATAGAGCGAGGATAGCAAAGAGAACTTTGCAGTCTACAAAAAACCCTAAAGCAAAAAACCACGCAAAGGGGGCAAAAAGACCCACCGTGCCGAACTAACGGCACGGCGGTACACCCTTTGCGTCTCAGAGCTTCCAGCAAAAACGAATAGACAAGCTGGACAGAAAAAATAGCAACAAAAGCAAAGAAGCACTTATCTAAGCAGAGCAGCAGGCCACAGGAAAGATCCAGAAGCTCAGATCCAACACTGGAACATTGACTAGGAGCAAGGAAGACAGAATCAGGTGGAGTTAAATAACAAAGAAGCCAACGAGCTCACCAGAACACCTGAGGGAGGAAGCTCAGAAGCTGCAGTACCACTTGTGACCACAGGAGTGAATTCAGCCACAGAATTCACAACACTATACCCAGCACAGTCCAATCATACCATAGGTAAGACCAGGAGATCAGTTCTGTATCCTTACATCTGATACATTGAGAAGCCTAAGATATGGTGGGGTGTATTCTCTCTATATGATGTTGCTGCTTGCTTGTGTTTAGGTAGAGAGAAATCATACGACAAAAATGCATGAATAATCACAATATGTTATTTTAAGTCAACAAATATAAACCATGTGCATATTTTTTGGACTAATGTGGACCGATCATCATAATACAGGACTGGCCAACCATCTCATGTGTTTGGGGCCTCCCGGCTCTCCCCTGACACATGATTATGGAGGAGAAAAGGATTGGACCATTAGTATTTCCGTGCCATCCTTTTGTTTTCAGGGGAGATAAGTTGCTGGCCGAGCTGTCTGATTGCGGCATTCTACTTTCATCTTGTTGAAAACCCATGAAGCTCTCTGAGTCTGGAGAAATAGTTGTGGTTCAGCCGACAGCTATCTCATGCGTCTGGCCAGCTTTAGTCATACCTGAATTGTGGTGATCGTGAGCAACATTTCCTCATTGCTTCCACATCCTGCGAATGCATTTGCTGAACACTTCATCTCGGATCCCGTATATAAGAGGACTGAGGAGTCGAGGCAAACACATAAAAATCAGGAAATTGAAAGCAATTAAAATAAGGACATACTCTCCATTGTATGACTCTGTGATCGTGAAGGTCAAGGACAGGAGACACAGTAGCAGCTGAATGCCATGAAGCATAAGGGTTCGACTGGCCTTTGAAGCCGAAGAACTCTTGGAATTAGTCTTCTGAGCTATGACGATGACTCTTATATAGGTGAAAAGAATGACGAAAGCCACCAGAATTAGGCTACCGATGAGGGAGATGGACCTTATGCTGGTCTGCAGAGGTTGTACTATGAGGAACTCCCGTTTGCATCTGAGATTTTGGAAGAAAAAACTCCTCTCAACTGATACAATCAAGATTATAAAATCGGCAATGTTAGGAAGCAGTCCGACAAACCACATGACTGCAATGATGAAGTAGGATCTTTCAGTTGTACAAAACATGACATGTCTCAAGGGGAAACAGATGGCTATGTAACGCTCCAAAGCCATGATGGCAAGGTTATAAGGAGTCACTTTGAAGGTAGCAGTGGCAAGAGTGACCATGATGTAGCAGACGGTCATTGGGATGTATATAACATATGTGTAGAACACGGAGATGAAGACCCCCGTAATTACATGCAATGTATCATTGATGAGCATGTGGGCAAAGAGGACATATCGAGGGTTCTCCTGGACGTGAGGCGTGGTGAAGTAGGCGATCAGAAGAACGACAATGAAGTAGACAAAGAAGCAGAAGAATAAGAATGTTAGGAGAATAAATATTGTATTCAGAGCCTCGTATGCCCTAGAGTCCTGGAGAGTTAGCTGGGTCATATAAGAATCGATGCTCGTTATATTCATGCTGAGTCTGGAGAAACGATGAGCGATTGAACTTTTCACACTAGAAAAAAACATAAAAAAAACATAAAACTTTGTTTCTCGTAAGTCAAAACATTCCAAAGTAATTTTACTGATCAGAGGGCCCAGATGATTTCCCTGCCTGGGCAAAACCTGTGAGAACCGTAAAGATCCATATATAAGAGTTCAATGTCTTCAACCTTAAACCCTGTCCCACCATGAACAGGGCGCTACTGTGTTACTTCAAAATTATTGGTGATGTGCTCAAAAGCAAAACCTATTTTTGGGATTGCATGGATCTTTAATAGGATTGACACAGGGCCACTGAAGTCTAACCAAGGTCCTGGTGCCCAAGGAGGCCCAAAAAAGACACCATTCTAATAACAGACACTTAGGAGACCTAGACCCGGTTGTAGATTTTAGAATGGAGCTCAAGACCTTTATGTTACACTTTTAGATGGACCATTTCCTTAACAATTGCGGAGAAATTAAAATTAACCTTTCACCACATTTTTCATGATGAAGTGGACACACAATGTAATATTGGCTGAAGAATGGAATAAAAAGTGTTTGTACATGAACCAGGAAGCTCAGCATTCTCACTACTGTATACATATCAATCAATGAAATATTAATAAAATGCACAGAAAAAAAATATACATTTGCACTGATACATATCAAAGCATGGTTGTCCGTCTTTACTATATTTCTCACATTCAGTTCATGAACCAGGAAGTCCAGTCTGAGCGATGCTGTAGATCCCAATCAGATAAGCTGATGAGACTGGATTAAAAATACATATACAGTCATGCATGTATACAGTAGCAATGTGCATCCTGAGCTTTCTGGTTCATGTACATAATTCTAGACATAAAATAGACTACCACACATGTATTGTTATGTATCAGGGTACATTTATATTCCATTCTTGGTCAATGGGTACAATTATGAATTTCATTGTGTAATGTATCATCAGCTTATCTGGTCGAGATCTATGACATTGTTCATCCTGAGCTTAGATGTTGAGCTCTGACCTCTGGACAGACAGTTAGGGAAGGGGCAGGAAAGCAGAGCTGACAGTGCTGTGAGAGGAGGACAGCTGATAGTGGGGTTTGTAATATGGCACAGCTAAACTCAGTTGTGCTGGTTCTCTCCCACATCAACATCAACCGTTATCTGAAAGGTGTTAGTCACCTACGCTCTATACCCAGCACAGTCCAATCATACCAGAGGTGAGACCAGGAGATCAGTTCTGTATCCTTACATCTGATACATTGAGAAGCATAAGATATGGTGGGGTGTATTCTCTCTATATGATGTTGCTGCTTGCTTGTGTTTGGGTAGAGAGAACTCATATGACAAAAACGCATTTGAATACAGTAATCGCAATATGTTATTTTAAGTCAACAAATATAAACCGCGTTTTGGTCCTGCCTGCGTCCTGCTTGTGATTGGGCAACTCATACAGTGGGATGAAGTACGGACCCCAAGTGAAAACTATCTGATAACATCCACTAGGAATTTTAAAAAAGTTTATTCATTATGTGCCAATATTTTGATTGTTAAGATCTCCGCAATGAAGAGGCGAAATAAAAAAATTTATAATAAAACAAACAAAATCTTGTGTCCTTTCCTACATGAAAAGTTGTGTGAAAGATCCTGTTTAAAAAAAAATAACTTATTTTGTCTGTTTTTATTGTATGACAAGTGACAACCTCTGAAATTTGCAAAGGAACCTAAGAGGAAGTGTTCACTGTCATGTAAACCCATCACTGGAGAAATAAACGTTGCACAGTTTCTAAATCCGTGGACTTATGGAATAGTTCATGGATGTTTTTGTAATCTATTCTGTCCCTTAATTATGGACACATGTATGTTGTAGATGCTTGTACACATTATTTTCTCTTCTCCTTCCCACATTCAGAACTGTAGCAGCCATAACTTTACAGTTAACATCAACTTGAAGGGTTAATGTTTTTTTAAAGAACTCCGACTCCATAGCAAATTTTTAATATGGAAATGCAAATATAAAAGACCAAGTGAGCGACAGGGTAAAACATCCTGCCCCAAGGGATCACATGGTACAAGGAAAAAGGGAAGATGGCCGTGAGGGTAGGAGCTGCTCACAGGCAGTAGGTTATTGTAGGATTGATGGAAGAGATGGGTTCCTGGGCTTTCTTTGCAGATGATTGTGACCAGCTAGGGTAATAAGTTCCAAAGTGTCAGGAAAGTGTGGGAGAAATCTCAGAGGTATTTTTTTATGACCAGGAAGGTGGAGAACAGAGAAGAAGGCCTTATGAGGACCATTGATTGCGTGTGTGTAGGCAGTAGGAGGTTAAGTCAGACTTGTACAGATGGCACAGCCATTTACTGTAATAAGTCATTGGGCGATAGGGAGACAGAGAAGGGGGAAAAAGAGGAGTAATGAAGGGAAAGGTAAGGTAGACAGTGGACATGCAGAAGATGGGAGGTCACAGAGAAGAATGTTCCAGTAGTCTAGGTGGAAGATGATGAGGGAATTTGGTCAAATTTTTCTTGACTCAAGTCTGAGATAAAAAGCTATCTCTAGAAATATCTATATAATATAACACGGAGGAGAAAGGAGGTGGCGCTTCATTTGTAGGACAAGTTACCCCAAAGCATCCAACATAGGACACTGCAGAAAATATAGAAGCCGTTACAGTTTCTGGCCTGCGGAGATGGTAGAAAGTTAATGAGTTCAGTTTTTCCATGTTGAGTTTTTGAAAGGAGAAGAAGGAGGAGGATATATGTAATTGATGCTCTGAGACTTTGCACAGCAGAGAGGGAACATCTAGGCACAGAATTTGCTTTATTATTGCTTCTAGGGGTGTAAGAAAGACAAATGCACCTAACAGACCTAGAAAAATTTGACAAATCTATCATGCATTGTGTGGAATATGAATTTGTCATATTTTGAGCCATTTTTGGCACCATTCACCAGCCTTTTTGGTAACCATAAGATACGTCTAATGTCTGTTCCAGCTGCTGAGATCTTTCTGATTGCTAATCACTTACCACACACAGAAAATGTTCTTGGTTTTCCCTTTTCAGATGTTCAGTTGTGTATCTGCTGTGTCTGGTCCACACCAGGGGATATCATTAATACTGAATGTCAAAGTATTTGGCAGATCCTCCAACACCTCCCTGGACGCAGCTCCTATATATCATCGCCAGGTGTCCTGGAGGACAAGGCTGTTATTCCAGCCGACTAGATTCATATTCATAGACGTCTAAATAAACAGGACAAGATCACGATAATTGGCATTTTCCTGGGATTTGAAGGTCATCACTGAGCACGTTGCATCAGTCCATTAGATTACAATAATTACAAAAATAAATACCGTATTTTTCGCTTTGTAAGACGCTCCGGATTATAAGACGCACCCCAAATTTTGAGGAGAAAAATAGGAAAAAACTATTTTTTAATAAATTGGTGGGGCGTCTTATAATCCATGCGTCTTATTACTTACCAGGGGTTGTGGTTGTGGTGGATCAGGGTCCCAGGCTCGTTGCCGGAGGCAGGAGTGGAGCATTGCTGCAGGCTGGGATGAGGGGGTCTGCAGGGGGCTCCTGTGCTGCAGGGGGGCTCCTGTGCTGCAGCCTGGGATGAGGGGTCTGCAGGGGGCTCCTTTGCTGCAGGCTGGGATGAGGGGTCTGCAGGGGGCTCCTGTGCTGTAGGGCTGTCTCCGGTGCTGCGGGGGGCTCTGGCGACATTTTGTGAAAGACCAGAGCCCCCCGGCAGTTCTTCCATGCGTTCCAGTATGACTAATTCCGGGAAAATGGCCGCCGGAATCTCGAGAGATGAGATCTCAGCGCTGAAATCTCATCTCCCGAGATTCCGGCGGCCATTTTCCCGGAGTCAGTCATACTGGAACTAACTCCGGGAAAATGGCCGCCGGAATCTCGAGAGATGAGATCTCAGCGCTGAAATCTCATCTCCCGAGATTCCGGCGGCCATTTTCCCGGAATTAGTCATACTGGAACGCATGGAAGAACTGCCGGGGGGCTCTGGTCTTTCACAAAATGTCGCCAGAGCCCCCCGCAGCACCGGAGCCTTCAGCATCACCCGGGGCAGCAGCGGACAACCCCGGCAGTGGCGGCGGACGACAGCGGCGGCAGGCGGTAGCGGCGGCGGACACCCCCTCCTCCCAGCCTGTAATGGTAAGCGGTATATCCGCTTTGTTAGACGCACCCACATTTCCCCCCCAAATTTGGGGGAAATAAAGTGCGTCTTACAAAGCGGAAAATACGGTAATTGCATCTATTCAAGATTCAAGAAATATACATTTTTAAGAGTGAGGAGAATTAAGACCAAAAATACTTTTATTAACTTGGTTTTGCGTCAGTTTAAACCTAGTTATGATCCGAGAGGACAACTTCTTCACAAAACATGGCCAGGCACCAACATAAATTCCACTAGCAAAGCAACCAGTATTCTCAATAAACAGAGACCAAAGACCAGTGGTCCCCAACTCCAGGCCTCGAGGGCCGCCAACAGTGCAGGTTTTCAGGATTTCCTTAGTATTGTACAGGGAATACTAAGGAAATCCTGAAAACCTGCACTGTTGGCGGCCCTCGAGGCCTGGAGTTGGGGACCACTGCTAAAGACAATCTCTAGTGACAGGATGCCTGAAAAAAATGGCACATGAAAGTTTGGACCCTCCAACACCTGGAAAACTATTTGCCAAATTTGGTGTTAGGGGTCGAGTTCCTGCCTCTGCACATGGGGAATCTCAGGCCATCTCCGCTGCGGTCTCCTATTCTTCTCCTGCCGCAGTGGAGCCTGCTCAGCTGAGACGTCGATCCCAGCGTCTCGCTCAGTCTGACTCTGTGCTAAGAGTTACTGCTTCATTTCCTGCTTTTGCCATTGAAGTCAGTGCTGGGCAGCGGCGAGCGGACGCTTCTGGGGCTAAGTCCTGCTTTTCACATTCTGAGCATGCCCAGAGTAAGATCTCTCAGTGGAGATCGAGGGTCACATGATCAGATACTGCAGCTAAGGTCCTTGTAGGTGCTAGGACTAAATCCTGCTTTGCACTCTGAGCATGCCCAGGGCGAGATATCTCAGTGGAGATCTAGGGTCACATGCTCAGGTGCTGCAGCACTCCATTGGTCCTTCTTTGAAAGGTCCTAAACGTGCTGCAACTATTTAAGGCTCACATGGCCGCACGGCCATGCGCTAGTATCAACTCTAATATGTGCTTTGCGCCAGTGTGGTTATGCATGTATGTATTCAGGGACCCGGCTGAAATAAGCCCCTAGAATGCTGGCACCTCCGGCGAGGAGATTGTGTGAATGTGATTCAGGGACCCGGCTGAAATAAGCCCCTAGAATACCGGCACCTCCGGTGAGGAGATTACGTGTGTGCATAACCACTGACTGCTTTCAGTTCGGCAGTAAGATTGTGCTCCTGTGAGGCTAACAGGGCGCAGTGCTTTTCTCTCGCGGCTGCTCTGTGAGGTAACAGAGCTAGTCTATACCGCCAAACAGTGCCGCCATTCACTAGCAGCAGGTTCCTCCTGCACGGTGGACCCCGGGCTGCGAACGCACCATTTATAATAAACATCTATTTCTACTCGGTGCGTTCCGCTAGCCCTAACATCTGGTAGAGGAGAAAACAAGGGTCACCAATAGGGATGAGCAAACCACAACTGTAAAGTTTGGGGCTCGTATAAGACACCTTGTGTCCGGTACCGTACCCGGAACAGTGACTTTTTACCGGATGATCGGTTTACTGTTTGGGTTCGGATGCTGAGTAAAGTTTGTTGAAAGGCTGCAGTGCAACCAATCAACAAGCCATTACAACCATGTAAAGTATCGACATGGCTGTGATTGGCTGGCGCACCACGTGTCCTGGCCTGTATAAATGATGAATCACGGGTGCCACCGCCATTCTGCTCTGCTTAGGGTATGATCAGGACGAAGCTGGAGTGAGGGACAGTATTAGGTTGTGTGTGTGTGCGCAGTTTTCCAAAAAGCCTTTCTGCATCCGTGTCTGTGGGAGAAGTGTGCCTACAACTAATTCTTCCCACTCTGCACCTTTTTCTGTGGGAGCAGTGTAACTAAAACCATTTTTTTCTACTATTCACCCGTATCTGTGGGAGTAGTTTGCATAAAAACAAATTGTTCTACTTTGCATTTTTGTCCGTGGGAGTACTGTGCCAAAAAGCCTGTGTGTGTACTCTGCACGCATCTCTGTGGGAGTACTCTGAATAAAGACTGTGTGGGTGTACTTTGAAAAAAAAAGCTTTCGTGGGGGTACATTGAAAAACTGCCTTGTTGGGGGTACACTGAAACAGCCTGTGTGGGTGTACTCTGCAAAATACCCTTGTTTTTTTGTTTTTTTTTGTTTTACTTTAATTTGGGAATGCCTCAAAACATTGGGAATGGCGAACAGTACCAACAAACTGCGATGTCGTCCAACAATGGCTGGGTACTACTGGTATACTTCTCTATTCGGCCAAAGGAATGGACAGCTTCTGTGGGATTCACGCCTGGTTCATTGTAATGAATGTGATCTTCCCCACTTTGGCTGTGGACAGGTGGATGCATCTGTCTGCAAATACACCTCGTGCCGTGCTAAACACACGTTATGACATTACACTTTCCCAAGGCAGGCCAGCACCTCCAAGGTGTAAGGGGCAAGCTCAAGTCATGTGTTCAATTTGGAGATCCAGAAGTTAAATGGGGCAGACCCATCTATTAGTACGTGGAGACTAGTGGACACGTACTCTTCCACCATGTTATTGAAACTGTCATGCTCCTGGATTTGATTGGTTGAGTTTGTGTTCTGTGGTCAGCATTTCTTTCTGTCAAGCCACAGGAGACACACCTTGTCCCTGGATGTTTGGGTTCTGTTTTCTGGCTGAAGTCTGTCTAGCTTAACCCCTTCATGACCCAGCCTATTTTGACCTTAAAGACCTTGCCGTTTTTTGCAATTCTGACCAGTGTCCCTTTATGAGGTAATAACTCAGGAACGCTTCAACGGATCCTAGCGGTTCTGAGACTGTTTTTTTGTGACATATTGGGCTTCATGATAGTGGTAAATTTAGGTCAATAAATTCTGCATTTATTTGTGATAAAAACGGACATTTGGCAAAAATTTTGAAAATTTCGCAATTTTCACATTTTGAATTTTTATTCTGTTAAACAAGAGAGATATGTGACACAAAATAGTTAATAAATAACATTTCCCACATGTCTACTTTACATCAGCACAATTTTGGAAACAACATTTTTTTTTGCTAGGAAGTTATAAGTGTTAAAATTTGACCAGCGATTTCTCATTTTTACAACGAAATTTACAAAACCATTTTTTTTAGGGACCACCTCACATTTGAAGTCAGTTTGAGGGGTCTATATGGCTGAAAATACCCAAAAGTGACACCATTCTAAAAAATGAACCCCTCAAGGTGCACAAAACCACATTCAAGAAGTTTATTAACCCTTCAGGTACTTCACAGCAGCAGAAGCAACATGGAAGGAAAAAATGAACATTTAACTTTTTAGTCACAAAAATTATCTTTTAGCAACAATTTTTTTATTTTCCCAATGGTAAAAGGAGAAACTGAACCACGAAAGTTGTTGTCCAATTTGTCCTGAGTACGCTGATACCTCATATGTGGGGGTAAACCACTGTTTGGGCGCACGGCAGGGCTCGGAAGGGAAGGCACGCCATTTGGCTTTTTAAATGGAAAATTAGCTCCAATCATTAGCGGACACCATGTCACGTTTGGAGAGCCCCTGTGTGCCTAAACATTGGAGATCCCCCACAAATGACCCCATTTTGGAAACTATACCCCCAAAGGAACTAATCTAGATGTGTGGTGAGGACTTTGAACCCCCAAGTGCTTCACAGAAGTTTATAACGCAGAGCCATGAAAATAAAAAAAAAAAAAATTCTCAAAAATGATCTTTTAGCCAGCAATTTTTTATTTTCCCAAGGGTTACAGGAGAAATTTGAAACCAAAAGTTGTTGTCCAGTTTCTCCTGAGTACGCTGATTCCCCATATGTGGGGGTAAACCACTGTTTGGGCACATGTCGGGGCTCGGAAGTGAAGTAGGGACGTTTTGAAATGCAGACTTTGATGGAATGCTCTGCCGGCATCACGTTGCATTTGCAGAGACCCTGATGTGGCTAAACAGTAGAAACCTCCCATAAGTGACCCCATTTTGGAAACTAGACCCCGAAAGGAACTTATCTACATATGTGGTGAGCACTTTGAACCCCCAAGTGCTTCACAGAAGTTTATAACGCAGAGCCGTGAAAATAATAAATACGTTTTCTTTCCTCAAAAATAATTATTTAGCCCAGAATTTTTTAATTTTCCCAAGGGTTACAGGAGAAATTTGACCCCAATATTTGTTGTCCAGTTTCTCCTGAGTACGGTGATACCCCATATGTGGGGGTAAACTACTGTTTGGGCACATGCCAGGGCTCGGAAGTGAAGTAGTGACGTTTTGAAATGCAGACTTTGATGGAATGCTCTGCGGGCGTCACGTTGCGTTTGCAGAGCCCCTGATGTGGCTAAACAGTAGAAACCCCCCACAAGTGACCCCATTTTGGAAACTAGACCCCGAAAGGAACTTATCTAGATGTGTGGTGAGCACTTTGAACCCCCAAGTGCTTCACAGAAGTTTATCATGCAGAGCCGTGAAAATAATAAATACGTTTTCTTTCCTCAAAAATAATTATTTAGCCCAGAATTTTTTATTTTCCCAAGGGTTACAGGAGAAATTGGACCCCAAAAGTTGTTGTTCAGTTTCTCCTGAGTACGGTGATACCCCATGTGTGGGGGTAAACCACTGTTTGGGCACATGTCGGGGCTCAGAAGGGAAGTAGTGACTTTTGAAATGCAGACTTTGATGGAATGGTCTGCGGGCGTCACGTTGCATTTTCAGAGCCCCTGGTGTGCCTAAACAGTAGAAACCCCCCACAAGTGACCCCATTTTAGAAACTAGACCCCCCAAGGAACTTATCTAGATATGTGGTGAGCACTTTGAACCCCCAAGTGCTTCACAGACGTTTACAACGTAGAGCCGTGAAAATAAAAAATCATTTTTCTTTCCTCAAAAATGATGTTTTAGCAAGCAATTTTTTATTTTCACAAGGGTAACAGGAGAAATTGGACCCCAATAATTGTTGCGCAGTTTGTCCTGAGTATGCTGGTACCCCATATGTGGGGGTAAACCACTGTTTGGGCGCACGTCGGGGCTCAGAAGGGAGGGAGCACCATTTGACTTTTTGAATACAAGATTGGCTGGAATCAATGGTGGCGCCATGTTCCGTTTGGAGACCCCTGATGTGCCTAAACAGTGGAAACCCCTCAATTCTACCTCCAACACTAACCCCCCCACACCCCTAACCCTAATCCCAACTGTAGCCATAACCCTAATCACAACCCTAACCACAACCCTAATTCCAACCCTAACCCTAAGGCTATGTGCCCACGTTGCGGATTCGTGTGAGATTTTTCAGCACCATTTTTGAAAAACACGCGAGTAAAAGGCACTGCGTTTTACCTGCGGATTTACTGCGGATTTCCAGTGTTTTTTGTGCGGATTTCACCTGCAGATTCCTATTGAGGAACAGGTGTAAAACGCTGCGGAATCCGCACAAAGAATTGACGTGCTGCGGAAAATACAACGTAGCGTTTCCGCGTGGTATTTTCTGCACCATGAGCACAGCAGATTTGGTTTTCCATATGTTTACATGGTACTGTAAACCTGATGGAACACTGCTGCGGATCCGCAGCCAAATCCGCACCGTGTGCACATAGCCTAATTCTAAAGGTATGTGCACACGCCGCAGAAAGCGCTGCGGATCCGCAGCAGTTTCCCATGAGTTTACAGTTCAATGTAAACCTATGGGAAACAAAAATCGCTGTACACATGCTGCGGAAAAACTGCACGGAAACGCAGCGGTTTACATTCCGCAGCATGTCACTTGTTTCTGCGGATTCCGCAGCGGTTTTACAACTGCTCCAATAGAAAATCGCAGTTGTAAAACTGCAGTGAAATGTGCAGAAAAACCGCGGTAAATCCGCCATAAATCCGCAGCGGTTTAGCACTGCGGATTTATCAAATCCGCAGCGGAAAAATCCGCAGAGGACCAGAATACGTGTGCACATACCGAAACCCTAACCCTAGCCCTAACCCTAGCCCTAACCCTACCCCTAACCCTAACCCTAACCCTATCCCTACCCCTAACCCTACCCCTAACCCTACCCCTAACCCTAACCCTATTCTAACATTAGTGGGGAAAAAAAAAATTATTTTTTTATTGTCCCTACCTATGGGGGTGACAAAGGGGGGGGGGGTCATTTACTATTTTTTTTATTTTGATCACTGTGATAGGTTATATCTCAGTGATCAAAATGCACTTTGGAACGAATCTGCCGGCCGGCAGATTCGGCGGGCGCACTGCGCATGCGCCCGCCATTTTGGAAGATGGAGGCGCCCAGGGAGAAGACGGACCCCGGGAGGATCGGTAAGTATGATGGGGTAGAGGGGGAGCACGGGGGGGGGGGGATCGGAGCATGGGGGGGTGGATCGGAGCGCGGGGGTGGATCGGAGCGCGGGGGGATCGCAGCACGGGGGGGGTGGATCGGAGCGCGGGGGGGTGATTGGAGCGCGGGGGGGTGATTGGAGCATGGGGGGAGTGGAGCACAGGACGGAGGGGAGCCGGAGCAGTGCACCAGACAGATTGGTGGCTTGGGGGGGCGATCGGTGGGGTGGGGGCACATTTGTGTTTCCAGCCATGGCCGATGATATTGCAGCATCGGCCATGGCTGGATTGTAATATTTCACCAGTTTTAATAGGTGAAATATTACAAATCGCTCTGATTGGCAGTTTCACTTTCAACAGCCAATCAGAGCGATCGTAGCCACGGGGGGGGGGGGGGGGGTGAGCCCTCCCCCCCTGGGCTAAACTACCACTCCCCCTGTCCCTGCAGATTGGGTGAAATTGGAGTTAACCCTTTCACCCGATCTGCAGGGACGCGATCTTTCCATGACGCCACATAGGCGTCATCGGTCGGATTAGCACCGACTTTCATGACACCTACGTGGCGTCATGGGTCGGGAAGGGGTTAACACACGTGTCATCTGTCCATCTATCATCTTTTGGGTGCAGCTTTATATTCTGTCCCCATGCTGGCGTTTCCTGCTGGTGATAGATTCATTTAGATGTTCTGAGATTATATTGATGTTTGTAGTCAGTCTGTGAGCTTTCAGCTAAGGATTTTCGCCCTGCTGTTTCTTTGCTATCCTTTGCACCTATCTTCTTATTATCTTTAGGAAGTATGCAGTATATTTGTCAACAGTGCTTGCTTTATTCTTTGTTTGTGATTTTTTTATTATTATTATTATTATGCATTTTTATAGCGCCATTTATTCCGTGGCACTTTACATGTGAAAAGGGGGCAAATATAGTAACATAGTAAAATAGTTATTAAGGTTGAAGGAAGACTATAAGTCCATCTAGTTCACCCCATAGCCTAACCTAACATGCCCTAACATGTTGATCCAGAGGAAGGCAAAAAAATCCATGTGGCAAATAGTAAGCTCCACATTAGGGAAAAAAAATTCCTTCCCGACTCCACATACGGCAATCAGACTAGTTCCCTGGATCAACGCCCTATCAAGGAATCTAGTGTATATACCCTGTAACATTATACTTTTCCAGAAAGGTATCCAGTCCCCTCTTAAATTTAAGTAATGAATCACTCATTACAACATCATACGGCACAGAGTTCCATAGTCTCACTGCTCTTACAGTAAAGAACCCGCGTCTGTTATTATGCTTAAACCTTTTTTCCTCCAAACGTAGAGGATGCGCCCTTGTCCCTGTTTCAGGTCTATGATTAAAAAGATCATCAGAAAGGTCTTTGTACTGTCCCCTCATATATTTATACATTAACATAAGATCACCCCTTATTCTTCGTTTTTCCAAACTAAATAGCCCCAAGTGTAATAACCTATCTTGGTATTGCAGACCCCGCAGTCCTCTAATAACCTTGGTCGCTCTTCTCTGCACCCGCTCTAGTTCAGCTATGTCTTTCTTATACACCGGAGACCAGAACTGTGCACAGTATTCTAAGTGTGGTCGAACTAGTGACTTGCATAGAGGTAAAATTATGTTCTCCTCATGAGCATCTATGCCTCTTTTAACCCCTTCCTGACATGCGCCGTACTAGTACTGCTCTGCGGGAGCTGAGTTCCAGCAAACAGCAGTACTAGTACGGCGGCACGATCGCGCGGCCTCACGCTGAGCACCGCGGCGATCGTGTGCAAGTGTCAGCTGTATATGACAGCTGCCACCCCGCAGCAATACCCACGATCGGCTCTAGCGCCAATCGTTCGTGGGCATTTAATCCCTCTGATGCCGCTGTCAGTAGTGACATTGACACAGAGGGGCATCGCGCAGGAACGGGGGCTCCCTGCGCTCTCCCACCGGAACAACGCGATGCGATCGTGTTGTTCCAGTGTCCTGGAAGGAGTCCCTGGATCCAAGATGGCCGCAGGGCTTCTTCCGGGTCCTGAAGTGAGGTGGCTTGCCATCGCCTGCTCAGAGCAGGCACCGGAAAGCCTCCTGCACTGCCTGTAAGATCGCTGATCTGACACAGTGCTATGCAAAGTGTCAGATCAGCTATCTGATCTAATATAGTGATGGCCCACCCTGGGACAATGTTAGAAAGTAAAAAAAAAATAGAATGTTCAAAAAAACAACCCCAAATAAATAATAATAAAAAAAATATTTCCCAATGAATCAATTTATTTATGTAAATAAAAAAACAAACAATGAAAGTACACATATTTGGTATTGCGGCGTCCGTAACGACCCGCTCTATAAAACTATTCCAGTAGTTAACCCCTTCAGTGAACACGGCAAAAACAATAAACAAAAAACTAGGCAAAAACAACGCTTTATTATCATACCGGCGAACATAAAGTGGAATAACACGCGATCAAAAAGACGGATATAAATAAACATGGTGCCGCTGAAAACGTCATCTTGTCCCACAAAAAAAAAGTCACCACCCAGCATCATCAGCAGAAAAATAAAAAAGTTATAGCTCTCAGAATAAAGCGATGCAAAAACAATTATTTTTTATATAAAATAGTTTTTATTGTGTAAAAGCACCAAAACATAAAAAAATGATATAAATGAGGTATCGCAGTAATTGTACTAACCCGAAGAATAAAGCTGCTTTATCAATTTTACCAAACGCGGAACGGTATAAACGCTCCCCTAAAAGAAATTCAGGAATTGCTGTTTTTTGTTCATTCTGCCTCCCAAAAATCAGAATAAAAAGCGATCAAAAAATGTCAAGTGCCCGAAAATGTTACCAATAAAAACGTCAACTCTTCCCGCAAAAAACAAAACCTTACATGAATCTGTGGGCCAAAATATGGATAAATTATAGCTCTCAAAATGTGGTGATGCAAAAACTATTTTTTGCAAAAAAAAGCGTCTTTTAGTGTGTGATGGCTGCCAATCATAAAAATCCGCCCAAAAAAATGCTATAAAAGTAAATCAAACCTCCCTTCATCACCCCCTTAGTTAGGGAAAAATAAAATGTATTTATTTCCATTTTCCCATTAGGGCTAGGGTTAGGGTTGGGGCTAAAGTTAGGGTTAGGGTTAGGGCTAAAGTTAGGGTTAGGGCTAAAGTTAGGGTTAGGGCTAAAGTTAGGGTTAGGGTTGGGGCTAAAGTTAGGGTTAGGGTTAGGGCTAAAGTTAGGGTTGGGGCTAAAGTTAGGGTTAGGGTTGGGGCTAAAGTTAGGGTTTGGATTACATTTACGGTTGGGATTAGGGTTGGGATTAGGGTTAGGGGTGTGTTTGGGTTAGGGTTTCAGTTAGAATTGGGGGGTTTCCACTGTTTAGGCACATCAGGGGCTCTCCAAACGCGACATGGCATCCGATCTCAATTCCAGCCAATTGTGCGTTGAAAAACTAAAACTGTGCTCCTTCCGAGCTCTCCCGTGCGCCCAAACAGGGGTTTACCCCAACATATGGACTATCAGAGTACTCAGGACAACTTGTGCAACACATTTTGGGGTCCAATTTCTCCTGTTACCCTTCGGAAAATACAAAACCGGGGGCTAAAAAACTTTTTGTGGAAAAAAAAGATTTTTTATTTTCTCGGCTCTGCGTTATAAACTGTAGTGAAACCCTTGGGGGTTTAAAGTTCTCACAACACATCTAGATAAGTTCCTTTGTGGGTCTAGTTTCCAAAATGTGGTCACTTGTGGGGTTTCTACTGTTTAGGCACATCAGGGGCTCTGCAAACGCAACATGACACCCGCCGACCATTCCATCAAAGTCTGCATTTCAAAACGTCACTATTTCCCTTCCGATCCCTGCCGTGCGCCCAAACAGTGGTTTTCCCCCACATATGGGGTATCGGCGTACTCATGAGAAATTGCACAACAGCTTGTGTATTCCATTTTCTCCTTTTACACTTGTGAAAATAAAAAAAAATCATTGCTGAAAAATCATTTTTGTGGAAAAAATTTTATTTTTTTTATTTTCTCCTGTTAGGCTTGTGAAAATTAAAAAATTGGGGCTAAAAGTAAATTTTCATGGGTAAAATGTAATTTTTATATTTTCTTGGCTCTTCGTTATAAACTTCTGTGAAGCACCTGGCATTTCAAAGTGCTCACCACACAGCTAGATAAGTTCCTTGAAGGGTCCAGTTTCCAAAATGGGGTCACTTGTGGGGGTTTTCCAATGTTTAGGCACATCAGAGGCTCTCCAAACGCAACATGACATTCCATCAAAATCTGCAATCCAAAAAGTCACTCCTTCCATTCCGAGCCCTGCTGTGCGCCCAAACAGTGGTTTTCCCCCATATATGGGGTGTCGGCGTGCTCAGCAGAAATTGTACAACTTTTGTGGTCAATTTTCTCCTTTTACAGTTGTGAAAATAAAAAGATAATTTTTGTGACTAAAAAGTTAAATGTTCATTTTTTCCTTCCACGTTCCTTTAGCTGCTGTGAAACACCTGAAGGGTTAATAAACTTCTTGAATGTGGTTTTGATCAGCTTGAGGGGTGCAGTTTTTAGAATGGTGTCACTTTTGGGTATTTTCTTTCATATAGACCCCTCAAAGTGACTTCAAATGTGATGTGGTCCCTAAAAAAAATGGTTTTGTAAAATTTGTTGAAAAAATTAGAAATCGCTGGTCAACTTTTAACCCTTGTATTGTATTGCATTGTACTGATGTAACGTAGACATGTGGTAAATATTATTTATTAACTATTTTGTGTGATATGACTCTGATTTAAGGGCATAAAAACTAAAAGTTTGAAAGTTGCAAAATTTTCAAAATTTTTGCCAAATTTCCATTTTTTTTCACAAACAAAACGCAAGTCATATCAAAGAAATTTTACCTCTAACATGAAGTACAATATGTCACGAGAAAAGAATCTCAGAATCATCAGGATCCGTTGAAGCGTTCCAGAGTTATAACCTCATAAAGGGACAGTGGTCAGAAGTGTAAAAATTGGCTGGGTCAGAAAAATGAAAACAGGCTGGGTCTTGAAGGGGTTAAGGGGTTAAATGACTTTGGGCCACTGATCTGATACTTAAACCACACAGATAGAGATGCTCTGCATCAAACCCAGGTCCCTCCAGCCTGTCCCAAATGGGTTCTGGGCACCAGAACAGGCATCAAAGTTGGCGCATTTTCACAGATTTGAATAAGTAACTGATGTTTTTAAGGGGCTAAATGACTTTGGGCCACTGATACAACAGTGCATACATATAGAACAGGGAGCCCCACATTAAAACCAGGTCTCTTCAGCTGGGCCCAAATGGGTTCTGGGCATCAGAACTGGCATCAAAGTGGGCAAACAGCCCTTTTTCCACTGATTTGAATAAGTGACTTTTTTTTAAGGGGTTAAGGGGAACCTGTCAAACCCCCCTTTAACTAAAAGCGACACCTAAGCTTGTTAGTGCTGGACAAGGTGGCTCTTTAAGGGTACCGTCACACAGTGCAATTTTCATCGCTACGACGGTACGATCTGTGACGCTCCAGCGTCGTAACAATATCGTTCCAGCGTCGTAGACTGCTGTCACACTTTGCAATCTACGACGCTGGAGCGATAATTTCATGACGTATGTGCGATGTAGAAGCCGTTGGTTACTATGCGCACATCGTATACGATATATGTTACACCATGCGATCATGCCGCCACAGCGGGACACTAGACGACGAAAGAAAGTTTCAAACGATCTGCTACGACGTACGATTCTCAGCGGGGTCCCTGATCGCAGGAGCGTGTCAGACACAGTGAGATCGTAACTATATCGCTCGAACGTCACGAATCGTGCCGTCGTAGCGATCAAAATTGCACTGTGTGACGGTACCCTTAGTTAAAAACGCCTGGGGGGGGGGGACAGATTCCCTTTCATTTCTGTAGTAGTGTGTGTGGAGGAAGCAGGGGCAATTGCCGGATACACAGCTGAGGATCAGCTGACGTTTCTGAACCCCCAAGGTTCCCTTTGAATGACTGTGGGCCACTGATCTGACACCATTATTACATGCATTTTGATGCCCTGCATGAAATTCATGTCACTTTAGCTTTTCACAAATGGGTTCTGGCCATGAGAATTGGCATCAAAGTTGGCATTGATTTTAATGATTTGAATAAGTAGCTGATTTTTTTAAGGGGTTAAATGACCCTGGGCCACTGATCTCACACCACTATTGCATACACAGGCTGGAGACACACTAGCGATTTAAAAATCGGAGCGATTTAATGCAGGAAAGTCTGACGAGTGCAATGCAAGTGTCATGTGAGTGTCATGCGTTTTTTTGTGCGAGTACAATCTGACTTTTCACACCTATCATCCGATTTATATCCGATTGCAATGCGATTTTAACATGAGCTTTTACATAGAGAAATGTTCTAAATCATTTACACATAGTTTTAAAACGGAATATTCTTTAAAATATATATATATATATATATTTATATACAGTATATATATTCTAGATAGATAGATACTATTCAGAGCAGACACAAGAGTAGGATTAGGTGTTACCAATACAAAATAATCAATCTCAATAATCTATTCCCAAATAAAGTACCAAAATAGTAAACCAATCCACCACTTGTGCCAAAAAGGAAATAGTGAAACCACTACAAGAATGGATAGATAGATAGATAGATAGATAGATAGATAGATAGATAGATAGATAATAGATAGATAGATAGATAGATAGATAGATAGATAGATAGATAGATAATAGATAGATAGATAGATAGATAGATAGATAGATAGATAGATAATAGATAGATAGATAGATAGATAGATAGATAGATAGATAGATAGATAGATAGATAGATAGATAGATAGATAGATAGATAGATACTGTAGATTAAAAACCAGCAAATGATCAGCCGCGTACATTTTAATCATAGGGACAGATTAGATTACAATAGATAGAATAGAGATATACACATAGAATAAATGTGTGTGTGTATATTATATATACATATATATATGTATATACTGTATATATATAATATAACGCTGAGAGCGTCACTCTGTCCGAAGCCTTTATAGACTGCACAAGTGCGACGCGCCTGCACAGTCTGGACCCCACTGGGTGATGCATCCGGGGAGGAGGATTGTGGCCCAGGAGATCGCGGTATGAGTAAGCACTAAACGCATACCGTGATCTGCTACGGAGAAGCAGGGACGCACCAGGAGGGTGAGTATGAAGGGGGAGGTTGAGCCATGCTATATTTACCTGTCCCCGTTCCACTGCCGGGTTTTCCACGTCCTCTGACTGTGACATTCAGGTCATAGGGCGCGATGACGTGGTTAGTGCACGCCCCCTGCCTGAACAGTCACAGCCAGAGGACACGGATGACAGAGTGGCGCGCGGCGGTGGAACGGGGACAGGTAAATATAGCAAGTGCCGGGTGTGACGGGCATGCGACAGAGCAGGAAGAGAAACCAGGCTGATAATCAATCCAATAAGATTTATTGGAACAGGGAACTGGGACAACACAAATGAAAGCAATTCTGCAGCGTCTGTAATTAGTCTACAATGAGTCCACACAAAGGGAGCAGATTCGGGGGCGTCACCTGGCAACCCGACGCCAGGGAAAAGACAATTAATCCTGGGATGGGTTCACTGGATCCAACAGATGAGGGACACAACACAATTCCACGTGGCAGCTTTTAACCCTCCACACACGGGCACCAGGATCTCACCTCAGCATAAGATCCCAGCGCTTCCCAAGTCACCACACAATTTAATCAGCGAACACATGAGTCTATTGTTCTGTGTCCTGGGATCCACCCCTCCATGGGGGAGGGCTCCCCCCTACTGGTTGTTGACTAAAGCCTGATTACATGGCAGCCCAGGGACTCTGCGCCCAGCGACGAGAGCTGAGTATGTCATTTTTTTTTTTAAATCGCAGCAGCAGCATACGGGGCATATTATGCTATGGAGCATCTTATGGGGGCCATCAACGATGGGAGCAGCACATGACAGAATGGGGGCACAGGATGGGAGCAGCACATTACAGAATGGGGGCGCAGGATGGGAGCAGCACATGATAGAATGGGGGCACAGGATGGGAGCAGCACATTACAGAATGGGGGAGCAGGATGGGAGCAGCACATGCCAGAATGGGGCGCAGGATGGGAGCAGCACATGCCAGAATGGGGGCGCAGGATGGGACAGCACATGACAAAATGGGGGTGCAGAATGGGTGCAGCACATGACAATGGGGGCACAGGATTGGAGCAGCACATGACAATGGGGGCGCAGGATAGGAGCAGCACATGACAGGATGGGTGTAGAGCATGACAGGATGGGGGAGCAGGATGAGAGCAGCACATGATAGGATGGGGCCTAGGATCGGGGCAGCACATACCTGAATGGGGGCGCAGGATGGGGCAGCACATACCTGAATGGTGGCGCAGGATGGGAGCAGCATATGACAGGATGAGGACGCAGGATGGGTGCAGCACATGACAGAATGGGGGTGCAGGATGGGAACACCACATGGCAGGATGGGAGCGCAGGATGGGAGCAGCACATGACAGGATTGGGGAACAGGATAGGAGCACCACATGATAGAATGGGGGTGCAGGATGGGAGAAGCACATGATATTATGGGGGTGCAGGATGGGAGTGGCACATGACAGGATGGGGGTGCAGGTTGGGAGCAGCACATGACAATGGGTGCGATGGATGGGAGCAGCACATGACAGGCTGGGGGCGCAGGATGGGAGCAGCATATGACAATGGGGGCGCAGGATGGGAGCAGCACATGATAAGATGGGTGTAGCGCATGACAGGATGGGGGAGCAGGATGAAAGCAGCATGTGACAGGATGGGGCGCAGGATGGGGGCATCACATGACACAATGGGGGCACAGGATGGGAGCACCACATGACAGGATGGGGAACAGGATAGGAGAACCACATGACAGGATGGGGGCGCAGGATGGGAGCAGCACATGACAATGGGGCGCAGGATGAGAGCAGCACATGACAGGATGGGGGCGCAGGATGGAAGCAGCACATGACAATGGGGGTGCAGGATAGGAGCAGCACATGATAGGATGGGTGTAGCACATGACAGGATGGGGAGCAGGATGAGAGCAGCACATGTCAGGATGGGGCGCAGGATGGGGGCATTACAAACCTGAATGGGGGTGCAGGATGGGGGCAGCACATGCCTGAATGGTGGCGCAGGATGGGAGCAGCATATGACAGGATGGGGACGCAGGATGGGTGCAGCACATGACAATGGGGGCGCAGGATAGGAGCAGCACATGATAGAATGGGTGTAGCACATGACAGGATGGGGAGCAGGATGAGAGCAGCACATGTCAGGATGGGGCGCAGGATGGGGGCATTACAAACCTGAATGGGGGTGCAGGATGGGGGCAGCACATGCCTGAATGGTGGTGAATAGTGTTGAGCGATACCTTCCGATATCGGAAAGTATCGGTATCGGATAGGATCGGCCGATATTCAAAAAATATCGGATATCGCCGATACCGATACCCGATCCCAATGCAAGTCAATGGGACCAAAATATCGGAATTAAAATAAACCCTTTCTTGCCTTGTAGGTTCATTCTACATGAAGGAAAACAACTAAGAATAATGCAGGATGTATTTGGGGAGGTGGCGGAGACATTAAAGTCATAGAGGTTTATCCCAATCAAATAGAATAGCATGTTTTTTGGGTTTTTTTAAGACGTTCGGAGTGACAAAGATATTGACTATGTAAATTTTTTTTTTTATTTTGTCAGATATTGATGTTTCACTATTCCACGCCCTTCCCCTTCTTTTTTTTCTTTTTTTTTTTTTCTTTTCCCACACTTTCATCTTCATCATCATCAGCATCTTTGACATCAACTTCTTCTTCACCTTATTCATCTTCTTCTTCATCCTTTACCTTTTTTTTTTTTTTTTTTTATTACATTCTTCATATTCATTTTATTCAACTATTATTATTCTTCCTATTCTACATATTCTTTTTATTCCACTGTTATTATTCTTCCTATTCTACTTCTTCATCATATTCTCATTTGTGACAGGCATTCCCGTAGTTGTTATCTATAAAAGTTGGAAGATTACACCTTCCGTTCTGCCAGTCACAAAAGTTACATTTGTCCGCGTTCAGTTTGGCCTGCAGCATCAGGCTTTATCCAGGGGCACCACGAGGAGGAACGGACTCACCCCCATACACTGCTTAGTCTTCTTCTGCATATAATTTAGATAATATCTTTTGCTCTGATATTAAGTCTTATGCTTAATGTTCTTCTGCTCTTTGTTCTGCAGCCTCTTGTTCTTCTGCTTCTCGGTCTTCCATGTCGTCGTCTCCAGGGTCGTCGTTTCCAGTGTCGTCATCTCCGCCGTCGTCGTCTCAGCCGTCGTCGTCTCCGCCGTCGTAGTCTCCGCCGTCGTCGTCGTCGTCATCGGGGTGGTCTTCCGGGTCGTCGTCGTCGTCATCCGGGTCGTCGACTTTAGGGTCTTCAACTTGGAAATGTAGCAGAAGGTACAAGAAGGCTGAGAAAATGCCAAGAACCAGCTGATGGAACTGGAACTCGGATGGCTACCCGAAGGTTCAAGAGCCTATGGAACTACCGAGGACCAGCTGACGTTACTGGAACCCGGTTACTAAGCAGGAGGTACCCGTGCTAAAAAGCACTACCAAGGACCACCTGACGTTGGCGGAACTCGGATACCCAGAAGGAGGCACCTAAGCCAAAGGCTCTGCCCGGAACCAGCTGACGGTACCGGAACCAGGATGGGGAGCAGAAGGTACAAGAGCAAAAGACACTGCCGAGAACCAGCTGACGGTACTGGAACCCGGATGGGTAGCCGAAGGTCCAAGAGCCAATGGAACTACCGAGGACCAGCTGACGTTACTGGAACCCGGTTACTAAGCAGGAGGTACCCGTGCCCGAAAGCACTACCAAGGACCACCTGACGTTGGTGGAACTTGGATACCCAGAAGGAGGCACCTAAGCCAAAGGCTCTGCCCGGAACCAGCTGACGGTACTGGAACCAGGATGGGGAGCAGAAGGTACAAGAGCAAAAGACACTGCCGAGAACCAGCTGACGGTGCTGTAACCAGGTGGTGGACCCGAAGGCCCACAGGAGAGGAGAGAACAGCTAGGCCGCGAGGCAGCCGCAGTTACCGAACCCCAACAGTCCTACAGGGGGAGCTGGGCCTACTGGCACTACAGAACCAGCCTTGACTACCAGTTCACGCAGCCCACATAGGAAGCTCCTAAACTGGAGGCACCCTGGAGTTGGCTAACTCGACCGCAACACGACGGGGCAACGCATAGGTGTCTCAGTGAGTTTGACAGTACCCGGAAACAGCTGACGGTGCTGAAACCAGGCTTGGCACGAGGGAGTACCTGTGTCAAGAACACTGCCGAGAACCAGCTGGCGGTGCTGGAACCCAGATGCGTTGCCCCAGTGTGCAAGAGCCAATGGCACGACCGAGGACCAGCTGGCGGTGCTGGAACCCGGTTACTAAGCTGTAGGTGCCCGCGCTTAAAAGCACTACCAAGGACCGCCTGACGTTGGCGGAACTCGGATACCCAGGAGGAGGCACCTAAGCCAAAGGCTCAGCCTGGAACCAGCTGACGGTGCTGGAACCAGGTGGTGGACCCGAAGGCCCACAGGAGAGGAGAGAACAGCTAGGCCGCGAGGCAGCCGCAGTTACCGAACCCCAACAGTCCTACAGGGGGAGCTGGGCCTACTGGCACTACAGAACCAGCCTTGACTACCAGTTCACGCAGCCCACATAGGAAGCTCCTAAACTGGAGGCACCCTGGAGTTGGCTAACCCGACCGCACCACGACGGGGCAAGCATAGGTGTCTCAGTGAGCTTGACACAACCCGGAAACAGCTGACGGTGCTGAAACCAGGCTTGGCACGAGGGAGTACCTGTGTCAAGAACACTGCCGAGAACCAGCTGGCGGTGCTGGAACCCAGATGCGTTGCCCCAGTGTGCAAGAGCCAATGGCACGACCGAGGACCAGCTGGCGGTGCTGGAACCCGGTTACTAAGCTGTAGGTGCCCGCGCTTAAAAGCACTACCAAGAACCGCCTGACGTTGGCGGAACTCGGATACCCAGGAGGAGGCACCTAAGCCAAAGGCTCGGCCTGGAACCAGCTGACGGTGCTGGAACCAGGTGGTGGACCCGAAGGCCCACAGGAGAGGAGAGAACAGCTAGGCCGCGAGGCAGCCGCAGTTACCGAACCCCAACAGTCCTACAGGGGGAGCTGGGCCTACTGGCACTACAGAACCAGCCTTGACTACCAGTTCACGCAGCCCACATAGGAAGCTCCTAAACTGGAGGCACCCTGGAGTTGGCTAACTCGACCACAACACGACGGGGCAACGCATAGGTGTCTCAGTGAGTTTGATAGTACCCGGAAACAGCTGACGGTGCTGGAACCAGGCTGGGCACGAGGGAGTACCCGTGACAAAAACACTGCCGAGAACCAGCTGGCGGTGCTGGAACCCAGATGCGTTGCCTATTAAAGATTGTCTTCCTAGAGCCCCAACTAGGGGTGCTGGAGCAAAGGGTAAGCAGGGGGAGCAGAGTGTAGGCCGAAGCCTGCACTGGAGGCAGCTTTGTGTCAGCGTTGCGTTTGCAGGACACTTTGCCGGCTACACAGTGTGGGAACAGCTGGCGTTGCTGAACCCCACTAACACAATGGCGGGTGTTTTTCTCTGTGTAGCTAGCACTTGCGGGCAAAAACTAGCAATGTTAGAGCCCGTGGTGAAGCAGGAGGAGGAGGAGAGGAGCAGAGTGTAGGCCGAAGCCTAGTTGAACCAATTTCAAAGGAAACCTTTAACCCCCCCTCAGGTGTTACAAAGTACAAGAGACACACCTTGTGCAGTATTAATGCTGCACAAGTGAAAGGTTGCTCTATTAATTTGTCTACTTGCACACGCTGAATGAAAGACGTACACAATTTAGCCCATTCTACAGTCAAACTGTAGTGGATGCGTGACTTGGCTTTTTAAGGAGACGCAGCACAGGTGTCCCAAATAACGCCTTGGTGCTTGGCGCAGCTTCCTGAGCGTTGTTATTTGCTGTACAGGAGTCTGCACTCTTGTGTTATCCCTTGGCAATGCCCTGTTAGAGCTGCCCGTCTTATGACCTCATTTCATGTTGGCCGGTGCGGTTAACGATGGCCATAAATCCCAGACCCACAGTGCCTTTTCCTAAAGTCACACTGCGGTGCTGGGATTCGTGGCCTTGTGCAGTAAATATGTTCGCCGCTCACACATGTACTTACACCTGCTTCAGACTGGGCGGCCTCAGCTGATCCCTTATCGCATGCCGCGGCCATGAGGCCGCACAGTCAGAAGAAGGCGGAAGGAGGGGAGTGAAGACAGGGGAACATATGCACTGCTCGTGCCCATCAATCACACCCTTGCAGTCAAAATATATGAGACAACGAGGGGCGTTGTGTCGGGCAGGGCGGACGCACAGGCACAGCCAGCCAACCAATGATGTCAGAAGACGGGCAGCGCTAACAATGGGGGTGCTGCGTGTCATTAGAAAGGAAAGTCACACCTCAGGGACAGTGGAATGGTCTCTAATGAGACACATTTTGTACGTGTTGAGTTCCACGTGGGCAAGGAGAAAAAGTCAGCCACCTTGTACAAATGCAGCAGTACTGCTGTACAAGGTGGCTGTTATACATAGAAACACCTGGGGGTGGGGGGAAGGCTCCCTTCAATTTCAGTTCATGTGCCTGCGTGACGTTTGCAGGACACGTTGCCGGCTACACAGCAGGGGAACAGCTGGCGGTGCTGAACCCCACTAACACATTGGCTGGTGTTTTTCTCTGTGCAGCTAGCTCTTCCGGGCAGAAACTGGAGGTGTTTGAGCCCAGGGTCAGCAGGAGGAGGAGAGGAGCAGAGTGTAGGCCGAAGCCTGCACTGGTGGCAGCTTTTGGTCAGTTGTGCCAGCGTGGCTTGTGCTGGACACGATGCCGGCTACACAGCGGGGGAACAGCTGGCGGTGCTGAACCCCACTGACACAATGGTGGGTGTTTTTCTCTGTGCAGCTAGCATGTCCGGGCAGAAACTGGCGGTGTTTGAGCCCAGGGTCAGCAGGAGGAGGAGAGGAGCAGAGTGTAGGCCGAAGCCTGCACTGGTGGCAGCTTTTGGTCAGTTGTGCCAGCGTGGCTTGTGCTGGACACGATGCCGACTATACAGCAGGGGAACAGCTGGCGGTGCTGAACCGCACTAACACATTGACTGCTGTTTTTCTCTGTGCAGCTAGCAGTTCCGGGCAAAAACTAGCGGTGTTTGAGCCCAGGGTCAGCAGGAGTAGGAGAGGAGCAGAGTGTAGGCCGAAGCCTAGTTGAACCAATTTCAAAGGTTACCTTTAACCCCCCCTCAGGTGTTGCAAGGTACAAGAGCCACACCTTGTGCAGCATTAATGCTGCACAAGTAAAAGGTTGCTCTATTTAATTTGCTCCTTGCACACGCTGAATAAAACACGTACACTATTTAGCCCACTATACTGTCAAACAGTAGTGGAGGCGTGACTTGTCTTTTTAAGGAGATGCAGCACAGGTGTCAAAATTTACACCTAGCTGCTGGGCGCAGATTCCTGAGCGTTGTTATTTGCTGTACAGGAGTCTGCGCTATTGCGATCCCTTGGCCATGCGCTGTGAGCGCTTCCTGTCTTCTGACCTCATTTCATGTCGGCCGTTGCGGTTAGCGATGGACATGAATCCCAGACCCACAGTGTGTTTTCAAAAAATCACACTGCGTGGCTGGGATTCGTGGCCTTGTGCAGTAAATATGTTTGACACTCACACATGTCCTTACACCTGCTTCAGACTGGGCGGCCTCATCTGATCCCTTATCGCCTGCCGCGGCCATGAGGACACCCAGTCTGAAGAAGGCGGAAGGAGATGAGTGAACACAGGCAAACATATGCACTGCACATGCCCATCAATCACACCCTCGCTGTCCAAAAAAATAAGACACCGAGGGGCGTTGTTTCGAGCAGGGCAGACGCAGAGGCGCAGCCAGCTAACCAATGATGTCAAAAGACGGGCAGCGCTAACAAGGGTGGTGCTGCGTATCATTAGAAAGGAAAGTCACACCTCAGGGACAGTGGAATGGTCTCAATGAGACACATTTTGTACGTGTTGAGTTCCACGTGGGCAAGGAGAAAAAGTCAGCCACCTTGTACAAATGCAGCAGTACTGCTGTACAAGGTGGCTGTTATACATAGAAACACCTGGGGGTGGGGGGCAGGCTCCCTTCAATTTCAGTTCATGTGCCTGCGTGGCGTTTGCAGGTCACGTTGCAAGCTACACAGCAGGGGAACAGCTGGCGTTGCTGAACCCCACTGACACATTGACTGGTGTTTTTTTCTGTGCAGATCGCATGTCCGGTCAAAAACTGGCGGTGTTAGAGCCCAGGGTCAGCAGGAGGAGGAGAGGAGCAATGTGTAGGCCGAAGCCTGCACTGGTGGCAGCTTTTGGTCGGTTGTGCCAGCGTGGCTTGTGCTGGACACGATGCAAGCTACACAGCAGGGGAACAGCTGGCGTTGCTGAACCCCACTGACACATTGACTGGTGTTTTTCTCTGTGCAGATCGCATGTCCGGGCAAAAACTGGCGGTGTTAGAGCCCAGGGTCAGCAGGAGGAGGAGAGGAGCAATGTGTAGGCCGAAGCCTGCACTGGTGGCAGCTTTTGGTCGGTTGTGCCAGCGTGGCTTGTGCTGGACACGATGCAAGCTACACAGCAAGGGAACAGCTGGCGTTGCTGAACCCCACTGACACATTGACTGGTGTTTTTCTCTGTGCAGATCGCATGTCCGGGCAAAAACTGGCGGTGTTAGAGCCCAGGGTCAGCAGGAGGAGTAGAGGAGCAGAGTGTAGGCCGAAGCCTAGTTGAACCAATTTCAAAGGTTACCTTTAACCCCCCCTCAGGTGTTGCAAGGTACAAGAGCCACACCTTGTGCAGCATTAATGCTGCACAAGTAAAAGGTTGCTCTATTTAGTTTGCTCCTTGCACACGCTGAATAAAACACGTACACTATTTAGCCCTTTATACTGTCAAACAGTTGTGGAGGCGTGACTTGTCTTTTTAAGGAGACGCAGCACAGGTGTCAAAATTTGCACCTAGGTACTGGGCGCAGATTCCTGAGCGTTGTTATTTGTTGTACAGGAGTCTGCGCTATTGTGATCCCTTGGCCATGCGCTGTGAGCGCTTCCTGTCTTCTGACCTCATTTCATGTCGGCCGTTGCGGTTAGCGATGGACATGAACGAGGGGCGTTGTTTCTAGCAGGGCGGATGCACAGGCGCAGCCAGCTAACCATTATGACAAAAGACGGGAAACGCTACCAATGGGGGTGCTGTGTATCATTAGAAAGGAAAGTCACACCTCAGGGACAGTGGAATGGTCTCAATGAGACACATTTTGTACGTGTTGAGTTCCACGTGGGCAAGGAGAAAAAGTCAGCCACCTTGTACAAATGCAGCAGTACTGCTGTACTAGGTGGCTGTTATACATAGAAACACCTGGGGGGGTGGGGCCAGGTTCCCTTTAATTTCAGTTCATGTGCCTGCGTGGCGTTTGCAGGTCACGCTGCCGGCTACACAGCAGGGGAACAGCTGGCGTTGCTGAACCCCACTAACACATTGGCTGGTGTTTTTCTCTGTGCAGCTAGCACTTCCGGGCAAAAACTAGCAGTGTTTGAGCCCAGGGTCAGCAGGAGGAGGAGAGGAGCAGAGTGTAGGCCGAAGCCTGCACTGGTGGCAGCTTTTGTTCTGTTGTGCCAGCGTGGCTTGTGCTGGACACGTTGCCGACTACACAGCAGGGGAACAGCTGGCGGTGCTGAACCCCACTGACACATCACCTAGTGTTTTTTCTGTGTAGACAACACTTCCAGGTGGCAACTGACAGTGTTGAAACCCAGGGAATCAAAGAGCAGCAGAGTGTAGGCCGAAGCCTGCAGTGGAGCAAGTTGAAAGGGAACCTTTAACCCCCCCCCCCAGGCATTTGTTGCTGAAAGAGCCATCTTGTACAGCAGTAATACTGCACATGGAAAATGGTGGCTCCGAAAATTATGCTCCTTGCAAACGCTGAAGTACACACTCATATAATGTGTCCCCTCACACCGTCAAACCATCCCGGAAGTGGAACTTTCCTTTGTAATGTGACACAGCACAGCCGTCATTCCAACCCCCTTGGTACCGGGCGCCACCTCCTCAACGTTGTTTGGTTCTGTCACGGAGCCCGCGCTGTAATGTTATCCCTTGGCCATGCACAGTTAGCGGTGCCCGTCTTCTGACATCATGTAGGTGTCAGGCTGGCAGTGCCTGTGCGTCCAAGCTGCCCGAGATCCAACCTTGCAGTGTCATCTAATGTAGTCCCACTGCGGGCCAAGGATCCATGGGCATGCGCAGTGCATATCATCGCCTCTCACTCACCTCCTTCCTGCTTCTTCAGACTGTGCGGCGTCACGGCCGTGGCATGCTATTAGGGATCAGCTGACGCCGCCTAGTCTGAAGAAGCGTGAAGAAGGGGAGTGAGAGGCTAGTATATGCACTGCGCATGGCCATGGATACCAGGCCCACTGTGGGATCACATTAGACGACACTGCGAGGTGTGATTTCGGGCAGCGTGGACGCACAGGCGCAGCCAGGACGACAACAAATGATGTCAGAGGACGGGCAGCGCAAACTGTGCATGGCCAAGGGATAACATAACAGCGCAGGGTCCATGACGGAATCAAACAACGCTAAGGAGGCAGCGCACGGTGCCAAGGGGGTAGCAATGACGGCTGTGCTGCGTCACATTACAAAGGAAAGTCCCACCTCCGGGACGGTTGGACGGTGTGAGGGGACACATTACATGAGTGTGTAGTTCAGCGTTTGCAAGGAGCATAATTTCAAGAGCGACCTTTCCCTTGTGCAGTATTAGTGCTGCACATGGTGGCTCTTTCAGTAACAAACGCCTAGGGGGGGGGGGACAGGTCCCCTTACATTTTAGTTGTGCCAGCGTGGCGGTCGCATGACGCGTTGCCAGATACACAGCTGGGGATCAGCTGACGTTACTGAACCCCAATAACAGAGGAGCGACTGTTGACTGTGCACACAGCACTTCCAGGCACCAACTGGCGGTGTTAGAGCCCAGGGACAGCAGGAGGAGCAGATTGGAGGTATTGCCGCACACACAGCTGGGGATCAGCTGACGTTACTGAACCCCAATAACAGAGGAGCGACTGTTGACTGTGCACACAGCACTTCCAGGCACCAACTGGCGGTGTTAGAGCCCAGGGACAGCAGGAGGAGCAGAGGAACAGAGTGTAGGCCGAAGCCTGATTGGAGCAAGTTGAAAGGGAACCTTTAACCCCCCCCCCCCAAGACGTTTGTAGCTGAAAGAGCCATCTTGTGCAGCACTAACGATGCAAAAGGAAAAGGTGGTTCTTTTAATTATGCTCCTTGCAAACACCGAATTAAACACTAAAAATGTGTCCCCTTATACTGTTAAACCGTCCCGCAGGTGCGAATTTCCTTCGTAATGGGACACAGCACAGCTGTCATTCCTATCCCCTTGGTGCCGTGCGCTGCCTCCTCAGCGTTGTTTTAAGCTGTCACGGAGCCTGCGCTGTTCTGTTAGCCCTTGGCCATGCCCAATTAGCGCTGCCTGTCTTCTGACATAATTTGGTGTCAGGCTGTCACTGCCTGTGCGTCCACGCTGCTCCAGATCCCACCTCGCAGTCTCGTCCAACGTAATCCCACTGCGGGCCTTGGACCATGGACATGCACAGTGCATATCCTCGACTCTCACTCCCCTCCTTCCCTCTTCTTCAGACTGTGCGGTGTCACGGCCGTGGCATGCTATTAGGGATCAGCTAACGGCGCACAGTCTAAAGAAGGCGGAGGGAAATGAGCGAGAGCCCGAGGGGAAGATATGCACTGCGCATGCCCATGGATCCCAGGCCCGCAGTGTGACTCAATCAGAAGACACTGCGAGGCGGGATCTCGGGCAGCGCGGCCGCACAGGCGCAGCCAGCCTGACACCAAATTATGTCAGAAGACAGGCAGCGCAAATAGGGCATGCCCAAGGGATAACAGAACAGCGCAGGCTCCGTGACAGCTTAAAACAACGCTGAGGAGGCAGCGCATGGCACCAAGGGGGTAGGAATGACGGCTGTGCTGCGTCACATTGCGAAGGAAAGTCCCAGCTCCGGGACAGTATAACGGTATCAGTGAACACATTTTATAAGTGTTAAGTTCTGCGTGTGCAAGGAGCTAAAAAAAAAGAGCTACCTTTTCCTTGTGCAGCATTACTGCTGCACAAGATGGCTCTTTCAGTAACAAACGACGGGGGGGGGGGGACAGGTTCCCTTACATTTAGGTTGTTGTGCCAGCGTGGCGGTCGCAGGACACATTGCCGGCTACACAGCTGGGGATCAGCTGACGTTACTGAAACCCAATAACACTGGGTCGTATGTTTTTACTGTGCAGCCTGCACTTCTGAGCCGCAACTGGCGGTGTTGGAGCCCAGGAATAGCAGTTCAGGTGGTAGAAAGATGAACACAGCAGGAGACCTGGATGACATCCAATTACTTAATCAGGCAGAGGAGTGGCAAATTCCTGCGAGATCCAGGCCTGGTTCATTTTCAGGAAAGTAAGCCGGTCAACATTATCGGAGGATAGTCGCATGCGACGGTCTGTTAGTACACCACCTGCGGCACTAAAGACACGTTCCGATAAGACACTAGCCGCAGGGCAAGCCGGCACCTCCAATGCATACTGGCTTAGCTCTGGCCATGTATCCAGCTTAGAGACCCAAAACTTGAACGGGGAAGAGCCGTCTGGGAGTACAGTAAGAGGGCAAGCCGTGTAGTCTGTCACCATCTGACGGAACCGTTGCCTCCTGCTGACTGGAGCCGCCGGTGATGGTGTAGACATTTGGGGCGGGCACACAAAAGTGTGCCAGAGTTGTGCCATACTGGGCTTGCCTTGGGCAGAGGCACTGCTTCTGCTCCCTCTTTGGGCAGAGCCTCCCCCACTGCCTCGACGCACTGAGCTGCTTTGTAAAGCACTAGCAGCACTCCTCTCAGTTGGACAGGAGAAGATGATGGAATTCACCAGTGTGTCGTGGTACTCCCGCAATTTACGCTCCCGGGTCAACGCAGGGATGAGGTTTTGGACGTCGTCCCGGTAGCGAGGATCGAGGAGGGTGAACACCCAATAATCAGGCATGTTGAGAATGTGGTCGATGCGGCGGTCGTTTCTCAGGCACTGCAGCATGAAATCCACCATGTGCTGCAGAGTGCCAACTGGCCCAGAAACGCTGTCCTCTGCTTGAGACATGATCTCTGCCCGCTCGTCATCACCCCACCCTCGCTGTACACACTGACCACTGGACAATTGTGTCGCTTCCTCCTCTGGACGGAGCTCTTCCTCCTCCATTGACTCCTCCTCATCCTCCTCACAAATTGGCCCCTGCGTACCCCTTTGTGAGGAACCACGTGGCGCTGACTCTCCAGAAGCTGATGGAAAAGGTGACTCCTCATCCTCCACCTCTTCCACAACATCATCCCTTAACCCTTGCAAAGTTTGCTGAAGCAGGCAGATAAGGGGGACAGTCATGCTGACTAGTGCATCATCTGCACTTGCCATCCGCGTGGAATAATCAAAAGGACGCAAAACCTGGCAGACGTCCTTCATAGTGGCCCACTCTGTGGTTGTGAAGTCTGATCGGCGCTGACTGCGACTTCTTTGCGCCTGATGCAGCTGGTACTCCATAACTGCTTGCTGCTGCTCACACAACCGCTCCAACATATGTAACGTGGAATTCCACCGGGTAGGTAGGTCACATATGATGCGGTGTTCCGGAAGGCGGAATCGGCGCTGCAGAGCAGCAATGCGGGATCTGGCCAAGCTGGAACGCCGCAAGTGAGCACACTCTAGGCGGACCTTGTGCAGCAGGGCATCAAGATCCGGATAGTCCCTCAGAAAACTCTGCACAACCAAATTGAGCACATGTGCCAGACATGGGATGTGAGTGAGGTTGCCAAGGGCCAAAGCTGCCACCAGATTTCGGCCATTGTCACACACTACCATGCCTGGCTGGAGATTCGCTGGCAGTAACCACACATCGCTCTCCTGCTTGATGGCATTCCAGAGCTCCTGCGCTGTGTGGCTTCGATTCCCCAATGAAACTAGTTTCAAGACGGCCTGCTGACGTTTGGCCACGGCTGTGCTCATGTCGGTCATAGGTAAACGTTCACGGGTCCATGTGGAGGTGGACTGTGACGGCTCCTGCAGAGTTGATTCTGAGGAACTTGTGTAAGAGGAGGAGTCGATGCGTACAGACTGGATTCCTGCAATCCTTGGAGTGGGCAGGACACATCCTGCGCCACTCGCACGATCTGTACCTGGCTCAACAACATTAACCCAATGGGCAGTGAGGGAAACGTATCGCCCCTGTCCATGCTGACTGGTCCACGCATCGGTGGTGAGGTGGACCTTGCTACTGACGGCGTTCAGTAGCGCATGTTTTATGTTTGCCTCAACATGCCTGTGCAGGGCAGGGACAGCTTGCCTGCTGAAGTAAAAGCGGCTGGGCACCTTGTACTGTGGGACTGCCAATGCCATCAAGTCACGGAAGCTGTCAGTCTCCACCAGCCTGAACGAGAGCATTTCCAGGGACAACAGTTTGGCAATGCCTGCATTCAGAGCCTGTGCTCGGGGGTGGTTGGCCGAGAATGCCCGCCTTTTCTCCCATGCCTGTACTACCGATGGCTGTAGAGTAGACTGGGAGTGTGAGGATGACTGGGAAGGTGGTGCTGTGGGTGGAATTACACTAGGTCTCTGGACAACAGTGGAGGAAGAGGCAACACGAGATGAAGAGGTGGTAGCTGCCGCTGTTGGTTGGCCTACGTCTTCACTGTGTTTCTGTAACTCCACCGCGTGCCTGGTCCGCACATGTTTCCACATATTTGTGGTATTGAGGTTGCTGACATTTTTCCCTCTTTTTACTTTCTGATGACACAGCTTGCATTTGACAAAACAAATGTCATCTGCAACTGTGTCAAAAAAGGACCAGGCACTGCAAGTCTTGGGAGCGCCCTTTTTGGCTTTGGAAAGAGACAGGCTCCTAACGGGTGCCAAAGTGGAGGCTACAGGCTCCGCAGTCTTCCCCCTCCCTCTCCCTCTTTGGCCCGTAAGGGGAAGCTCTTCCTCAGAGCTGCTCCCACCACCTTCCTGTTCCTCACGCCACGATGGGTCAAGGACCTCATCATCTCCACTACCCTCTGCCACCAACTGCTCCTCCTGGGTAGTCTCGGCAGCACAGTACGCATCAGAAAGCGGCACCTGAGTTTCATCATCAGATGCGTACTGCGCTGTGGTCACCAGAGGCACTGGCCCACCTGCCTCTTCAGAGTCAGAGAGAAAAAGCTGTTGGGCATCACTGCACACTGCCTCTTCTTCCATTTCTCCAATGCTGCTTGGCTGGCCCCCTGTTTCCAAGCCAAGAGATTCAGAGAACAGAAGTAGAGACGGCTCCTGTCCTGGGCTCTCTGACTGCCTGGCCAATTTGGCAGGTGGTGAAGAGACAGATGGCTGCTCTCCAGTGCTCTGTGCCTGAGAGGATGTGGCACTAACTGAAGTCGATGCCGAGGCGTTAGCTGCCATCCACCCGACAACGGCTTCAATTTGGTCTTCACGCAGCAGCGGTGCACGGCGCTCTCCGACAAAGCTGCGCATGAAGGACTGTTCCCTGCTGAAACTGAGTGACGACGAGTCACCGGCGCCCGCAGCAGGCACAGAATCACCACGTCCTCTCCCTGCTCCTCTCCCTGCTCCGCGCCCACGCCCACGTGCCTTACTCCCTGCCCTCTTCATCTTGGTTGACAGATAAAGATAAGCAGAAAAGTACTAAGGCCTTAGTGTGCTTATTCCTGAAATGCTCCTCCTAACAGGTGTAAGAAACACTAATGTTGTAAAGTGTGGACTGTTGTGAATTCTGTGGCTGAATTCACTCCTGTGGTCACAAGTGGTACTGCAGCTTCTGAGCTTCCTCCCTCAGGTGTTCTGGTGAGCTCGTTAACTGCTTCATTACTTAACTCCGCCTGATGCTGCTATCCTTGCTCCTTGTCAATGTTTCAGTGTTGGATCTGAGCTTCTCCTGATTGTTCCTGTGACCTGCTGCTCTGTATAGCTAAGTGCTTTTTGCTTTTTTGTTGCTTTTTTTCTGTCCAGCTTGTCTTTTGTTTTGCCGGAAGCTCTGAGACGCAAAGGGTGTACCGCCGTGCCGTTAGTTCGGCACGGTGGGTTATTTTTGCCCCCTTTGCGTGGTTTTGATTTAGGGTTTTTTGTAGACTGCAAAGTTCGCATTACTGTCCTCGCTCTGTCCTAGAATATCGGGCCCCACTTTGCTGAATCTATTTCATCCCTACGTTTTGTCTTTTCATCTTACTCACAGTCATTATATGTGGGGGGCTGCCTTTTCCTTTGGGGAATTTCTCTGGGGCAAGTCAGGCCTATTTTTCTATCTTCAGGCTAGCTAGTTTCTTAGGCTGTGGATTGCGCCTAATAGAGTTGAGCGACCTTGACCTTTTTAGAGTCGAGCCGGGTTTTGCGAAACCCGACTATGTCCAAAGTCGGGTCGAGTGAAATCGGCCGATTATGACGTAAAGTCGGGATCGACCGAAACACGAAACCCAATGCAAGTCAATGGGGCAGCATAGTCGGCAGTGAGTGGGGGCCAGGAAAACACCTAGAGTGCCCATTTTAATGTCAAAACCATCCATTCTTCTTAATGAAGCTTGTCAAGCGTAATTTACCTTATAATAATTGGAAGGCATTTGAAATTGGGGGTCATTTGGCTAAAGTTGTGGGGGGTAGGGCTGGTTCAAGTAATTAGTGGGCCCAGGAAATCTGGACCACGTCACGGCAGTGGAGCAGGGAGAGGTAAGTATTTCAACTTTGCAAGTGCTGTGAACCTGAGCAAGCAGGGGGGGCCCACTCGTTGGCATTGGCACTGGCACAGGGCCCCTCAAAGTACAGCGGTGTGTTTGCACGGCGGGGGCGCCTCCCACCGGCAGCAACACTTTTGCGTACTATGAGAGGCCCTGTGCCAGTGACGTCGCCAACTAGTATTCCTCCCCCCACCTGATGAAGGAACCTGCACTTTCATCTGCACCTTCCTCTTTGTCCCCGTGTAAGGTGGTATGGTATGCGGGAAGAGCAACCTGACTTTCAGCAGGGTCACAATGTTGTTGTGTAGCGTGCACGGGGAATGTTGCGTTATGGGTCAATGTACCAGCAGACTCATCTATCACTGGCTGGGCAATGGGCACGATGAAGTGGAAACACAGATATAGGCCCAAAGAAGAAAGTGGGCTAAATGCAGTTCAAAATTGGTAACACAGGAATAACCAGGGGGCATTGCAGTGGAGGACAACTGGAATGAGAGGCTGACACAGAGAGTAGGGCCAAATCAGTAAGTAGTCGAAATGCAGTTCAAAATTGGCAACCGTAGTAAACAGGCGGCACAGCTTTGTTCAGTGGAGGAGAACAGCAAGGAGTGGCAGACACCGATAGTAGGCCCCAACCCAACTAGTAGGCCAAATGCAGTCTAACATTAACAACTACTTAACGAGAGGCTGAAAATGGTATTTCAGGACAGGAAACCAGGAGAACAGCAAGGAGTGGCAGACACCGATAGTAGGCCCCAAACCAACTAGTACGCCAAATGCAGTTGTTCCATTTAACCACAATTTAATGAGAGCCTGAAGATAGAAGCTCAGGAAAGGCAACCTGGGGAACACCTTGGAGTGTAACACACCATCTCTCTCCACCCCATACCCATTTTGTAGGCCTAATGCTGTGTACTTTTCTACAACTACTAAACGAGAGTCGGAAGACCGAAGCAATGGCAAGGAAACCTGGGGAACACCTTGGAGTGTAACACACCATCTCTCTCCACCCCATACCCAATTTGTAGGCCTAATGCAGCCTACTTTCCGACACCTACTAAACGAGAGCATGAAGATCGAAGCTCAGGAAAGGCAACCTGGGGAACACCTTGGAGTGTAACACACCATCTCTCTCCACCCCATACCCATTTTTTAGGCCTAATGCAGTGTACTTTTCTACAACTACTAAACGAGAGTCGGAAGACCGAAGCAATGGCAAGGAAACCTGGGGAACACCTTGGAGTGTAACACACCATCTCTCTCCACCCCATACCCAATTTGTAGGCCTAATGCAGCCTACTTTCCGACACCTACTAAACGAGAGCATGAAGATCGAAGCTCAGGAAAGGCAACCTGGGGAACACCTTGGAGTGTAACACACCATCTCTCTCCACCCCATACCCATTTTTTAGGCCTAATGCAGTGTACTTTTCTACAACTACTAAACGAGAGTCGGAAGACCGAAGCAATGGCAAGGAAACCTGGGGAACACCTTGGAGTGTAACACACCATCTCTCTCCACCCCATACCCAATTTGTAGGCCTAATGCAGCCTACTTTCCGACACCTACTAAACGAGAGCATGAAGATCGAAGCTCAGGAAAGGCAACCTGGGGAACACCTTGGAGTGTAACACACCATCTCTCTCCACCCCATACCCATTTTGTAGGCCTAATGCTGTGTACTTTTCCACCAACTACTAAACGAGAGCCGGAAGATCGAAGCTCATGAAAGGCAACCCGGGGAACACCTTGGAGTGTAACACAACCTCTCTCTACACCACGAAAGGGCTGATTCTTAGGAAGGAAGGCTGTTGTAAATAAGCATTGCGCGTCCGAGGGTGATTATATTCTTATTCGGTATCTACTCACCCTCGGACGCGCCATGCTTCTTGATTTGTAATTAATGTTTATTTGCAATGTGCTTTTGACTTACTCAATTATTTTTTTAATTATTGATTTTATTAAATTAATAGTTTAACATCTTATTGGAAATAATTTAAAGGAGACGCGACAGGACAACACTCGGTGGATGCCATATCTGTGTTAACAACTCCAAAAAACTTTCAGTTAACTTCTTGCAGGAGAAAGAAATTGTAGCTGTTGGACCTTTGTAGTACAGTTCCAGATATTTGTTGTGTGTTTGTTTTGATTGTTAAAATGTCTGCATTTGAGATCTCAACACGATCTTATTTTTTATAATCAAATTAATTTTTTAAATATTTTATTAGGTTGGTTCAAGGGGTACACGGGCCGCAGTAGACAGGTCAGTGGAGGCCTAGTGGAAGGAGGGACCGCAGATGCGCCACTGTTTCACCCATACACAATTAGTAGGCCTAATGCAGCGTAGTTTCCAACAGCTACTAAACGAGAGCCGGAAGATCGAAGCTCAGGAAAGGCAACCTGGGGAACACCTTGGAGTGTAACACAACCTCTCTCTACACCACGGAAGGGCTGATTCTTAGGAAGGAAGGCTGTTGTAAATAAGCATTGCGCGTCCGAGGGTGATTATATTCTTATTCGGTATCTACTCACCCTCGGACGCGCCATGCTTCTTGATTTGTAATTAATGTTTATTTGCAATGTGCTTTTGACTTACTCAATTATTTTTTTAATTATTGATTTTATTAAATTAATAGTTTAACATCTTATTGGAAATAATTTAAAGGAGACGCGACAGGACAACACTCGGTGGATGCCATATCTGTGTTAACAACTCCAAAAAACTTTCAGTTAACTTCTTGCAGGAGAAAGAAATTGTAGCTGTTGGACCTTTGTAGTACAGTTCCAGATATTTGTTGTGTGTTTGTTTTGATTGTTAAAATGTCTGCATTTGAGATCTCAACACGATCTTATTTTTTATAATCAAATTAATTTTTTTTATATTTAATGATGTTGGTTCAAGGGGTACACGGGCAGCAATAGACAGGTCAGTGGAGGCCTAGTGGAAGGAGTGACGGCAGACAGGCATCAAAGGCCTAACATTGGGCTGGCTGTAGGCAAGTTAAAATTGGTTCCAGGGGAACACGGCCATCAGTGGCCTGGTCAGTGTAGTTGTAGTTGAAAGAACGGGACGCAGACAGGCTTCGAAGGCCTAACATAACAAACTTGGGCTGGCTGTAGGCACTTTTAAATTTGTTCCAGGGGTACATGGGCAGCAGTGTATGGTCAGTGGAAGTCTAGTGGAAGGAGTGACCGCAGACAGGCTTCCAAGGCCTAACATAACAAACTTGGGCTGGCTGTAGGCACTTTTAAATTGGTTCCAGGGGTACACGGGCAGCAGTGGTCTGGTCAGTGGAAGTCTAGTGGAAGGAGTGACCGCAGACAGGCTTCCAAGGCCTAACATAACAAACTTGGGCTGGCTGTAGGCACTTTTAAATTGGTTCCAGGGGTACACGGGCAGCAGTGGTCTGGTCTGTGGAAGTCTAGTGGAAGGAGTGACCGCAGACAGGCTTCGAAGGCCTAACATAACAAACTTGGGCTGGCTGTAGGCACTTTTAAATTGGTTCCAGGGGTACACGGGCAGCAGTGGTCTGGTCAGTGGAAGTCTAGTGGAAGGAGTGACCGCAGACAGGCTTCCAAGGCCTAACATAACAAACTTGGGCTGGCTGTAGGCACTTTTAAATTGGTTCCAGGGGTACACGGGCAGCAGTGGTCTGGTCAGTGGAAGTCTAGTGGAAGGAGTGACCGCAGACAGGCTTCCAAGGCCTAACATAACAAACTTGGGCTGGCTGTAGGCACTTTTAAATTGGTTCCAGGGGTACACGGGCAGCAGTGGTCTGGTCAGTGGAAGTCTAGTGGAAGGAGTGACCGCAGACAGGCTTCCAAGGCCTAACATAACAAACTTGGGCTGGCTGTAGGCACTTTTAAATTGGTTCCAGGGGTACACGGGCAGCAGTGGTCTGGTCTGTGGAAGTCTAGTGGAAGGAGTGACCGCAGACAGGCTTCGAAGGCCTAACATAACAAACTTGGGCTGGCTGTAGGCACTTTTAAATTGGTTCCAGGGGTACACGGGCAGCAGTGGTCTGGTCAGTGGAAGTCTAGTGGAAGGAGTGACCGCAGACAGGCTTCCAAGGCCTAACATAACAAACTTGGGCTGGCTGTAGGCACTTTTAAATTGGTTCCAGGGGTACACGGGCAGCAGTGGTCTGGTCAGTGGAAGTCTAGTGGAAGGAGTGACCGCAGACAGGCTTCCAAGGCCTAACATAACAAACTTGGGCTGGCTGTAGGCACTTTTAAATTGGTTCCAGGGGTACACGGGCAGCAGTGGTCTGGTCAGTGGAAGTCTAGTGGAAGGAGTGACCGCAGACAGGCTTCCAAGGCCTAACATAACAAACTTGGGCTGGCTGTAGGCACTTTTAAATTGGTTGCAGGGGTACACGGGCAGCAGTGGTCTGGTCAGTGGAAGTCTAGTGGAAGGAGTGACCGCAGACAGGCTTCGAAGGCCTAACATAACAAAATTGGGCTGACTGTAGGCACTTTTAAATTGGTTCCAGGGTAACACGGCCAGCAGTGGCCTGGTCAGTGTAGTAGTTGTAGAAAGAAGGGACCGCAGACAGGCTTCGAAGGCCTAACATAACAAAAATGTCAAAACAATGGTATTGTCAGTGCCAGGCATTGAAGGATGTCAGCGCCTAGACTACACATTGGTGAAGCTGTGAGAGATAATTTTGCTAGTGGTAGAGCACTGTTTGAGCTGGGGGGGGGAACTGTCTTGTGGCCGGCGGTACAGGCACAGGGCCCCTCATATTACAACGGTGTGTCTGACGTTGGGTGCGCACCACCACCGCCAGAGACACTTTATTGTACTATGAGGGACCCAGTGGCAGTGCCGTCGACCAAAAGCGGCCACACCCACCTCTTCAGACAAACAGCACTCTCAAGGGTCCAAGCGCAAAGTGGCGATAGCACGGCCCCGTGTGGGGAGTTTGGCCATTTCGTGAGGTGGAAACATGTCGTATGCTGGACAATCAGGTGAAGAAAATTACGAGATTGGAAAAGTCATTCAGAATAGTCCACAGGCAAGACCTTTTCATAGGAAAGCTAGGTGTCAGCCGGGCAGGGTGGGGCAAAAGATTTTGAAATCCAGTTGTGGTTCATTTTAATGAAGGTTAGATCATCTACATTTTGGGTAGCCAGACGAGTCCTTTTTTCTGTTAGTATTGAACCTGCAGCACTGAATACTCTTTCTGATAGCACACTAGCTGCCGGGCAAGCAAGCTCCTGCAATGCATATTCTGCCAATTCTGGCCAGGTGTCTAATTTGGATGCCCAGTAATCAAATGGGAATGACGGTTGAGGGAGAACGTCGATAAGGGATGAAAAATAGTTTGTAACCATACTGGACAAATGTTGTCTCCTGTCACTTTGAATTGATGCTGCAGTACCTGTCCTGTCTGCGGTCATAGAAAAATCACTCCACAACCTGGTCAGAAAACCCCTCTGGCCAACGCCACTTCTGATTTCTGCCCCTCTAACACCTCTGGTCTGCTGGCCCCTGGAGCTCGTGTGAGAACGATCACGGGCGCTGTGTGCAGGGAATGCCAGAAGCAAACGGTCAACAAGAGTTGATTGTTTAGTTGCTAATATTAGTTCCAAGTTCTCATGTGGCATAATATTTTGCAATTTGCCTTTATAGCGAGGATCAAGGAGGCAGGCCAACCAGTAATCGTCATCGTTCATCATTTTTGTAATGCGTGTGTCCCTTTTGAGGATACGCAAGGCATAATCCGCCATGTGGGCCAAAGTTCCCGTTGTCAAATCTGCGGTTGTGCTTGGTTGAGGGGCAGTTGCAGGCAAATCTACGTCACTTGTGTCCCTCAAAAAACCAGAACCCGGCCTTGCCACGCCACCAATTTCCCGTGCCCCCGGGAAAGCTTCCTCATTAAAAATATACTCATCCCCATCATCCTCCTCATCCTCCACCTCCTCTTCGCCCGGTACCTCGTCATGTACACTGCCCTGACCAGACAATCGCTGACTGTCATCAAGGCTTTCCTCTTCCTCTGGTGCAGACGCCTGATCCTTTATGTGCGTCAAACTTTGCATCAGCAGACGCATTAGGGGGATGCTCATGCTTATTATGGCGTTGTCTGCACTAACCAGCCGTGTGCATTCCTCAAAACACTGAAGGACTTGACACATGTCTTGAATCTTCGACCACTGCACACCTGACAACTCCATGTCTGCCATCCTACTGCCTGCCCGTGTATGTGTATCCTCCCACAAAAACATAACAGCCCGCCTCTGTTCGCACAGTCTCTGAAGCATGTGCAGTGTTGAGTTCCACCTTGTTGCAACGTCTATGATTAGGCGATGCTGGGGAAGGTTCAAAGAACGCTGATAGGTCTGCATACGGCTGGAGTGTACAGGCGAACGGCGGATATGTGCGCAAAGTCCACGCACTTTGAGGAGCAGGTCGGATAACCCCGGATAACTTTTCAGGAAGCACTGCACCACCAGGTTTAAGGTGTGAGCCAGGCAAGGAATGTGTTTCAGTTGGGAAAGGGAGATGGCAGCCATGAAATTCCTTCCGTTATCACTCACTACCTTGCCTGCCTCAAGATCTACAGTGCCCAGCCACGACTGCGTTTCTTGCTGCAAGAACACGGACAGAACTTCCGCGGTGTGTCTATTGTCGCCCAAACACTTCATAGCCAATACAGCCTGCTGACGTATGCCAGTAGCTGCCCCATAATGGGAGACCTGGTGTGCAACAGTGGCAGGTGCGGATGGAGTGTTTGTGCGACTGCGGTCTGTGGACGAGCTCTTGCTTCTGCAGGAGGACGAGGAGGAGGAGGAGGAGGAGGAGGGGGTGCGAACGGCTACAGACAACTGTTTACTAGACCGTGGGCTAGGCAGAACTGTCCCAAACTTGCTGTCCCCTGTGGACCCTGAATCCACCACATTTACCCAGTGTGCCGTGATGGACACGTAACGTCCCTGGCCATGCCTACTGGTCCATGCATCTGTTGTCAGGTGCACCTTTGTGCTCACAGATTGCCTGAGTGCATGGACGATGCGCTCTTTAACATGCTGGTGGAGGGCTGGGATGGCTTTTCTGGAAAAAAAGTGTCGACTGGGTAGCTCGTAGCGTGGTACAGCGTAGTCCATCAGGTCTTTGAAAGCTTCGCTTTCAACTAACCGGTAGGGCATCATCTCTAACGAGATTAGTCTAGCTATGTGGGCGTTCAAACCCTGTGTACGCGGATGCGAGGCTAAGTATTTCCTTTTTCTAACCATAGTCTCATGTAGGGTGAGCTGGACTGGAGAGCTGGAGATCGTGGAACTAGCGGGGGTGCCGGTGGACATGGCAGACTGAGAGACGGTGGGAGATGGTATTGTTGCCGCCGGTGCCCTAGATGCAGTGTTTCCTACTACGAAACTGGTGATTCCCTGACCCTGACTGCTTTGGCCTGGCAAAGATACCTGCACAGATACAGCAGGTGGTGCGCTAAATGGTGGTCCTACACTGCCGGAAGGGATGTTGCGTTGATGACTAGCTTCATTGGCCGAGGGTGCAACAACCTTAAGGGACGTTTGGTAGTTAGTCCAAGCTTTCAAATGCATGGTGGTTAAATGTCTATGCATGCAACTAGTATTGAGACTTTTCAGATTCTGACCTCTGCTTAAGGAAGTAGAACATTTTTGACAGATGACTTTGCGCTGATCAATTGGATGTTGTTTAAAAAAATGCCAGACTGCACTCTTTCTAGCATCGGATACCTTTTCAGGCATTGCAGACTGAGCTTTAACCGGATGGCCACGCTGTCCTCCACCAGGTTTTGGCTTTGCCACGCGTTTTGGGCAAGATACGGGCCCGGCAGATGGAACCTGTGGCGATGTTGATGCCTGCTGCGGCCCCTCCTCCTCCTCTGCTTCAGAACTGCTGCCGCCTGCACCCTGTTCCCCCAATGGCTGCCAATCGGGGTCAAGAACTGGGTCATCTAATAACTCTTCTTGTACCTCCTGCGCAACTTCGTCTGTGTCACCGTGTCGTTCGGTGGTATAGCGTTCGTGATGGGGCAACATAGTCTCATCAGGGTCTGATTCTTGATCAGCACCCTGCGAGGGCAATGTTGTGGTCTGAGTCAAAGGACCAGCATAGTAGTCTGGCTGTGGCTGTGCGTCAGTGCACTCCATGTCAGATTCAATTTGTAATGGGCATGGACTGTTAACTGCTTCACTTTCTAAGCCAGGGACGGTATGTGTAAAGAGCTCCATGGAGTAACCCGTTGTGTCGCCTGCTGCATTCTTCTCTGTTGTTGTTTTTGCTGAAGAGGACAAGGAAGTGACTTGTCCCTGACCGTGAACATCCACTAACGACGCGCTGCTTTTACTTTTACCAGTTTCACGAGATGAGGCAAAAGAGCTAGAGGCTGAGTCAGCAAGATAAGCCAAAACTTGCTCTTGCTGCTCCGGCTTTAAAAGCGGTTTTCCTAATCCCAGAAAAGGGAGCGTTCGAGGCCTTGTGTAGCCGGACGACGAACCTGGCTCCACAGCTCCAGACTTAGGTGCAATATTTTTTTCCCCACGACCACCTGATGCTCCACCACTAACACTACCCTCATTACCAGCTGACAATGAACGCCCCCGGCCACGACCTCTTCCACTAGACTTCCTCATTGTTTTAAAAACGTAACCAAACTAACGTTATTTGTTGCAGTCACACAACTTACACGGTGAGCTATAACTTCAGTATGATTTAGCTACCCCTTTACAGGTTGGTGAGACCACAGCGAAAATCAGGCCCAATGTTACACACTCTTTTTTTGGTGGCTGCAAATTAGAGAGATGCCCCACACGCAGGACTGTCACTGAAGCACAAATGTTAATATTAATGTCACACTATTATTTTTTTTTTATTTTTATTTTTTTCAGGAACACTTTAGAAACCCCCCCCCCAAAAAAAAATAGATTTTTGCAGGGAGAATTTAGAAAACAAATGTAACAAACTATATGCTTTCTATGGGCCACTGAGTGAGAGATGACGCACACAGGAATCAGGAGTGGCACACAAGCCCAGAGGCCAATATTTTTCTACCAATGATTGATGGAGTTATTTTCTCTGGTAGATTTTGGAACCCAAATCAAGGAAAAAAAATGTAGGCTTTCTATGGACCACAATTGGAGAGAGAGAGAGAGAGATGGCACACCCAGGAGTCAAGACTGGCACACAAGCAGACAGGCCAATATTAATCTCCCATTTTTTTTGGGGTTTTGTTTTTTTTTTTTGTTTTTTTTTTTTTTCAGGGAGACTTTAGAAAAAAAAATAATAAAAAAAATATGATTTTATCAGGAAGAATTTAGAAACCAAATAAAATAAAATGATTTTTTCAGGGAGAATTTATAAAACAAATAAAAACAAAAATAGGCGTTCTATGGCCCACTGACTGAGAGATGACGCACACAGGAGTCAGGAGTGGCACACAAACCCAGAGGCCAATATTTTTCTACCAATGATTGATGTAGTTATTTTCTCTGGTAGATTTTAGAACCCAAATCAAGGAAAAAAAATATAGGCTTTCTATGGACCACAATTGGAGAGAGAGAGAGAGAGAGAGAGAGAGAGAGAGATGGCACACCCAGGAGTCAAGACTGGCACACAAGCAGAAAGGCCAATATTAATCTCCCACTGTTTTTTTTGGTTGTTTTTTTTTTTTTTTTTTCAGGGAGACTTTAGAAAAAAAAATAATAAAAAAAATATGATTTTATCAGGAAGAATTTAGAAACCAAATAAAATAAAATGATTTTTTCAGGGAGAATTTAGAAAACAAATAAAACCAAAAATAGGCGTTCTATGGCCCACTGACTGAGAGATGACGCACCCAGGAGTCAAGACTGGCACACAAGCAGAAAGGCCAATATTAATCTCCCACTGTTTTTTTTTTTTTTTTTCAGGGAGACTTTAGAAAAAAAAATAATAAAAAAAATATGATTTTATCAGGAAGAATTTAGAAACCAAATAAAATAAAATGATTTTTTCAGGGAGAATTTAGAAAACAAATAAAACCAAAAATAGGCGTTCTATGGCCCACTGACTGAGAGAGAGAGAGATGGAACGCTTAGTACTGGCACACAAGCCCAAAGGGCAATATTAATCTCCCTTTTTTTTTCCAGGGAGAATTTCTAAAACCCCAAAAAAAAAAAAAATAGGCTTTCTATGGCCCACTATTTGTGAGAGAGATGGGACGCTCAGGACTGGCACAGATGGCACGCTCAGGACTGGCACACAAGCCCAGAGGCCAATATTAATCTCCCTTTTTTCAGGGAAAATTTATAAAACCAAAAAAAAAATTAAATAGGCTTTCTATGGCCCACTATTTGTGAGAGAGATGGCACGCTCAGGACTGGCACAGATGGCACGCTCACAACTGGCACACAAGCCCAGAGGCCAATATTAATCTCCCTTTTTTCAGGGAACATTTATAAAACAAAAAAAAAAATTAAATAGGCTTTCTATGGCCCACTATTTGTGAGAGAGATGGCACGCTCAGGGCTGGCACAGATGGCACGCTCAGGACTGGCACACAAGCCCAGAGGCCAATATTAATCTCCCTTTTTTTCAGGGAGAATTTATAAAACCAAAAAAAAAAATAAATAGGCTTTCTATGGCCCACTATTTGTGAGAGAGATGGCACGCTCAGGGCTGGCACAGATGGCACGCTCAGGACTGGCACACAAGCCCAGAGGCCAATATTAATCTCCCTTTTTTTCAGGGAGAATTTATAAAACCCAAAAAAAAATAAAATAGGCTTTCTATGGCCCACTATTTGTGAGAGAGATGGCACACTCAGGACTGGCACACAAGCCCAAAGGCCAATATTAATCTCCCACTGTATTTTTATCAGGGAGAATTTATACACCCCACAAAAAAAAATACAGAAAAGTGAAAAGGCTTTCTATGGCCCACTATGTGAGAGAGATGGCACACACAGGGATGGCACTCTAGCAGAAATGCCAAATTGCCAATCTTAATCTCCCACCAAAAAAAAAAAAAAAAAAAAAAACAGGGAATGTCCTACAATTACTATCTCCCTGCCTGCAGTAATCTCAGCCAGGTATGGCAGGCAGCTACTATCTCCCTGCCTGCAGTAATCTCAGCCAGGTATGGCAGGCAGCAATAAGGAGTGGACTGATGCACAAATGAAATAAAAAGTGTGGACAAACAAAAAAGATAGCTGTGCAGAAAGGAAGGAACAAGAGGATTTGTGCTTTGAAAAAAGCAGTTGGTTTGCACAGCGGCGTACACACAGCAATGCAGCTATCAGGGAGCCTTCTAGGGCAGCCCAATGAGCTACAGCGCTGAGGGGAAAAAAAAAAAAAAAAAAACTTCCACTGTCCCTGCACACCGAAGGTGGTGTTGGACAGTGCAAATCGCTGCAGCACAAGCGGTTTTGTGGTTAATGGACCCTGCCTAACGCTATCCCTGCTTCTGACAAAGCGGCAGCAACCTCTCCCTAAGCTCAGATCAGCAGCAGTAAGATGGCGGTCGGCGGGAACGCCTCTTTATAGCCCCTGTGACGTCGCAGACAGCAAGCCAATCACTGCAATGCCCTTCTCTAAGATGGTGGGGACCAGGACCTATGTCATCACGCTGCCCACACTCTGCGTTTACCTTCATTGGCTGAGAAATGGCGCTTTTCGCGTCATTGAAACGCGACTTTGGCGCGAAAGTCGCGTACCGCATGGCCGACCCCGCACAGGGGTCGGATCGGGTTTCATGAAACCCCGACTTAGCCAAAAGTCGGCGACTTTTGAAAATGTTCGACCCGTTTCGCTCAACCCTAGCGCCTAACAACTACCTAGGCAACTCGGCACAGCCTAAGAAACTAGCTAGCCTGAAGATAGAAAAATAGGCCTGACTTGCCCCAGAGAAATTCCCCAAAGGAAAAGGCAGCCCCCCACATATAATGACTGTGAGTAAGATGAAAAGACAAAACGTAGGGATGAAATAGATTCAGCAAAGTGGGGCCCGATATTCTAGGAAAGAGCGAGGACAGTAAAGCGAACTTTGCAGTCTACAAAAAACCCTAAATCAAAACCACGCAAAGGGGGCAAAAATAACCCACCGTGCCGAACTAACGGCACGGCGGTACACCCTTTGCGTCTCAGAGCTTCCAGCAAAACAAAAGACAAGCTGGACAGAAAAAAAGCAACAAAAAAGCAAAAAGCACTTAGCTATACAGAGCAGCAGGTCACAGGAACAATCAGGAGAAGCTCAGATCCAACACTGAAACATTGACAAGGAGCAAGGATAGCAGCATCAGGCGGAGTTAAGTAATGAAGCAGTTAACGAGCTCACCAGAACACCTGAGGGAGGAAGCTCAGAAGCTGCAGTACCACTTGTGACCACAGGAGTGAATTCAGCCACAGAATTCACAACAGTGGACTAAACTTTATTATTTTTCAAATGTGGCCTACACAAGTGTTAAGTTGTGTTTGGTGAACTTTACTTTTTTTTTGTGCAGATCGGGCTACAGAGCTAGTTTAAATCACACGGAGACCGTGCAGACAGCCGTAAACGGCGCTGCAAGGCCAAAAAACCCTCCTCTAGGTTATCCTATGTAGTGTTTTTCCACTATTTAGCTGGAGACGGGTGGAAAGACACTAATAGGAATTTTTTTTTTAAAATTTTAAACAGGCTGCACTATTTGAAAAAAAGGAAATTGTTTTTCAAGGTATGAGGCAGTAACGCACCCTGAGCTGAATCCAACCGGCTATAGCTGCACACAGACTACAGGGCGAGCTGCGCTCACACAGAGACCGTGCAGACAGCCGTAAACGGCGCTGCAAGGCCAAAAAACCCTCCTCTAGGTTATCCGATGTAGTGTTTTTCCACTATTTAGCTGGAGACGGGTGGAAAGACACTAATAGGAATTTTTTTTTTTTTAATTTTAAACAGGCTGCACTATTTGAAAAAAAGGAAATTGTTTTTCAAGGTATGAGGCAGTAACGCACCCTGAGCTGAATCCAACCGGCTATGGCTGCACACAGACTACAGGGCGAGCTGCGCTCACACAGAGACCGTGCAGACAGCCGTAAACGGCGCTGCAAGGCCCAAAAACCCCCCTCTAGGTTATCCTATGTAGTGTTTTTCCACAATTTAGCTGGAGACGGGTGGAAAAACACTAATAGGGAATTTTTTTTAAAATTTTTAAACAGGCTGCACTATTTGAAAAAAAGGAAAATTTTTCTCAAGGTATGAGCCAGTAACGAACCCTGAGCTGAATCCAACCGGCTATGGCTGCACACAGACTACAGGGCGAGCTGGGCTCACACGGAGACCGTGCAGACAGCCGTAAACGGCGCTGCAAGGCCCAAAAACCCCCCTCTAGGTTATCCTATGTAGTGTTTTTCCACAATTTAGCTGGAGACGGGTGGAAAAACACTAATAGGGAATTTTTTTTAAAATTTTTAAACAGGCTGCACTATTTGAAAGAAAGGAAAATTTTTCTCAAGGTATGAGCCAGTAACGAACCCTGAGCTGAATCCAACCGGCTATGGCTGCACACAGACTACAGGGCGAGCTGGGCTCACACGGAGACCGTGCAGACAGCCGTAAACGGCGCTGCAAGGCCCAAAAACCCCCCTCTAGGTTATCCTATGTAGTGTTTTTCCACAATTTAGCTGGAGACGGGTGGAAAAACACTAATAGGAAATTTGAGAAAAAATGTGCAGCAGGCTGCACTATGAGCAAAAAAGGACAACTGTGTGAGGCAGTGTGAACCCCCCCTGAGCTGAATACAACCGGGTATATGGCTGCACACAGACTACAGAGTGAGCTGCACACACACACACACACACACACACACAGAGAGACCTTGCAGAACGCTGTTAAAACAGCGCTGCAAGGCAAGAGCAAGGTGAACAGTGAAGAACACACAGCGTTTTGCTAAATTAGCCTTTGGAAAGGAAAATAAAGCAATTAGCTAGCTCAACTGGCCCTCAGTTAGAACACAGCGTCCTGTCCCTAACTGAAATCACAGCAGAGTGAGCGGAAAATGGCGGCAGCGTTTTTTATAGTGCAGAGTGACATCATTTCAGCAGCCAATCACAGCCTTGCCAGTACTTACATGCCCACCATGCTAAACAGGATGTGCCCACACTTCCAATCATTCCTCATTGGCTGCTGCGTTCTGTTTGAATTCTGGGAACTTCCGAATCCGGTATCTGATACGCGGGAAGTATCGGAATTCGGTATCGGAATTCCGATACCGCAAATATCAGCCGATACCCGATACTTGCGGTATCGGAATGCTCAACACTAGTGGCGAAGGATGGGAGCACCACATGACAGGATGGGGAGCAGGATTGGAGCAGCACATTCCAGACCGACAGACAACACAGATACAGACTTCAAGGACTTAAAAAAGGACACAGATTCACCACATTGGTTAACACAGTTAGACCCCCATTGAACAAATTCCCCAGTAACCCAGTTAATAACAGGGTTATGATGCTGTAACCAAGGCATTCTCAAAACTAACCCACTATTTGCCCACTTTGATGCTAATTCTGGTGCCCAGAACCCATTTGCGCCAGGCTGGAGGGACCTGGGTTTGATGCAGGGCATCTCTATCTGTGTGTTTTAAGTGTCAGATCAGTGGCCCAAAGTCATTTAACCCCTTAAAAACATCAGTTATGTGAAAATGGGCTGTTTGCCCACTTTGATGCCAGTTCTGATGCCCAGAACCCATTTGCGCCAGGCTGAATGGACCTGGGTTTGATGCAGGGCATCACTGTCTGTGAATTTTAAGTGTCAGATCAGTGGCCCAAAGTCATTTAACCCCTTGAAAACATCAGTTACTTATTCAAATCTGTGAAAATGGGCCATTTGCCCACTTTGATGCCAGTTCTGGTGCCCAGAACCCATTTTGGGCAGGCTGAAAGTATGTGGGTTTGATGCAGGGCATCACTGTCTGTGAATTTTAAGTGTCAGATCAGTGGCCCAAAGTCATTTAACCCCTTCAAAACATGAGTTACTTATTCACATCTGTGAAAATAGCCCCCTAGGTACACACGTAGATCCAGAGATAAAACAGAAAATATGGGATAACGATTACGTGGATATATAGTCTCTATTATCAAAAGACCAACAATCCGTAGATAAGGAGCGGAGGGCAGGATACAAAAGAAACAGACCTAAGATCGCCCAAACCATGAACAACTGGCTTCAGGCCTTTGCAGTCTTAGGCTGCATCATGGGTCAAAAACACCCGGAACGCTGTTCCGAGCTCTTCATATATCAGGATCTAGTATACAGTCATGGCCAAAAGTATTGACACCCCTGCAATTCTGTCAGATAATACTTATTTTCTTCTTGAAAATGATTGCAATCACAAATTCTTTGGTATTATTATCTTCATTTAATTTGTCTTAAAAGAAAAAAACACAAAAGAGAATGAAGCAAAAAGCAAAACATTGATCATTTCACACAAAACTCCAAAAATGGGCCAGACAAAAGTATTGGCACCCTCAGCCTAATACTTGGTTGCACAACCTTTAGCCAAAATAACTGCGACCAACCGCTTCCGGTGACCATCAATGAGTTTCTTACAATGCTCTGCTGGAATTTTAGCCCATTCTTCTTTGGCAAACTGCTCCAGGTCCCTGATATTTGAAGGTGCCTTCTCCAAACGGCCATTTTTAGATGTCTCCACAGGTGTTCTATGGGATTCAGGTCTGGACTCATTGCTGGCCACCTTAGAAGTCTCCAGTGCTTTCTCTCAAACCATTTTCTAGTGCTTTTTGAAGTGTGTTTTGGGAAGACCCATGACCTCTGAGGGAGACCCAGATTCTCAGACTGGACCCTACATTATGCTGCAAAATTTGTTGGTAGTCTTCAGACTTCATAATGCCATGCACACGGTCAAGCAGTCCAGTGCCAGAGGCAGCAAAGCAACCCCAAAACATCAGGGAACCTCCGCCATGTTTGACTGTAGGAACCGTGTTCTTTTCTTTGAATGCCTCTTTTTTTCTCCTGTAAACTCTATGTTGATGCCTTTGCCCAAAAAGCTCTACTTTTGTCTCATCTGACCAGAGAACATTCTTCCAAAACGTTTTACGCTTTTTCAGGTAAGTTTTGGCAAAATCTAGCCTGGGTTTTTTATGTCTTGGGGTAAGAAGTGGGGTCTTCCTGGGTCTCCTACTATACAGTCCCTTTTCATTCAGATGCCGACGGATAGTATGGGTTGACACTGTTGTATCCTCGGACTGCAGGGCAGCTTGAACTTGTTTGGATGTTAGTCGAGGTTTTTTATCCAACATCCGCACAATCTTGCGTTGAAATCTCTTGTCAATTTTTCTTTTCCGTCCACATCTAGGAAGGTTAGCCACAGTGCCATGGGCTGTAAACTTCTTGATGACACTGCGCACGGTAGACACAGGAACATTCAGGTCTTTGGAGATGGACTTGTAGCCTTGAGATTGCTCATGCTTCCTCACAATTTGGTTTCTCAAGTCCTCAGACAGTTCTTTGGTCTTCTTTCTTTTCTCCATGGTCAATGTAGTACACACAAGGACACAGGACAGAGTTTGAGTCCACGTCAACTGGCTGCAAGTGTGCCTGTTAGGTGCCACAGGTAAGTTACAGGTGCTGTTAATTACACAAATTAGAGAAGCATCACATGATTTTTCGAACAGTGACAATACTTTTGTTCACCCCCTTTTTTATGTTTGGTGTGGAATTATATCCAATTTGGCTTTAGGACAATTCTTTTTGTGTTTTTTCATTTAAGACAAATTAAATGAAGATAATAATATCAAATAATTTGCTTTTGCAATCATTTTCAGGAAGAAAATGAGTTTTATCTGACAGAATTGCAGGGGTGTGAATACTTTTGGCCATGACTGTATAACTCATATAAGTCTCACGGCGAGTTAGCGTGGAGGCGGTACGACGAAGAATTCCGCAGGCGGCTTGCCATGCAACCCGACCTAGGCTGGGGCGTTAAAGCGACGGACGTTTGGTTGCGTCTTATGCTATCCCAAAAACAACCCCCCTTTTCGTCGTCGGCCACTAATTACCCAGCCACTGCAGGCCAAAATTCAGTGGTCGTACAGAGACCAGGGGCCTGCTTGCTGTATAACGAGGGGTACTGCCGCTTCCACGGTTCCTGTAGATACAAACACAACTGCTCCGCCTGCGGTGGCAGACACCCCGCAGCGAGATGTATGCGCCAAGCACCTGCAAGGCATAACCCCTGGGAACGTTACCGCAATGGGCCCTTGGCTAAGCCTCTACCCCAATAAAGAGGCCGCGCAGCAACTCGATCACGGTTTCAAATTCAGGTTTCTTTATCCCCTTTAACTTTAGTCACAAAACGAAATCGGCGGATAATCTTAAATCCGCTTGCGAATTCCCCAAGATCTTACGTAAAAAAATTCTAAAAGAGATAGAACTAGGCAGGATGGCGGGCCCATTTACATCGCTGCCATTCAGGAATTTTAGAATCTCACCTCTGGGCATCGTCCCTAAAAAAGAACCGGGAAAATATTGGTTAATCCATCACCTCTCATACCCTAAAGGCGATTCGGTTAATGACGCGATAGTGCCAGAAGAAGCATCAGTAACCTACGCTTCATTTGACAGGGCAGTCGAGCTCATGCGGACTGCCGGGCCCGGTGCCCTGCTGGCAAAATCAGACATAGAGTCAGCATTTCGCCTATTGCCCGTTCACCCCGAGTGCTTCCACCTGTTAGGTTGTAAGGTGGAGCAGCTCTTCTACTTTGACATGTGCCTACCGATGGGCTACTCCATCTCCTGTCGCTATTTCGAGCTTTTCAGCACTTTTCTTGACTGGGTAGTGTGTTACGAAACTGGCAGCAATTCGACGGTTCATTACCTCGACGATTTCTTGTTTCTCGGGCCGAAAGACTCGAAGCTCTGCTATTTCCTCCTCCAAAAATTTAAATTTCTAGCCAGTCATTTTGGCGTGCCTCTCTCAACAGAGAAAACGGTCGGCCCGTATAATGTGCTGCCTTTCCTTGGCATAGAGATAGACACCAACGCAATGGTTTTTAGATTGCCAGAGGATAAATTGCAGAAAACTCTGCAAATGGTTGAAATTGCTATCCGTATTTTTCACAGATCGCACTTGTGCCTATTATAGTTGATGGGGTCATTCATAGGTGTGTGATTTTTTTGCAGTTGCTGCAAAATAGCTGAAAAACATTCAATTTTGATCTGGGTGTCTGATCAAAATCAACAATGTCCGATCTGAGTGCACTCCAATTTTCACGGACCATTAGATCAAAGATGAAGAATTTTTTTTTTCACGTATGAGAAAATCTGAAGCAGGTCAGAACAAAATCAGATAAAACTCAGATGAAATTCTAACAGAAATTAATGATGAAACTTCTCATATGTGAAAAAACTGGATCATGGATTATTCCCAGTGCTTTCTCCCTGGAGGAGTGCAATAGGTTAATTACGGAGCTAAATGACAACTCTCTCAATATTAAACTCACCTCTGTTGTTTCAGATCACAGCATCGATTTTTTTGGATCTTAAACTTTCCATCCAAAACTCAGGTATTGTGAGCTCCTTATTCAGAAAAACTACCGCAACCAATAGCCTTCTCCACTATACAAGCTTCCATCCATATCATCTTAGGAAGGGGATCCCAAAGGGACAGTTCCTCCGGCTAAGAAGAAATTGCAGTACCGATATTGACTTTCTACAAGAGGCCAGAGACTTATCGTGCCGGTTCAGGAAGAGAGGATACCCTCAAAGGGCTATCTCTGGTGCATTCCAACATGCTCTAGAACAAGATAGGAGCAGTCTCCTCACTAAAAAGGTACGTGACTCTTCTCGACCTCTTTCTCTAATCACCACCTACAACAATCAGTGGGCAGATATCCGTAAAATACTTCAGAACAACTGGGATATCCTCATGAGTGAGAGAAGAATTGTACCCTTTGTCTCAAGCTCGCCCTGTCTGGTGGCCAGGAGAGCCAAAAATTTGAGGGACACATTGTGTCATAGCCACTATCAACGACCTTCCTCAAGATTAAATAGTGGCACTAGGATATACGGCTCATATCCGTGTGGCGGGTGTACTATCTGCCAATATATGATTGCACAGGATGGTTACTCAATACCTACCCTCTCTTTTCAGATCCGACCCAAGGAATTCTTTACTTGTAGATCCAGAAACATCATTTATGCGATCTTCTGCGACTGTCCAAAAATTTATGTCGGACAAACGACACAAGAACTCAGAAGACGCACCCAACAACATCTATCTAACATTTCTACGGCTCGCAGGGATCGAGAAAGGAAGAAGGTCCTGCCATCAGTGGCGATGCATTTTTTGGATGTCCATCAGGCAAGACGTCTGGCTTCAAAGTTATGGGACTTGAAAGTGTTCAGACTAATATTAGGGGTGGTGACAGTACCAACAGCCTACTCCGCTGTGAAACAAAGTGGATATTTAATTTGAAAAGTTTGGCTCCTCAGGGCCTGAATGAGGAATTACTTTTTACAGGCTTCTATAAAAAATTATGACCCTGCACATCCTGCTATCACCGACATCAGTTCTTTTGGGCCTCTTTTGATACTCCTTGATCCACCCTTCTCAGCCTCTGTGATGGGTATACATTTTCTATTGTACAAATTCCTTCTGTAAAGAATTCGGGTCTATTTGGGGTGATGGTTCTATATTTGATCCTTATTTAGGGTGTATATATGGGCCTTAACATTGGCTAGTATATTTTGAGTTATTATTTTTTTAGCCATTATTTGTTAGGCCTTTGGGAGTCTAATGTCTCCATAAATCAATGGGGATTCTGACTTCTCTAATACTGTACTGTCTTTATGACATCTTACCCCCACCTCTTTGTATGGACACTTGTACCTACAGGGCTCGGCAGCCTTATTTATAGATGTAACAGCTATTGCTATCTAGTGTAACTTCTTTTGGATCTAAATAAATAGGCCATGTCCGCTCTTGGCTTTATATATATTTTTTTTCATCAAACCTCCTAGTATTTCATAGATAGTACTATGCTGGATGGGGTGTCTGTGCGCTAATTTTGTGGAGTCTACTATCGTGTTATACAGTTCTTCCAACATTACCATCCTTTTTCTACTTGCGCCGGTATTTATATGGCCTCTTAGGTTCTTGGTAGGCTGCATGGGTCCCCTTTTGGGTGGGCTTGCCATATACAACTGTGTGTGGCACTCCATATATCTTTACTGCATTTATAAGAGTTTTTTTCGCTGCCCTTTAGGCATTGTACCAACCTATCTTAGATTTGTTGTTTATACTATCTTTGTGATTTTTCCATCTATGCCTACGATAAGACATCATCGGCGATATACTACGCATCATATGTGCCTGTCCTATTGGGTTTGGTGTTTCATACCTTGCCCCCATTTTTGGTACATTTTGGGGATATTTATTCCTCTATGAATGATATACGCACTATATTCTGCTTGATATTTTGCTATGGCGCTTGCGTAACAAATATACGTCATTCGACAAGACTGTGGTAAAATTGCAAATTCAACAAATCACTTTTACATATTTTTGTTCATGTGTGCGGTATCTTGGACCAGTCAGGCTTTTTTGCCACCATCATCCTTATTATGGGGTTGCCACTTCTCATTGGCTTATGCGCAGTACATTCACTGTGTTTGATCTGCATGCATATAGCTCCACCCCTGGGCAATCACATCTGGTGCACTATTTATCATGCCGTCCCCTACCATCTATGTGTTATACTGCCGTGGGAGATATATGATAGGTCCATCTTGCGCTACTATTCATATGAACGATGGGACTCCCCCTCTTAGGATATATACTTAGCGCCTGCGCACGTTGTCATTGTGCCTCCATCTTGGCACTCCTTTTCTGTTTGTTGCAGGCACCTGCAATGAATGGCAACAAACATGTAAGTGATCTCGGCGCATGCGCACTTGTGACACCGTTCGCCATCTTGGGACACCCTGCTTGGTCAGGTGTCTATGACGCTGGGGCATTTCCGCTTCCCAGCATGGCGCCTCAGCGTTTATTAGTACGCATACCTCCGCTCCCTGCTTGGAGATTCACCCAGCTGGTATGAAACTTTTTCTTGATTTGGGTGTATAAATAGTTGTCAATATGTGGGCACTGGCACTCTTGCTCCTGACGAAGCCACGCTGTGGCGATACGCGTTGGGCTTCTTTTGCCCCCCATGACCGGTGCTATGCTGCCTTAGCGCTGTATTTGGCGTCTATGGCTCTCTTTTGCTCCCCTTTGTGCGCACCTACATGCCTCTTTTTTTCCATCTAGTTACTGCTTGTAGGCAGATGTGATATTTATGTGCCCTTCATCTGCAGGCCCGTATACACTCTATTTGTAGTCTGTGGGGTTCAGGCATTGTCCTCCATCCCACACTACAGCCTCTGAATATCCTGCATATAGCACTTTATATATTGGGCTCTTGCGGTATATGGGATGCATCTGTATATTTTAACATCAGTGTGACTCACCATAGGACATGGTCTGCATGCTTCTCCTTCTTTATCCAGTGATTGCCTGCGGGCAGGTGTGATATTTATGTGCCCTTTACTTGTAGGCCTATGTATACCCTCTTTGTAGTCTGTGGGGTTCAGGCATTGCCCTCCACCCCACACTATAGATTCTGAACATCTTGCATGTAGCATTTTATATATATGGGATTCTTATAGCATATAGGACTCATTTTTAAGTCTGATTAGTCATATGATATTGTTTCCTGTACTGTTGCAACTGTATTTGATCGCATGCTACTGGCATATATTTGTTTTGGGCAACATATGCTCTATATATAATATACTAGGGGCTGCACTAGATTGACTATTACTATTTTGTGAGCTTCATTCATTCCATATTTGTTATGGCCATAACAATCCGATGCCTTTAGGGCAAACATGATAAGTTCTGCTCATTGAGCAGCTGTGTATACTCTGTACGCGCTTATTACCATCTGTTTTACATTTGTATGCACTTGTTACGGTACATTTGTATCATACATTTCAGTATCAGCCTTTCCCCGGTCTTGGGGGGTATTCCCCTTTTGGGGATGTACCATTTTGGTTTTTAAATGTTTTTACTGTGTGTTGTGTCTTGTTTTGACCACAATAAAATTGAGTATTATAAATAATATTGTTCTTCTCTTGGTGATCCCCGGTTTTGTGTATGTCTCCTTTTCTCTTGTTTTTTGACATTACTCTTTTTGGACATACCCCGGGTTGATCCCAGCCTGATATAAGGATGATGGTGCCCTCCACCCCTCTTTCCCATGGTTAGGGTTTTATACTGGAGTCTCTGGGTAATGGGGAGCCAGTGAAAGGATTGACAGAGGGGAGAGGCCGGGGAATAGCAGGGGGGACAGGTGGATTAGGTGGGTAGTTGAGTTTTGAATAGATTCGAGGGGTGCGAGAGTGTTAGAGGGGAGGCCACAGAGCAGGAGGTTACAGTAGTCGAGGCGGGAGATGATGAGGGCATGGACTAGGGTTTTTGCAGATTCTTGGTTTAGGAATGTACGGATCCGTGAAATATTTTTGAGTTGAAGGCGGCAGGAAGTGGAAAGGGCTTGGATATGTGGTTTGAAGGAGAGATCAGTGTCAAGGAATATCCCGAGGCAGCGAGCTTGTGGGACTGGGGAGAGTGGGCAGCCGTTTACTGTAATGGATAGGTTCGTTGGGGGGAGTCGCTTGAGATGGGGGAAAGACAGTGAATTCTCTTTTGTCCATGTTAAGTTTTAGAAATCTAGCGGAGAAGAAGGATGAAATAGTGGACAGACATTGAGGGATTCTGGTTAGTAGGGTGGTGATATCTGGTCCAGAGATGTAGATCTGTGTGTCATCAGCATAGAGGTGATACTGAAAGCCATGAGATTCTATGAGCTGTCCCAGGCCAAAGGTGTAAATGGAGAAGAGCAGAGGCCCTAGAACTGAACCTTGTGGGACTCCGACAGATAGGGGGCGAGGTGAGGAGGTGGTGTGTGAGTGGGAGACGCTGAATGTTCGGTCAGTTAGGTATGACGAGATCCAGGATAGGGCCAAGTCTGTGATGCCAAGGGATGAGAGGGTTTGTAATAATAGGGAATGGTCCACTGTGTCAAAGGCAGCCGACAGGTCGAGGAGGAGGAGGACAGAGTAGTGTCGTTTGCTCTTGGCGGTTAATAGGTCATTGGTGCACTTTAATCCGACAAGAAAAAAATCCCCAAGTTTACAATAAGTACACTCCAAGTAGGTACAACACCTTTTAACAAATCAAGAAACTACTTGAAAATAATTAATTAAAGAGAAAATATCTAAAAGTTCAAAATACTTTATTTGACACCACTAGAACAATACACAAAAAAAGATAAATTAAAAACAAGAGGGACAGTCTTGGACATTCATAGTATCACTAAATACATATAAAGAAAGATTTCCTTCTGTAATATTTAAGTACTGGTAGCAGTAAGGAAAAAAGTCATTTATAGCTACAACACCGCATTGGCCTATATCCACAATGGGACGTTAATGAGGAAAAGAACAAACCAATATACAGTATATGCCTAACAAAAAACAATATAAATAGCCTTTCATACAGTTAGGGCCAGAAATATTTGGACAGTGACACAATTTTCGCGACTTGGGCTCTTCATGCCACCACATTGGATTTGAAATGAAACCTCTACAACAGAATTCAAGTGCAGATTGTAACGTTTAATTTGAAGGGTTGAACAAAAATATCTGATAGAAAATGTAGGAATTGTACACATTTCTTTACAAACACTCCACATTTTAGGAGGTCAAAAGTAATTGGACAAATAAACATAACCCAAACAAAATATTTTAATTTTCAATATTTTGTTGCAAATCCTTTGGAGGCAATCACTGCCTTAAGTCTGGAACCCATGGACATCACCAAACGCTGGGTTTCCTCCTTCTTAATGCTTTGCCAGGCCTTTACAGCCGCAGCCTTCAGGTCTTGCTTGTTTGTGGGTCTCTCCGTCTTAAGTCTGGATTTGAGCAAGTGAAATGCATGCTCAATTGGGTTTAGATCTGGAGATTGACTTGGCCATTGCAGAATGTTCCACTTTTTGGCACTCATGAACTCCTGGGTAGCTTTGGCTGTATGCTTGGGGTCATTGTCCATCTGTACTATGAAGCGCCGTCCAATCAACTTTGCAGCATTTGGCTGAATCTGGGCTGAAAGTATATCCCGATACACTTCAGAATTCATCTGGCTACTCTTGTCTGCTCTTATGTCATCAATAAACACAAGTGACCCAGTGCCATTGAAAGCCATGCATGCCCATGCCATCACGTTGCCTCCACCATGTTTTACAGAGGATGTGGTGTGCCTTGGATCATGTGCCGTTCCCTTTCTTCTCCAAACTTTTTTCTTCCCATCATTCTGGTACAGGTTGATCTTTGTCTCATCTGTCCATAGAATACTTTTCCAGAACTGAGCTGGCTTCTTGAGGTGTTTTTCTGTCTATTTTTGGTATTGATGAATGGTTTGCATCTAGATGTGAACCCTTTGTATTTACTGTCATGGAGTCTTCTCTTTACTGTTGACTTAGAGACAGATACACCTACTTCACTGAGAGTGTTCTGGACTTCAGTTGATGTTGTGAATGGGTTCTTCTTCACCAAATTAAGTATGCGGCGATCATCCACCACTGTTGTCATCCGTGGACGCCCAGGCCTTTTTGAGTTCCCAAGCTCACCAGTCAATTCCTTTTTTCTCAGAATGTACCCAACTGTTGATTTTGCTACTCCAAGCATGTCTGCTATCTCTCTGATGGATTTTTTCTCTTTTTTCAGCCTCAGGATGTTCTGCTTCACCTCAATTGAGAGTTCCTTTGACCGCATGTTGTCTGCTCACAGCAACAGCTTCCAAATGCAAAACCACACACCTGGAATCCACCCCTGACCTTTTAACTACTTCATTGATTACAGGTTAACGAGGGAGACGCCTTCAGAGTTAATTGCAGCCCTTAGAGTCCATTGTCCAATTACTTTTGGTCCCTTGAAAAAGAGGACGCTATGCATTACAGAGCTATGATTCCTAAACCCTTTCTCCGATTTGGATGTGGAAACTATTATATTGCAGCTGGGAGTGTGCACTTTCAGCACATATTATATATATAATTGTATTTCTGAACATGTTTTTGTAAACAGCTAAAATAACAAAACTTGTGTCACTGTCCAAATATTTCTGGCCCTAACTGTATATTGCACATATCCTCCACATAAAGTAGCTTTTAACAGGTATTAGAAAGTGCATAGTGCATAGTGCAAAAAGTGTATATAATACTAACCAGTACTCATGATGGGAGTCTGAAGAAGCAGAACGTGTAAAACGCGCGTTGGAGTGTGAGGAGACAGCTTGTGCACATTCATCATGAGTACTGGTTAGTATTATATACACTTTTGCACTATGCACTTTCTAATACCTGCTAAAAGCTACTTTATGTGGAGGATATGTGCAATATATCAAAGGCCATTTATATTGTTTTTTGTTAGGCATATATATTGGTTTGTTCTTTTCCTCATTAACGTCCCATTGTGGATATAGGCCAATGCGGTGTTGTAGCTATAAATGACTTTTTTCCTTACTGCTACCAGTACTTAAATATTACAGAAGGAAATCTTTCTTTATATGTATTTAGTGATACTATGAATGTCCAAGACTGTCCCTGTTGTTTTTAATTTATCTTTTTTTGTGTATTGTTCTAGTGGTGTCAAATAAAGTATTTTGAACTTTTAGATATTTTCTCTTTAATTATTTATTTTCAAGTAGTTTCTTGATTGGTTAATAGGTCATTGGTGACCTTAGTTAGAGCAGTTTCGGTGGAATGGTGTGACCGGAAGCCTGATTGTAAGCGGTCGAAGAGGGAGCAGGAAGATAGCTGGGAGGACAGTTCAAGATGGACGTGTTGTTCCAGTAGTTTTGAGGCATAGGGGAGAAGCGATATAGGGCGATAGCTAGATACAGAGGATGGGTCAAGAGAGGCCTTTTTGAGGATAGGTGTGATTGAGGCATGTTTAAAAGCTTGAGGGGAAAACACCAGTTGTTAGTGATAGGTTGAAGAGATGGGTTAGGGTTGGGATGAGGACTGTGGTGAGGTTTTGGATGAAGTGGGAAGGGATCGGGTCAAGTGCACAGGTGGTAAGATGCGATCTTGAGAGTAGAGTGGAGAGTCGACGGAGGAGAGAGTTGAAGGTGTTGAATAACTGTTTAGGGTTGTGAGACAGGGAGGATATGAGAGATGAGAAGTAGGTTTGTTTTGCTGTGGCGAGTGTGGTCTTGAAAGTAGTGAGGGACTGTTCGAATGCGATAAAATGCTCGTTGGATTGGGATCTTTTCCATCTCCGCTCTGCAGCCCTGGAAGCTCGCCTCAGTTTGGTTGCAAAAGGCTGTGCCAGGTTCTGTGCTAGATGGTTCCTAGAGGTTGAGGTCTTCACATGGTTCCAGTAAAACGCTTGCTTCGTTCTGCTCCGTCCCATGTGTATGGGGCTGGTGGAACCAGATTACCTGTTTTCGTTAGCCCTTGTAGACATAGAATGAAGCACTGAGCACATGTTTGGCTGCTGCTACATTGATGCTATGTTCACATGGAGTTTTTGATCTGATTTTGACCTGGATTTTGGAGAAGATCCTTGCCATAGACCACATTTAGGGCACGTTAAGAAATCCATGCAAATCGATCCAAGAAAGGAATGCATTGTACAGACTGGTGTTGGGGTTTTTCCAACATGAGTGTGACTGCTACATTTATTTCTATGATGCTGTCACGCTCAGGTCAAGAGAAGCATGGCCGGTCCATGCATTGCCGTCTGATCTTGGACCAGTTTGTAGAGATGTCTGAATGCTGCCCAGGGCCGTATTTGCCACTAGGCACTTGAGGGCACATGCCTAGGGCGGCAGGATGCGGGGGGCGCACTTGAGAAATGTTTTTTTTAATAAAGTCCAGGGTCAAGCGCCCCCCCTCCCTCCCTATCACCCCCATCCCTCCCTCTCTCCCTCCCGCCCCCTCCCTGAAGACTTCATACTCACCCCCCTCCAGCGGTGCCTGCTGCAACTCTGTCTCAGTGCTGGCAGCTCGTCCTGTCCTCAGCGGTCACGTGGTACAGCTAATTAAGGTGATGAATATGGACGCATATTCATCACCTTAATGAGCGGTACCACGTGACCGCTCATACAGGAAGGAAGACGCTGCGGGGACAGAGATGCCGGAAAGTTCAGCGCCGCACGGTGAGAGAAAGGCGAGTATGACAGGGAGGGGAGGATAGAGGAGGACGGGGGGAGGATGGAGGAAGACTAAGGAGGACAGGGGAGGATGATGGAGGAGTCATGTTTACAAGGTGGGAGGATGGGGGAGCCATGCATACAGGAGGGGGGGAATATGAGCCATACATTCAGGAGGAGGGGGATATGAGCCATGCATACATGAGGATGGGAATATGAGCCATGCATGCAGAAGGGGGGGGGAATATGAGCCATGCATAAAGGGAGAGGAATATGAGGCAAGCTGTTATGATTAGGTGACCTTGGAGCAGCATGAAAATTTTCACTGGAGTAGGTGGTAACTATACTGACCGCAAACTCTGATCTTAACATCGCAACTAGAAGTAGCCGTGGGGTATGCCTAACAATACCTAGACACCTCGACACAGCCGGAGGACTAAATACCCCTATAGATGGAAATAGGAATACAACTTTCCCTCAGAGCAGAACCTCAAAGAATAGGCAGCCCCCCACAAATAATGACTGTGAGTAGTAGAGGAAAAGACACACGCAGGCAGGAAACAGGATTTAGCAAAAGAGGCCACTTCTAGCTAAATAGGAAAGGATAGGACAGGATACTAAGCGGTCAGTATTAAAATCCTTCCCAAAAATATCCACAGCAGAAAATACAAAAACTCCACCATCTAACTAAAGATGGGGAGCGTATATCTGCAACTCCAGAGAATCCAACAAGACTGAGAAAACACTGACACAGTCTAAGCTGGACAAGAGAAAACAAATGAATAGCACAGAATATAAGCACACTGCATGTGTGCCACTGAGAAAGAAACAGACACTTATCTTTGCTAAATTGGCAGCTAAGCAGGAGAGGCCAGAAAGAGATCAAACTCTTCACAAGAAACATTCACAACTGGAAAGGACTAATGAATCCTGCACACCTAAATATCCCAGTCAGAACTGCAATCAGCAGATACACCTGGCCAGGACTGCGACTCAGAGACAACTGCATTCCCACCTACAACCACTGGAGGGAACCCAAAAGCAGAATTCACAACAGTACCCCCCCCCTTGAGGAGGGGTCACCGAACCCTCACCAGGGCCCCCAGGACGATCAGGATGAGCCAGATGAAAGGCACAGACCAAATCAGCAGCATGGACATCAAAGGCAAAAACCCACGAATTATCCTCCTGGCCATAACCCTTCCATTTGACAAGGTACTGAAGCCTCCGCCTCGAAAAACGAGAATCCAAAATCTTCTTGTAACATCTCTGCTGGCATCACAGCATGGCCTCACATCTCTCACACAATCTTACCCACTGCTCCAGGCCATGATGTGGTTTCTGTTTCTGGCCAGCTCCATGTTCTGTGCCTCTGCTCTGTGCATGCTTCATGGCTATGTGTATAGGAGGCCGGCGCCTGAACTCTCTGGTTCTTATAGGAATCAGGTGCACCTGTCCAATCAGTTCCTGACCAATTGCCAAGAGGCCTCCTGTATATAGTGCAGCTCCACCCTGTGGTCTGGGCCTGTGCAATGTGTTTGCTCAGTTAGTGTTTTGCTTCTGAGTTTGCCAGGTCTAGCTCTGTGTTGCTCCCTCTCTGGAGGCTTTTCTCTGTGCATTTGCCTTTATCTTTGTCCGCCCTCCAGGAGGCAGAATATCCTGGTCCCTGTGTCTTTGTCCCTGTGTCTTTGTCCCTGTGTCTTGTTCCATTGCCTTGTCTGTACTTAGTCTTGTCTCGGTCTCCTTGTGTGTGGCTTCCTTCCCTGCTGTGTCTTTCCTTGTGTTCTCGGTCTGCTTGCACTCCGCACTCTTGCGGCTCTGCCTGCTCTGCATCTTGGTGGCTTTGCCGCTGCTCCGCACTTCTGCGGTTCTGCTCCTTCTTGCTCTGCTCCGCTCCCGTTGCTGCAGAAACCTCTTGCTGCAGTTCCCCTCTGCAATCCTTGCGGTTTCACTTTGCTTAGCTTCTGCAGTATCTCTTGCTGCAGCCTCTCTCCACATTCTTTGTGGCTCTGCTCAGCTTTTGTCGCTACGCTACCGCTTGCTGCTTTTCCATTCCTATCTGCAGTCTTTCACTCCTCTCCTGTGTGAACAGGTCCCTACCTGTTCCTCCAAACTATATATCCCTACCTGTTCCTTCATCTCACTCACAATTGGACTGCACTCGGGTGTCATCTGAGTGCAGCCTGATTCTAATATCTCATCAGCTAGTCCTGTGTCTCCTGCCGTCCTAGCCAGTCCTGTCTCCTGCCGTCCTAAGTCAGTTCTGTGTCTCCTGCCGTCCTAGCAAGCCCTGTGTTCTCTGCCGTGTCTCTGCCAGCCCTGTGTTCCAAACTACATATCTGTACCTGCACGTCCAGTGTGAACAGGCCCTTACCTGTTCCTCCATATACCACATCAACCAGTCCTGTGTTCTCTGCCGTGCCTCCCAATCCTGTGTTCCTGCCAGTCCTGCCGTTCCTGCCCTGCCTTCCAGTCCTGTGTTCCTGCTGTCCTAGCCAGTCCTGTTTCCTGCCGTGTCTCTGCCAGCCCTGTGTTCTCTGCCGTGTCTCTGCCAGCCCTGTCTCAGCCGTGCCAGCCTACTCGTCTGTGTTCCAGCCGTGCTCTTCTGCCAGTCCTGCCTAATGCCCGCACCAATCCTGGTGTTCCTGTTTCCCAAGTGGGATCAGCAGCCACAGCCAGACACCACCCTGGAGTAGCACCTGGCAGCTGCCTGCTGCACAAGCCTGACCTCACCATCAGAGGCTCCAGTGAAAACCCAGGCAGCTGTCATAGTAACGCCCCTTCCAGGGTAGTCTGGTTTGTGGCACAGTGGGGCCACAAAACCCCCGAGCTCACGCCCACCAGTCAGGGCGCGAGCGTAACACTTCTCAACCACATACTCCAACTCTCCATCAACCAACACAGGGGCCGGAGGATCAACAGAGGGAACAACGGGCACCACATATTTCAGCAATAAAGTTCTACGGAAGACATTATGGATAGCAAAAGAGGCTGGAAGCGCCAAACGAAAAGACACTGGATTAATAATCTCAGAAATCTTATAAGGACCAATAAACCGAGGCTTAAACTTAGGGGAAGAAACCTTCATAGGAACATGATGGGAAGATAACCAGACCAGATCCCCAACCCGAAGCCGGGAACCAACACACCGACGACGGTTAGCAAAACGTTGAGCCTCCTCCTGAGACAACACCAAATTGTCCACCACATGAGCCCAAATCTGCTGCAACCTGTCAACCACAGAATCCACACCAGGACAGTCAGAAGGCTCAACCTGCCCAGAAGAAAAATGAGGATGAAAACCAAAATTACAAAAGAAAGGCGAAACCAAAGTAGCTGAACTAGCCTGATTATTAAGGGCAAACTCGGCCAATGGCAAGAAAGCCACCCAATCATCCTGATCAGCAGACACAAAGCATCTCAAATAAGTCTCCAAAGTCTGATTAGTTCGCTCGGTCTGGCCATTTGTCTGAGGATGAAATGCAGAAGAAAAAGACAAATCAATGCCCAGCCTAGTACAAAAGGCCCGCCAAAACCTAGAAACAAACTGGGAACCTCTGTCGGACACAATATTCTCCGGAATACCATGCAAACGGACCACATGCTGAAAAAATAACGGAACCAAATCTGAAGAGGAAGGCAATTTAGGCAAAGGCACCAAATGAACCATCTTAGAGAACTGGTCACAAACAACCCAGATAACAGACATCTTCTGGGAGACCGGAAGATCAGAAATAGAATCCATCGAAATATGTGTCCAGGGCCTCTCAGGGACCGGCAATGGCAAAAGCAACCCACTAGCACGGGAACAACAAGGCTTGGCCCACGCACAAGTCCCACAGGACTGCACAAAAGAACGCACATCATGCGACAAAGAAGGCCACCAAAAGGACCTACCAACCAAGTCTCTGGTACCAAAAATGCCAGGATGACCAGCCAACACGGAACAGTGAACCTCAGAAATCACTCTACTAGTCCATCTGTCAGGAACAAACAGTTTCCCCACAGGACAGCGGTCAGGTTTGTCAGCCTGAAATTCCTGAAGAACCCGTCGTAAATCAGGGGAAATGGCAGAAAGGATCACCCCCTCTTTCAGAATACCGACCGGTTCCAAGACCTCAGGAAAATCAGGCAAAAAACTCCTAGAGAGGGCATCAGCCTTAATATTCTTAGAAACCGGAAGGTACGAGACCACGAAATCAAAACGGGAAAAAAACAAGGACCATCGAGCCTGTCTAGGATTCAGCCGTTTGGCAGACTCGAGGTAAATCAAATTCTTATGATCGGTCAAGACCACAATACGGTGCTTAGCTCCCTCAAGCCAATGTCGCCACTCCTCAAATGCCCACTTCATAGCCAACAACTCCCGATTGCCGACATCATAATTGCGTTCAGCAGGCGAAAACTTACGGGAAAAGAAGGCACACGGTTTCATTAAGGAACCAACAGGATCCCTCTGAGACAAAACGGCCCCTGCCCCAATCTCAGAAGCGTCAACCTCAACCTGAAACGGAAGAGAAACATCCGGTTGGCGCAACACCGGAGGAGAAGTAAATCGACGTTTAAGCTCCTGAAAGGCAGAGACAGCCGTAGAGGACCAATTCGCCACATCAGCGCTTTTCTTCGTCAAATCGGTCAAGGGTTTAACCACGCTAGAAAAATTAGCAATGAAACGGCGATAAAAATTTGCAAAACCCAAAAATTTCTGAAGGATCTTCACGGATGTGGGCTGAATCCAATCATGAATGGCCTGAACCTTAACTGGATTCATCTCTATAGACGAGGGAGAAAAAATAAAGCCCAAAAAAGAAACCTTCTGCACCCCAAAGAGACACTTAGACCCTTTCACAAACAAAGCATTGTCTCGAAGGATCTGAAATACCATCCTGACCTGTTGCACATGAGACTCCCAATCATCAGAAAAAATCAAAATATCGTCCAAATATACAATCAAGAATTTATCAAGATAAGTCCGGAAGATATCATGCATGAAGGAGTGAAAAACAGATGGAGCATTAGAGAGTCCGAATGGCATCACAAGGTATTCAAAATGGCCTTCGGGCATGTTAAACGCAGTTTTCCATTCATCACCCTGCTTAATACGAACAAGATTATATGCCCCCCGAAGGTCAATCTTCGTAAACCAACTAGCTCCCTTAATCCTAGCAAACAAATCGGAAAGCAAAGGTAAAGGGTATTGAAACTTGACCGTGATCTTATTCAAGAGGCGATAATCAATACAGAGTCTCAAGGAACCATCTTTTTTAGCAACAAAAAAGAACCCCGCTCCTAATGGTGAAGAAGATGGTGGAATATGCCCTTTCTCCAAAGACTCCTTAATATAGCTCCGCATGGCGGTATGTTCAGGCACAGACAGGTTAAAAAGTCGACCCTTAGGAAACTTACAGCCTGGAATCAAGTCAATAGCACAATCGCAGTCCCTGTGCGGTGGAAGGAAACTGGACTTGGGCTCATCGAATACATCCTGAAAATCAGACAAAAACTCTGGAATTTCAGAAGAGGAAGAAGAGGAGATTGACATCAAAGGAACATCATTATGAATCCCCTGACAACCCCAACTAGTCACAGACATGGATTTCCAATCCAACACAGGATTATGTACCTGCAACCACGGAAAACCCAGCACGATAGCATCATGCAAATTATGCAACACCAGAAATCGACAATCTTCCTGATGTGCTGGCGCCATGCGCATGCTCACCTGTGTCCAAAACTGGGGCTTATTTTTAGCCAAGGGTGTAGCATCAATGCCCCTTAAAGGAATAGGGTTCTGCAAATGCTGCAAGGGAAAACCACAACGCTTGGCAAACTCAAAGTCCATTAAGTTCAGGGCGGCGCCTGAATCCACAAATGCCATGACAGAAAATGATGACAATGAGCAGATCAAGGACACAGATAACAGAAATTTAGGTTGTACAGTACTGATGGTAATTGAACTGGCGATCCTCTTTGTCCGCTTAGGGCAGACAGAAATGACATGAGAAGCGTCGCCACAATAATAACACAACCTATTCTGACGTCTGAAACCTTGTCGTTCCGTTCTAGACAGAATCCTATCACACTGCATTGGCTCAGGAATTTGCTCTGAGGATAACGCCACAGCGCGCACAGTTCTGCGCTCCCGCATGCGCCGGTCAATCTGAATGGCCAGAGACATAGAATCACTCAGACCGGAAGGCGTGGGAAACCCCACCATAACATTCTTAACGGATTCAGAAAGACCCTTTCTGAAAATTGCCGCCAAAGCATCATTATTCCATTTAGTTAACACAGACCATTTTCTGAATTTCTGACAATACAATTCTGCCGCCTCTTGACCCTGAAACAGGGCCAACAAGGTCTTCTCAGCTTGATCCACAGCATTAGGTTCATCATATCATAATCCTAATGCCTGAAAAAAGGAGTCTACATTAAGCAAAGCTGGATTCCCAGATTCCAGGGAAAATGCCCAATCCTGCGGGTCGCCATGCAGCAGGGAGATGACGATTTTAACCCGCTGAATGGAATCACCGGAGGATCGAGGTCTCAAAGCAAAAAACAGTTTACAGTTGTTTTTAAAACTCAAAAATTTGGACCTGTCACCAAAAAACAAATCAGGAGTAGGAATCTTCGGTTCTAAAACAGGAGTTTGAACAACGTAATCAGAAATACCCTGTACCCTGGCAGCAAGTTGGTCTACACGAGAAGCTAATTCCTGAACATTCATGCTAGCACAAGGCTCTTCAGCCACCCAGAGATTAAGAGGGAGGAGAAGACAAAGTAGACTGAAGGAAAAAAAATGGCTCAAGTCCTTTCTTCCCTTCTTCTGAGATGCATTTAACTCATTATTGGCCAGTTGTACTGTTATGATTAGGTGACCTTGGAGCAGCATTAAAACTTTCACTGGAGTAGGTGGTAACTATACTGACCACAAACCCTGATCTTAACACCGCAACTAGAAGGAGCCGTGGGGTGTGCCTAACAAAACCTAGACACCTCGACACAGCCGGAGAACTAAATACCCCTATAGATGGAAATAGGAATACTACTTTGCCTCAGAGCAGAACTCCAAAGAATAGGCAGCCCCACACAAATAATGACTGTGAGTAGTAGAGGAAAAGACACATGCAGGCAGGAAACAGGATTTAGCAAAAGAGGCCACTTCTAGCTAAATAGGAAAGGATAGGACAGGATACTAAGCGGTCAGTATTAAAATCCTTCCCAAAAATATCCACAGCAGAAAATACAAAAACTCCACCATCTAACTAAAGATGGGGAGCGTATATCTGCAACTCCAGAGAATCCAACAAGACTGAGAAAACACTGACACAATCTAAGCTGGACAAGAGAAAACAAATGAATAGCACAGAATATAAGCACACTGCATGTGTGCCACAGAAAAAGAAACAGACACTTATCTTTGCTGAATTGGCAGCTAAGCAGGAGAGGCCAGAAAGAGATCCAACTCTTCACAAGAAACATTGACAACTGGCAAGGACTAATGAATCCTGCACACCTAAATATCCCAGTCAGAACTGCAATCAGCAGATACACCTGGCCAGGACTGCGACTCAGAGTCAACTGCATTCCCACCGACAACCACTGGAGGGAACCCAAAAGCAGAATTCACAACAGTACCCCCCCCCCTTGAGGAGGGGTCACCGAACCCTCACCAGGGCCCCCAGGACGATCAGGATGAGCCAGATGAAAGGCACAGACCAAATCAGCAGCATGGACATCAAAGGCAAAAACCCACGAATTATCCTCCTGGCCATAACCCTTCCATTTGACAAGGTACTGAAGCCTCCGCCTCGAAAAACGAGAATCCAAAATCTTCTTGTAACATCTCTGCTGGCATCACAGCATGGCCTCACATCTCTCACACAATCTTACCCACTGCTCCAGGCCATGATGTGCTTTCTCTTTAATGCCAGCTCCATGTTCTGTGCCTCTGCTCTGTGCATGCTTCATGGCTATGTGTATAGGAGGCCGGCTGGGAGGGAGATGAGTCATGCATACAGGAGGGGGGATATGAGCCATGCATACAGGATGGGGGGAGATGACTCATGCATACAAGATGGGAGGGGGGCATTACACAGTATTGAGCATCATGTGGGGTCATACAGTATGGAGCATCATGTGTGGCCATTATACAGTATAGAGCATCATGTGTGGCCATTATACAACATGGAGCATCATGTGTGGCCATTATACAGTATGGAGCATCATGTGTGGCCAATGGCCATTATTCACTATTGAGCATCATGTGGGGTCAGTATACAGTATGGAGCATCATGTGGGGTCATTATACAGTATGGAGCATCATGTGTGGCCATTATACAGTATGGAGCATCATATGGGGCCATTATACAGTATGGAGCATCATGTGTGGCCATTATACAGTATTGAGCATCATGTGGGATCATTATACAATATGAAGAACAGTATGTGGCCATTATACAGTATGGAGCATCATGTGTGGCCGTTATACAGTATTGAGCATCATGTGTGGCCATTATACAGTATTGAGCATCATGTGTGGCCGTTATCTAGTATTGAGCATCATGTGTGGCCATTATACAGTATTGAGCATCATGTGTGGTCGTTATACAGTATGGAGCACTGGGTGGCCATATTTGTTTTTGGTTATAATTATTGTATATGAAACTGTGTGATCAGCAATGCTAAATGGGTGTGGTTGGGACGTGGATATGGGTGTGACTAGTTGTGAAATGGGTGTGGTCAGAGGCGTGGCCTAAAATTTATACTCACCAAAGGGGGAGGCAGCACTAAAAGTGCCAAGGGCAGCATAAACTCTAAATATGGCCCTTATGCTCCCAAAAAAAAATGCTTCAAGGTAATTTCCAAAAAGCTTCCTCTTCCTTTATGTAACAAAAGGAGCCTTCTTTATTGCATCACAAATTCCTTGTCACATTTTCTGTGAGTTAATTGCAGCAAGATGTGTGTTTTGCCTCAGTTTTTATCACAATTTTTTACAAGGATTTTGCAGTGGAAAAATCAGAACCAAAACCCAGACCATATGGAGACACCCCACATTATAACTAAAAATACATAAAAAAATCACATAAAAATGCTTCAAAATAGTTTGAAAATAAGTATGTGGATTTGAAAAACTGAGCCAAAATGCAAGTGTCTGTTAGAAGCAATTTTTAGATGTGGATTTATCAACCAGAGAAATCAATGTAAAAAACTTACATGTGAACAAAGCCTTAAAGTTTTCCTCATTGTGGAGGGCAGTAGGGAAGATCTTAGGACTCAGGGCAACAGGACCCCTAGCGAGCAGATGGATGGCCCCCACGTAAGGGCAATGGGGTACTCGGTACCGGGTCCCTCAGTTCCCTCAGCTGGGATGTCACGGTGGCCCGACCTGGATCGTGGCCCTATGAGGGGCACCCAATAAAAGGGGGTAGAGTTTGTAGATAATGGTAGTGTTCGTGACGCCACCTGTGGTATTCGGTCAGGGTGACCGACGCTGCTTAGGGGTCCGCTGGGGTGATGGAATGGCAGCTAGATGGTATACCTTCCCACAGGTGAAGTATATCCCCAGGGCTTCCCAGAAGTGTATATGGTGATGGTGGATGGTGCAAGGCACGGTGAATAACGAGGACACAATGGGTGCAGTCTCTTTACCTTTACTGAAGGCTTCAGCATCCACAGTCCAGGGTGCCGGATAACAGGGTAGGCAGAGTCCGGCCGGTATGATGGCAATTCCAGAGTCCCCCTATCCAGGTGGAAATCAGTAGCCTTCCCCTTGCGCACAGTAACGTAGTAGGTCCCTACGTGCATTAGCTCCCATAGGGTCCTCACTCTTGTTACTCTTCTCTCTGTCCCCCAGATGGATAGGACAAACCCGTATGACGGTGGTGGCATGAGGCTATTTTATAGGGACCCTAGCGTCACCCCTCCTCCGCATTGCCACCTTGTCTGCTTAGGTTCTTAGGTCAGGCAGCCAACTTGGAATCGACTGTCCTGCCGGTCTCTGAAGTAAAGCGTAGAGTCTATTACTCCCTCGGTGTTCCGGCTACCAGATCTGCGCTCAGTGGGAGGCAGCCTGCTCCTAGCTGGTCTCCCAATGGTGTTTTACTCCTGTTGCTACGACTTCTGTGCTCACTCACTACGGCATACTTCCTTTCTTGTCCTATCTTAGGAGGCTGCCGCATGGGTTGCAGGCGCAGCTCCGTGTCCTTCTTTCCCTTCCTGGGCCGAGCCCAGTCTGCTCCTCTCCTCCTCCTCCTGGCTCCAACTCTCGACTCTTACTGACTGCTGTCTGACTTCCTAACCAAACCCCCAGTTTTACCCAAGTGTGAGGAGTGGCCTAATAGATAGAACCTTTTGCTCCCCCTGGTGGCCGGCGTGTGAAGTGTGTGTGTGGCTGTGATACCTGGCAGGGTGACCTCCTTTGGTGCCATCAGACGTAACATCGCTCCCCCCTGGTGGAAGAACAACATTACTGCAACGACCAGGACTCTGGGGCGCTGCACAGGCACATAATATAGCCGGGAATTTTTTTAAATTTTCCCCTTTAGGATATGATTTTCATTCTGCAGGCAATTAACCCTTAGCTTGTACATGCAAGTGATGAGGACCATGGTGGCCACAGCTGGGCAGCGCAACCCTCTATCGAGATTCACCCCTTCCCTCTGCAGATAATTTTTATTTTTGTCCTTTTTCTTTCCTTCTTTCAAGAGCCATCATTTCTTCATTTTACCTTCCACATCGCCACACGACGACTTGTTTTTTATGGGACGCGTTTTAGTTTTAAATGACTTCATTCATTTTACCGTTCAATGCACTAAAAAACTAGAAACAAAATAGTGAAATTATAAAAATTAAATCAATTCTGTATTTCTCTTTTGTGTTTTGCTTTTACAGCATGTTACATTCTGCGACAAGTTCTCTTTGAATCATGATTCTCCAGGTAAGTACGATTATGGCGATACCAAACTTGTATAGATTTTTTCAAATTCAAGCCAAGAAAAAACACAGAAAGTTGTAAAAAAAAAATTTAAGGCTTAGATCAACATTTTTTGTGACCTGAATGATTTTTGTTTCTTCATCTACCTCATTGTGGTGTTCTTTTTAATTTAGTATATAATTTCTAATGCCCCCCATTCTGGGCCCCTTCTTTCTATTATGTCCCCATCCTGGTATGGTACAATTCCTGTTTTGAAACTTTTTTCCAACACATCAAAAAAAAAAAATTCTTCTTACCATTTTCTGCTCCCACAACATGCAGCTAACTACGGCGTGCCAGCCATGAGTGGCACATGACATGACTACTATGCGCTATTCTTGACCGGCACGCCAACGTCAGCTACCGGCCTCTGATTGGATGGCAGCGTTTATTGTAGAGCAGGGGGCTGGCGGGTCTCTCGCTGCAATAAAATCTCAGCTGATTGTGGGTCTTCAAACACACATCCAACTGAAATAGGCACAAGGGTCGGCAGGCCCCCCTCCCGCATGGGCTCGGAACCCTGTGTGACCGCCATCATTTTGGCTATTCGCATGGGTCTTCGGACTCATGGTTCTACTGTGACTAGTTCTCTTAGGGAGCACCCATTTAAACAGTTGAGCACAATATTGTGCATACTATGACTAACGCACCATGGAGTCACTTTGTCCAGCACAGGGTAACTGTCGTTGTCACTATACGGACATTGTGGCAGAGAAGGACATTTAACATGGTTTGCCTTAAGCACCAAAAGAGAGACTTGGTTGTGAGGAGTTACACACTTGTTTAATGTTTCAGGTGTTTTATTCTCAAGAATACAGGGAATAGTAGCAGATTAAATCAAAGAGATTAAGGTCAATTCAATGAAAAAAAATGTTGGTGTCGTACTCGTAACACTTATTTCTAATGCCAACCTTCAGGAGTTGTGGTCATGGCGACAGTTGACACATGAAGGAACTGAGGATAAAGTATTGTAAAATACATCATTTTAAGCATTTACACTTTGTTCCATTTGAGATGTCGAAGAGACATGTAAAACACATGAAAAGCAAAAAGTTGGCCATAGTCAAGCTTAGGATTTTTGTTTTGGATTTTGTCAACATCCACGTTGAATCTTTTTCATTCACTTGCTAAACACTTTTTTCCTTATACAGTACCTTAGAAAAAAAGGCTGAAGAGCTTCGGAAAACAAATGAAAAGCAAAAATTTGACCATAGTCAAGATGTAAACCTGCGTGACTTTGTCAACATTCACATGGTCATGGCTTCAGATAATGCATGACGGAACTAACAGTATAGGTGAAGACTTTTCATTCACTTACAGAACACTTTGTAACATATACCTCAGAGAAAAAGTCTGAAGAGCTTTGGAAAACAAGTGAAAAGTTGACCATGGTCATGACTTTAACTGTTCTTCATGGCTACGTGAATAAAGTGTGAAGGAACCAGAGAGTTAAAGGCTTATAGCATACATCTTTTTGATGCATTTACTGAACACTTCGTCCCTTATGCCATAAATAAGAGGGCTAAGGAGTCTCGGAATACACATGAAAAGTAAAAAGTTACCCATGATCACGATTTGAAAGTAATCTCCACGACTGGTCTCGGTAACTGTAGTGGTTAGTGACATCATGCATAAAAGTAGTTGGATAGTGTGAAGTATAAGTGTCCTACCAGCCTTGGAGGCAGAGGATTTATAGGAACCAATTCTCCGAGTGACCGCCATAACCTTGATGTAGGTGAAGAGTATGCCAAGAGCTACCAGAATTAAGCTACCAATATAGGTGGAGGATCTTAAGGTGTTCTGCACAGGCTGGACTACAAGTCCATCCTGTCTACATATGATACCCCGGGAGAAGAATCCTTTCTCAACAGAAGTGTTGAGTATAAAAACGTCTGCTACACCTGGAAGGAGACCAACAAGCCACATAATCATGATGGCGAAATGAGTCCTTTGGGCAGTACATAAAATTGTATGTCTAAGAGGAAAACAAATTGCGATGTATCGCTCGAAAGCCATGGCCATCAAGTTGTATGGGGTGATTTTAAAGGTGATGCTTGCTAGGGTGAGAATGAAATAGCATATGGGCACTTGGCAGGACACGTTAAATTGGTAAGCAAATGAAAGGAAGAGCGTCAAGATGAGGTACAGCGAGTCGTTAATGAGCATGTGAGTAAAGAGGATGTAGCGGGCGTTGTCTCGTACGTGAGGAGTGGTGAAGTAGACAATCAGCAAAACCGTCATAAAGTAGAGAAAAATGCAAAAACTGAAAATTGCTACCAAGAAGAAGATCGTTCTCAAGATTTCAATCATTCTAGCCGAAAGGATGGGGATCTGGGTCACATTGTTGTACAAAACCGTGGAGTTCACCACCATCATCGAAGAGTCTTGAGAATCCTACAAATCAGACAAAACATAGAACTTTAGATGAAAATGTTGGCTGATATAAAAAAAATGATGAGATGGAATTCAAGAAAAGAGGACCCTCTGGCCACAAGGCAACGTGGATGCGTCTTACAGTATTGGCAACTCAGATGGAGAGGGAAACAATCCTTCTGCCTAAAATCCATCACTTCAGAAGATCAGGCTGAGGTTTTAGAAGGTTCCATCCCCCACCCCTCCCAAGGCACAGACATATTCTATAGTAAATGTAAGGTAACCATGAATTTTTGCGATGGTCACAGTGGGAAAAATTACCTGGCATCGTGTCATTTTTATTGATACTATTTTGCGGTACATTTGGCATTTTGATTGCTATTTTTTTTTCAGTTTTGGATGTGGAAATCTAAAAACAGCAATTCTGGCTTTTTGATTTTTGTCTTCTTTATTGCAATTACTTTTATTTTTTTAAAACATTATTTTTCTCACCTTTGATAGTTCAGACCGTCATGGATACGGTGGAATCAAAAAGGATTTTTTTTCTGTCAGATTGGGTAAAGAGGGTGATTTAAACATTTTGGTTTATTTTAGTATAATATTTATTGTATTTCTTAAAATGAGGTTTTACATATGTTTTAGCATCTCTAGAGGTATTATTATTTTAACAATGCAGAATATAGTGAAATTAACAATCTTTTATGAAGCCCAGCCACTGACACAGGCTTAAAAAAAGCACTAAAATGTTCAATGAGCCCACAATTGATAGGGTAAGTCACTGGCACGCTACGATTGTGTCACAAAGGTGTTTGTGTTTGGGGTGTGATGGGCGCATTAACGGACATTATATTGTGCAGAGGGGCTCGAAAAGCATCTGTGTGTGTAGGGGCCACTGTGGAGGTGTCAGTGTATGTGCAGTGTACGTGGGGGGACACTGTGAAAGGGGACATGTGGGTGCAATGTGGAGGGATACTGTGCAGAAGGGCTTTGTGAGGACAGCAATGCACATAGGGAGCACTTTACAGGGGCACAATGAAGGCATCAGTGTATGTGAGGGCTCTGTGGGGACATCAGTAAATTAGGGAGGCAGTGTGGAGGCATTATACTCTGCAGAGGTGGCCTGGGGGCTATCACACTGTAAGGAGGGCACTGTGGGGACATCAGTGTATGAGGGGAGCACTGTGGAGAAAAGGGTGCTGTGGAGACATCAGTGTATGAGGGGGCACTATATGTACATGGGTATTGTGGGGCATAATACTGTGTGCAGGGGCGCTTTGGGGGCATAACACTGTGCGGAGGGCAAGTGTGGAGGCATCATTGTATGTGGGGGGCACTGTGGAGGCATCATACTGTACAGAGGGGTCTATGTGGACATCAGTAAAGGAGGGGGACAGTGTGTAGTCATTATACTCTGCAGAAGTGGCCTGGGGGGGTATCGTATTGTAAGGAGGGCACTGTGGAGGCATCAGTGTATGTGGGGAGCACTGTGGAGAGAAAGGAACTGTGTGGGCATCAGTGCATGTGGGGGCACTATATGTACTGGGGTATTGTGGGGCATAATACTGTGTGCAGGGGCACTTTGGGCTTTGGGGGCATAACACTGTGCGGAGGACAACTGTGGAGGCATCAGTGTATGTGGGGGCATTGTGGAGAGAAGCGAACTGTCACCTGGCATGAGGAGGCAGATATGGGGAAGGTACCCTTCTCTTAGATGAAGATGAAGATGGGGGTCCTGGCTTGGTGTGAGAGGAGAGGATTCTGTGGTTTGTGCAGATCAGCCAGAGTATTGCCCAAAGTATTTTCCCCACCTCCGAGGACTATCAGTTCCTGCCATGCTTCTGCATACTGCAGCCACATTTCGCTTTTATGTGTCCCTGCACATTGCTGACTGCAGAATGAGTTATCTGGGAGTCTGTCAGTGAGCTTGTTCTCAAGGGGAGGTTGTAACTCTTTGACCTGCTTTTTTTTTCTGAGCTCCTCTCAGATGAGTTGAACATTTATGTGATCATCAATCAGAGAAGAGAAGCTAAAAAAAGTAAAAAAAAATCACAAGATAAAAGAGTTACAAAGTCCAGGTGAGAACGAGCTCCCTGACATATTATCAGTTACCTCATTCTGCACCCAGCGATGTGCAGGTAAAAGCTAAACTGAGGCCAATTTAAAAGAAAAACCCAAACTTAAATATTATTTTTAACCCAACATACATGATAGATTGCTCCACCAGGGAGTTTATATGGCCCATTCTATTAGGGTATAATTTAGTTAGTTTGTACTTGTAGTGCACGATGCGCCTTTTCTTCCTCTCTTTCTGTCTTTGTATTCTTTCTTCTCACCCTCTGTAATAAATCTGACGAGTTGAATGGAGCAGCTCCTTCACTGCCACTGGAGCTGCCGGCCACACGTGTGATTGGCTGCCCCATTCAGCTCCTCGTGGGCGTGGCCTTGCTGCCAGGATAGAACCATTAGAAAGCGGGGGAGAACAGTGGGACGCACTTTGATCTAATTTTTAAGGTACAGGTGATATTTTATGTAAACTGGAATAGCCCTTTAACTATTTTACACTCCAGAATTCTCCTACTTTCTGCCAGACCTTGGTTTCCCGTCTTAGCTCTTTTTGCATCTTTTTTTTATTATGTGGTTAACGTTTGGATTTTAGGTATTTTTATTTATTCTCCATTATTTGGGCTTGCTAAATAATGTGGGTGCGACTTCCATCATCCAGATGTTTTCAGCAAATTCATCATTTTCTACTTTTCGAAATGTCGAAATGTCACAAACTTTTTGCTTAAAGGGGTGTTTTGGTTTTGGAAATCCCTGGTCCCCCGGCTGCGGTTTGTAAACAGGTCTTTTCTCACCCTCCCCGGGTCCAGGGTTGAGTATCCACCGTTCCTCTCAGTGACTGTTATTATCTGCAGTGCTGATGTTACATAAACAGCGCTGCAGCCAATCAGTGACCTCAGCTGCTCCTGGTGTCAACAGCTAGTGAGCGCTGCAGACAGTAACCGACAGCTGGATCAGCAGAGGAGACTCAGCGCTGGACTCGTGGAGGGTGAGGAAAGCACAGTTTGCTTTTTTATTAATTAAAAAATTGAAGCCATGGGACACCGGAAATGGAGCAAAAAAAGCAAAAAAAAAAATAATCTTTCAACTTGTTCAAAATTCTTCAAACATCGTGCGCCATCACTTCGATAAATTTGGTGCAATTCCACCGTCTAAAACTGAATCTATCAGAATGGAGACCGGGCTGATTACCTGGATGAATGTGACCAAGAATGTTTCTATTCACTGACAGTAAGCAGAGATATTGAAAATCCTGAAAAAATAAAAATCATAAAAAAAGATAAAAGAAAAAAAATCATAAAAAAAATAAAATTCTGCAGTTTATTCTGCACTTACTAGTAGTCTATGACCTGCAGTCGGGTGGTCCAGTCCTTCGGCAGTGAGGTCGGGTCCTTGGCGTTGTGGTTTTTCGAGGCTGCTGTATCTTCTCCTGTTTTTCCTCCCCTGTGCTACATCATTGGTGGCAGACTTGGCAGCTACTTACATAAATAGTTGCACCCTTCTGGAAGTTTATTCCCAGCCACAGTCTCCATGGACACATGGGGCACTGGGGTATGTTCCTGATGTGTGGTGCATGTAACTGTGGATGACAGCTGCGTAATTATCTGCTAATTACTTAATCTGCTCAGAGATGCGAAGAAATTTAACTATTTGTAAGAAAAAATAGAAAATAAACCAAATATCATTCCGCAATGGTCTCAACTCTTTTGGAGCAATGACCTGATGCAATATCATACGACGGCTGCAGTCAGTCATCAGCCTTGGCGGCCACGTGCTGCGCCTGCTGGCTATATGCTATATCTATGACTCTCATTGGGGTCCAGTTCCATCTTCTACCAGGGTAACCCCTAGCACTTATACACTGGGCACATGCCGCACAGTTGTGGTGTCCATGTTGCTGGTTTGCTATGTACTGTATACACATTGTGTAACTGTGCATTGTATTATGGGGTACTACTACTACTACTCTCGTGCATTGATGGGCTAGACAAGTATTTATAGTGCAGTGTATCCGTATTATCTTATTGTACACTATATCTGATTGCCGTAGGTCAAAATGCTAGGCTGTGTCCGAGACAATGTAAGGGTGAGCTGTAAAGTGACCCCATGGCTAGTGTCTCATGTAGAAAGTCAATGTAATGACACTGCATTTTATCTGTGTGTCGAGAGTGGGAGAAGAGGGTTGCATTGACAATCTAACACAATGGGCAGCACTTTGAACACATTTTATAAGTGGTCATAAACTTGTAAATAACTCATGAAATAATAAAGTAACGTTAAAACGAAGCACACCGTTGTTTTTTTGTGAAATTCTCAATAAGTTTAATGTGTCACATGACCCTATTCCCATTGAAAAAAAATAAAGTTGGATCCAAAATGGCCGACTTCAAAATTTGCTGCCATGGTCACCACCCATGTTGAAAAGCTTTCCCCCTCCCATATACTAATGTGCCACAACAGGAAGTTGATATCACCAACCATTCCCATTTTATGTAGGTGTATCCATATAAATGGCGCACCCTGTATAATCAACAATGCGAGTTGGTCTTGTCTCCATTTTTCCCCTTTACCTAAGAATACTAGCTAGCGGATCAGGGCACCCGCTGACCCTCCGTATCTCCACAGTCAATAACAGATATAGAGGGGCCTGATTGCCCTCACTAATGGACGCATCACTCCAGAATAGAGAAAAGTTATACACTACCAGAAAAGGCCATGAGATTTTAATGTCAGCGACTGACACCAGGGTCAAATTGGCCGAGTGGGCTACTGGACAATTCTCCGGTGGGCTCCCATGCAGAATGTAGAGGGGTTGGCCGGTAAGAGTGCTAGCTTCAACTGAATGTGCCACAGTAGTTAAAATGACCACTGGCCTATCAGAGGCCGGCAGCTGACGTAAGGGCACCTGTCACGGGCAGCACTTTGTGGTGACATCACTGCCCGTGATGTGCGCGCTGACATCAGCCGCCGACCTCTGATAGGTCAGCAGACAGTTTAACGACCACACCAGATCTGAGCAGCAAGAGGACATCGCTAGGTGCGGGAGCGTCGGCATATAGGAAGAATCTTTTCTCTGTGGATGCAGCAGAATGGAGGAAATAGGGGCCCAGGATGAGGGAATCTACGGTAGGAGTCATGGATGGAGGACATAGGAGCTCCAAATGGGTGACATAGGAACCCAGAATGGAGGACATAGGGTCCCAGGATGGGGGACATATAGGCCAAGAGGGAGGAATAGAGGGCCCAGGACAGGGAACAGAGGGGCCAAGAATGGGAGACATTATTAAATTAAGAGGACAGAATGGGAGACATTATTAAATTAAGGGGACAGAATGGGAGACATTATTAAATTAAGGGGACAGAATGGGAGACATTATTAAATTAAGGGGACAGAATGGGAGACATTATTAAATTAAGGGGACAGAATGGGAGACATTATTAAATTAAGGGGACAGAATGGGAGACATTATTAAATTAAGAGGACAGAATGGGAGACATTATTAAATTAAGGGGACAGAATGGGAGACATTATTAAATTAAGGGGACAGAATGGGAGACATTATTAAATTAAGAGGACAGAATGGGAGACATTATTAAATTAAGGGGACAGAATGGGAGACATTATTAAATTAAGGGGACAGAATGGGAGACATTATTAAATTAAGAGGACAGAATGGGAGACATTATTAAATTAAGGGGACAGAATGGGAGACATTATTAAATTAAGAGGACAGAATGGGAGACATTATTAAATTAAGGGGACAGAATGGGAGACATTATTAAATTAAGGGGACAGAATGGGAGACATTATTAAATTAAGAGGACAGAATGGGAGACATTATTAAATTAAGGGGACAGAATGGGAGACATTATTAAATTAAGGGGACAGAATGGGAGACATTATTAAATTAAGAGGACAGAATGGGAGACATTATTAAATTAAGGGGACAGAATGGGAGACATTATTAAATTAAGGGGACAGAATGGGAGACATTATTAAATTAAGGGGACAGAATGGGAGACATTATTAAATTAAGAGGACAGAATGGGAGACATTATTAAATTAAGGGGACAGAATGGGAGACATTATTAAATTAAGGGGACAGAATGGGAGACATTATTAAATTAAGGGGACAGAATGGGAGACATTATTAAATTAAGGGGACAGAATGGGAGACATTATTAAATTAAGGGGACAGAATGGGAGACATTATTAAATTAAGGGGACAGAATGGGAGACATTATTAAATTAAGGGGACAGAATGGGAGACATTATTAAATTAAGGGGACAGAATGGGAGACATTATTAAATTAAGGGGACAGAATGGGAGACATTATTAAATTAAGGGGACAGAATGGGAGACATTATTAAATTAAGGGGACAGAATGGGAGACATTATTAAATTAAGGGGACAGAATGGGAGACATTATTAAATTAAGGGGACAGAATGGGAGACATTATTAAATTAAGGGGACAGAATGGGAGACATAATTAAAAAAAAAAAGGGCCCAGGAGAGGGGATATTATTAAATAAAGTTGAACAGGATGGGGGACATTAGTAAATAAAGAGGATGGCATGGGGGACATTATTAAACAATGGGGGTCATGATGTGTGACATTATTAAATTAAGGGGTCATGATGGGGGACATTATTAAATTAAGGGGTCATGATGGGGGACATTATTAACCCCTTAACCCCTTCACCCCCAGAGCTTTTTTCATTTTAGTTTTTCACTCCCCTCCTTCCCAGAGCCATAACTTTTTTATTTTTCCGTCAATATGGCCATGCGAGGGCTTATTTTTTGCGGGACGAGATGTACTTTTGAACGATACCATTGGTTTTACCATGCCGTGTAACAGAAAACGGGAAAAAAATTCCAAGTGCGATGAAATTGCAAAAAAAGTGCAATCTCACACTTGTTTTTTGTTTGGCTTTTTTGCTGGGTTCACCAAATGCTAAAACTGACCTGATATTATGATTCACCAGGTTATTACGAGTTCATAGACACCAAACATGTCTAGGTTCTCTTTTATCTAAGTGGTTAAAAAGTATTCCAAAATTTGCTAAAAATAAAAAAAAAATTTGCGCCATTTTCCGATACCCGTAGCGTCTCCAATTTTCGTGGTCTGGAGTCAGGTGAGGGCTTATTTTTTGCGTGCCGAGCTGACGTTTTTAATGATGCCATTTTGGTGCAGATACGTTCTTTTGATCGCCCGTTATTGCATTTTAATGCAATGTTGTGGCGACCAAAAAAACATAATTTTGGCGTTTTGATTTTTTTTTCTCGCTACACCATTCAGCGGTCAGGTTAATCCTTTGTTTTTATTGATAGATCGGGCGATTCTGAATGCGGCAATACCAAATATGTGTAGGTTTGATTTTTTTTTATTGTTTTATTTTGATTGGGGCGAAAGGGGGGTGATTTTAACTTTTATATATATATATATATATATATATATATATATATATATATATATATATATATATATATATTATATTATATTATATTATATTTTTAAACACTTTTTTAAAATTTTTTTGGCATGATTCAATAGCCTCCATAGGAGGCTAGAAGCATGCACAACTCGATCGGCCACAGGGTGGCGCTTAAAGCAATCGGCCGTCAACAACCATAGAGGTCTCAAGGAGACCTCTGGTTGTTATGGCGATGCACTGCTGACCCCCGATCATGTGACGGGGGTCAGCGGTGCGAGCACTTCCAGTCGCGTGGCCGGGAGCGCTAGTTAAATGCCGCTGTCAACGTTTGACGGCGGCATTTAACTAGTTAATGGTCGCGGGCGGATCGCGTACAAAACAGCTGACATGTCGCGGCTTTGAGGTGGGCTCACCGCAGGAGCCCACCTCAAAGCAGGGGATCTGCCAGCTGACGTACTATTCCGTCAGCTGGCAGAAAGGGGTTAATGACCAGAGGTATTTTTGGTTTTGCATTTTCATTTCTTGCTCTCCTTCTTCCCAGAGCCATAGTTTTTTTTTAATTTTCTGTCAATATGGCCATGTGGGGGCTTGTTTTTTGTGGGATAAGTCGTACTTTTGAACAACACCATTGGTTTTACCTTGTCGTCTTCTTGAAAACGGGAAAATAATTCCAAGTGCTGTAAAATTGCAAAAAAGTGCAATCCCACAGTTTTATTTTTTTTTTTACCAAGTTCACTAAAATCTGAAAAATGACCTGACAATATGATCATCCAGGTAATTACACTGCGTGCAGAATTATTAGGCAAGTTGTATTTTAGAGGATTATTTTTATTACTGATCAACACCTATGTTCTCAGTGTGGTGTGGTGTTGTAAAAATGAGACATTGCTGGTCAACTTTTAACCCTTATAACTCCCTAACAAAAAAAAAATTTGGCTCCAAAATTGTGCTGATGTAAAGTAAACATGTGGGAAATGTTACTTATTAAGTATTTTGTGTGACATATCTCTGTGATTTAATTGCATAAAAATTCAAAGTTGGAAAATTGTGAAATTTTCTAAATTTTCCCCAAATTTCCATTTTTTTCACAAATAAACGCAGGTAATATCAAAGAATTTTTACCACCATCATGAAGTACAATATGTCACGAGAAAACATTGTCAGAATCACCGGGATCCGTTGAAGCGTTCCAGAGTTATAACCTCATAAAGGGACAGTGGTCAGAATTGTAAAAATTGGCCCGATCATTAACGTGCAAACCACCCTTGGGGGTAAAGGGGTTAATGATGTCCTCCATCTTGTTATATAGGGGCCCCAGATGGGGACATGGTTACAAAAATGGGAAAGGATAGAGGACATTATTAAATAAAGAGGACAGGATGAGAGACATTATTATCATTATTACAGGAAGAGGCCCAGGATTGAGGACATTATTAACCCCTTAGCGACCGCCGATACGCCTTTTAACGGCGGCCGCTAAGGGTACTTAAACCACAGCGCCGTTAATTAACGGTGCTGTGGAAAAAGTGAATAGTGCCCCTCAGAGTCGGATTTTCACCGGGGTCTCGGCTGCCGGGGGTAGCCGAGACCCCAGAGAACATGATTTGGGGGGGGGGGGGGGGGGTTTACCAAAACTGCTTTTGCAATCGCCGGTAATTAACCGTTTACCGGCGATCGCAAAAAAAAAAAAAAAAAAACACGATCTCTTTTTAATTTCTCAGTCCTCCGATGTGATCTCGCCCAAACAGTGGTTTACCCCCACATATGGGGTATCAGCGTACTCGGGATAAATTGGACAACAACTATTGCAGTCCAATTTCTCCTGTTACCCTTGTGAAAATAAAAACTTGGGGGCTACAATATCTTTTTTGTGAAAAAAAAAATATTTTTTATTTTCACGACTCTGCATTCTAAACTTCTGTGAAGCACTTGGGCATTCAAAGTTCTCACCACACATCTAGATAAGTTCCTTGGGGGGTCTAGTTTCCAAAATGGGGTCACTTGTGGAGGGTTTCTACTGTTTAGGCACACCAGGGGCTCTGCAAACGCAACGTGACGCCCACAGAGCATTCTATCAAAGTCTGCATTCCAAAACGACTCTCCTTCCTTCCGAGCTCTGCCGTGCGCCTAAACAGTGGTTTACCCCCACATATGGGGTACCAGCATACTCAGGACAAATTGGACAACAACTTTTGGGGTCCAATTTCTCTTGTTACCTGTGTGAAAATAAAAACTTGGGGGCTAAAAAATCTTTTTTGTGGAAAAAAAAAATATTTTTTATTTTCACGACTCTGCATTCTAAACTTCTGTGAAGCACTTGGGCATTCAAAGTTCTCACCACACATCTAGATAAGTTCCTTGGGGGGTCTAGTTTCCAAAATGGTGTCACTTGTGGGAGATTTCTACTGTTTAGGCACATCAGGGGCTCTGCAAACGCGACATGGCGTCCGATCTCAATTCCAGCCAATTCTACATTGAAAAAGTAAAACGGCGCTCTTTCTCTTCCAAGCTCTGCGGTGCGCCCAAACAGTGGTTTACCCCCACATATTGGGTATCGACGTACTCAGGAGAAATTGCACAACAACTGATGAAGCAGCATTTGTAGTGTGAACAATTCCAGAGAAGAGTCAGTTGCAAGTCTGGCCAACAAGTAAGTGCAGATTGAAGAGACAAACAGGAGTTTGCGGAGATGATTGCAGGTGAGACACCTGATGTGTCTGTCGTAGTACATTCTTATACAAAATGGTATTGTATAAGAGAATTTTCTGTGAATGTAAGATGGTTACCGTAGTCCTTGTCCCTAAGAATGGTCTATCTGGGGCCTCACTCAAGAATAAATGAAATTGACAGATACATAAAGAAATGGAACTGTTGTTTACTAGGAGACTAATATGGTGGTGGTTATAGTGGTCTCACAAGAGGCAACTGCCCCGATGGTTACTACGGTCTTACATGAGGCAACAAGCATGGTGGTTACAGTAATCTGTCCTGCAGGGGATAGACTTTTCAGTTAACTTTAAGGTGGCAGACAGTGAGCCGCAGACCATCTCCACCCATACACTTTCTTGGAGGGATCACTGTGTCATGGTACCACCTCTCTTAAAGTGTTCACCACACTGTGGTTACAGTCTCTCCTCAAGTGACCAAGCCAGGATGGACTATCAATAGATGGAATATAGTGTCCGACAGGGCCACACTGGAATGTCCGGGACCAACAGGAGAAATTGACTCCAGGGTCCACACTACAGTTATATGTACATATCAGTTCGCCGTTATCTCTTCCTTCCCCTTACTGTTGGGGTTCCTCAAGGATCAGTCCTAGGCCCCCTCCTCTTCTCGTTGTATACTGCCCCTATTGGACAAACAATCAGTAGATTTGGTTTCCAGTACCATCTCTATGCTGACGACACCCAATTATACACTTCTGCTCCCGATATCACACCGACCTTTTTAGAAAACACCAGTGATTGTCTTACCGCTGTCTCTAACATCATGTCCTCCCTCTATCTGAAACTAAACCTGTCAAAAACTGAACTCCTCGTGTTCTCTCCCTCTACTAACCTACCTTTGCCTGACATTGCCATCTCCGTGTGCGGTTCCACCATTACTCCAAAGCAACATGCCCGCTGCCTTGGGGTCATCCTTGATTCTGACCTTTCATTCACCCCCTACATCCGATCACTGGCTCGCTCTTCTTACCTGCATCTCAAAAACATTTCTAGAATTCGCCCTTTTCTTAATTTCGACTCTGCAAAAACTCTGACTGTTTCACTTATTCATTCTCGTCTGGACTATTGTAACTCTCTACTAATCGGTCTCCCTCTTGCAAAACTTTCCCCACTCCAATCTGTCCTGAATGCTGCTGCCAGGATCATATCCCTCACCAACCGTTACACCGATGCCTCTACCCTGTGCCAGTCATTACACTGGCTACCCATCCACTCCAGAATCCAGTACAAAACTACTACCCTCATCCACAAAGCACTCCATGGCTCGGCACCACCCTACATCTCCTCCCTGGTATCAGTCTACCACCCTACCCGTGCCCTCCGCTCCGCTAATGACCTCAGGTTAGCATCCTCAATAATCAGAACCTCCCACTCCCGTCTCCAAGACTTTACACGTGCTGCGCCGATTCTTTGGAATGCACTACCTAGGTTAATACGATTAATCCCCAATCCCCACAGTTTTAAGCGTGCCCTAAAAACTCATTTGTTCAGACTGGCCTACCGCCTCAATGCATTAACCTAACGATCCCTGTGTGGCCTATTTATAATAAAAAAAAAAGGTTCCTCGCATCATGTTCTTATACACTTTATGCAGTTAATAGCCCTCTGTGTCTGTACTGCTACATACTTAGGCAGGTAACTGGTTCATGCAGCTTTACATGAACACCCGAGCCTTACACTATGGCCGGTCCGAATAACTAAAGCAATTGTTACCATCCACCTCTCGTGTCTCCCCTTTTCCCCATAGTTTGTAAGCTTGCGAGCAGCAGGGCCCTCATTCCTCCTGGTATCTGTTTTGAACTGTATTTCTGTTATGCTGTAATGTCTATTGTCTGTACAAGTCCCCTCTATAATTTGTAAAGCGCTGCGGAATATGTTGGCGCTATATAAATAAAATTATTATTTATTATTATCTCTGTTATAGTGGAGCATCAACTGTAAAACACAGGCGGCTCCTGCACATGTACCGTGTTCACACCATAACTGGGATGTACAATTATGGCACTTTGCATTAAAGGGGTCCATTAGTGATAACAGTCACTATCTTCTCTACAAACAATCGTGCCTGTTCATCACTGGTGTGAGCAGCTATGTATTTGCTTGTCGATTAACTCTTTTTCTACTGTAAGTGAAGCGCCCCCAGACACAGGGCCACAAGTCACTCGGTACCGGTCCTTTCTGTTCGGTTCTGGGGCTGTCACGGTGGCTGGACCCGGTCGTGACCCTGCTAAGGGGCGTCCAATGAAAATGTAGTACAGTCTGTCAGGGGTTCGTGACGCCACCTGTGGTGTTCGGTCAGGGTGACCGACGCTGCTGTGGGGTCCGCTGGGGTGATGGAATGGCAGCTGGATGGTGTACCTTCCCAGAGGTGAAGTAAATCCCCAGGGCTTCCCAGTAAGGAGGATGGTGATGGTGTGAGGTGCAGGCAATAACGAGGACACAGGGTTGCAGTCTCTTTACCTCTTTACTGAAGGCTTCAGGATCCTCAATCCAGAGCACGTTCAAGCGGGCTATCAGAGACCGGCCGGTCCGATGGGCACATCCAGAGTTTCCCTCGCAGATGGAAATAGTTGCCTACCAATAGCGCCTGTGTGTTGTAGTCCTACCCTGCTGAGCATTTGGAATAGTCCTCACAACTGCTGTTCTCGTTCGTTCGTTCTCTACAGCTTTCTTTCTCTCGTTCTTTGGTTCCAGATGTTACTAGTTTTTAACGTCCCCCAGGTATAGTATGATAGTATGGCTAGGACACCACGAGTTTGACGGGAAGGTTTGGAGGTGTTTCGGGACCCTAGAGACGCCCCTCTCCCAATGTTGCCCCCTATATCTTCGTAGGTGTTGAAGGTAGACAGCCAACCTATAATCAACTGTCCAGCGGAATTTGAAGTAAGGCCTGAAGTCAGTTACTCCTACGGTGATCCGGCCACGACTACACGCCTCAGTAAGATGTTGCCTTCTCTTCTCGGCACGACCCTTACTGACACTCCTTTGTGCTGATCTCATTTACACTGTTCCACAATATTCTTCCCTTCGTTTTTCTTTCTTAGGACACCGCCGCAAGGTGTGCAGGCGCGGTTCCGTTACGTTCTGTTCTGTTCGCTAGGCACCTGCCAAGTTCCCACTCCTGACAGGGACCCCCCTGTGCCTTCTCCCTGCAACATCCCCTGCCACGGGATGTTGCCTGGTTCCAACCCAGTCAGCTTCTGACTAACTTCCTCCCCAGCCCCTAGTTTTACCAGTGTGAGGAGTGGCCCAATAACTAAAGCCTTTTTCTCCCCCTAGTGGCCGGAGTGTGAAGTGTAATGTGTTCTGGTAATACGTGGTCAGGAGAACTCCTTAGTGCCATCGGACGTACCGCTACTCGCCTTGGGGCCATACTGCAACGACCAGGTCTCTGGGGCGCTGCACTCCCCCCCGGTTAAATCCAGTACTCCTGGACTGGTAAGAAGAACAACAATATAATGCAGTGAAAGACATACAAAATTTTTAGATGCTAAGAACAAATAAGTAGAAAAGGTGCTTCCCTTTATGGGAGGTAAGGACACTTGAACATTACAAACAAAACAGGATTAAATATTTTTAAATAACATTTAGACTATAAATAACTTTCAGTACCCAGCCGGGTATTCTACTAAGTGCAAATTCTGAACAATAAATTAACTTTTCCTTTAAGGGCGTGTTCGCTGAACCCACTAAAGGCCTACCATAAAATGCTACATAACTCGTTTCTTTCCATTCTAACTTCCCCAATGCAGGACCGCCTAGCTCCTTGGCTACGCCTACTGTCATTGTACCAACCACCTTTCTACATTTCTCAAGAGGACTCTCTCTCTAACCCCCACGGGTTCTCTTCAAACTTTCCTGTCCTCAATCTTTATTAACATTATTAACTGCCTAAATCCTTCAACATTATTAACGTTTCAATAAAACACTTATCAAACATTCCCTTTAAGAGGGACCCAAGTCTCTGGTGCAGACTCTCTTTCAGCAGCAAGTTCACAATCAGCAAGTCTTTCGGCATCATGTCTTCGCAAAGTCTTCGTTGGCTTATAAAACCAGTAGGGAGCACCTTTAAGAAGGTGCAAACTATTTACAAGGAGTTCTGAATCATTCACCGTCCATGATCCGACAGTCTTTTTTAAACAATGATGAACTTGTGCAAACGTAGAAAACAGTAGAAAACAATAGGGATCCCGGGTAAACAAAGGGATCCCTGGGAGTTAACCCTGGACGGGTTTAAGGTAGCAGCAGGAAACAGTTAACTATATACAAATCGGGCTCCGAGGTTTATTTCCTCGGCGTTAGTGGCTGTGACAACTCCACCGGCAGCAGTGGGCAGGAACGCCCACCCGGGTCCAGGTGGGCACTCAGTGTGGTCACAGGAGATTCTGAGCTCCAGTCCGGGGTCTGAGTGGCGATGGTCCTGAACCCCGCGACAACCGGGGAACTGACCACCCCTGAGGCGGAGCTTTCGGTCACCACAGTGACAGTGTCCACAGTGCAAGTAGTGGTCTTCACAACAGTACATGTGGGGGTCACCACCGTGGTCTTGGTGACAGTCGTGGTCCGGTCACAAGGGAGCACCTGTGCCTTGGGGGACGGTTTCTCCGCCACGTTGATGGATGATGTCATGGGGACTGGCCGCTTACGCACATTCAGGGCGAACTAACCCCTCTCTCCGAAGTGCCGGGTATAGGTGACCTCGTCCCCCTTATATAGATCCCGGTCCGGGTGGCCCTCTTTGAGATGGGACTCTACATCCCTCCGGTTTACGAAGATTTCAGGATATAGGTCGGGCTCCTTGAGAAAACCCCATCCTCCACGGAGCCGGAACTCAACGACGGTGCCCTGCCTGCGCGGGGCCTGGTGGGTGGTTTGGTCCTTGCGGGCCCGGTCCTTCACTTCCAGGTCCCTCCGGTGGTGGGCTTCCCGCTGGGCCTGGTGCTGTCTCTCCGTCTCCTCCCACCGCTGATCCTGCTTGGCCTGGTACTGCTCCCAGCTAAGGGCCTCCACCACCTCTCCCTCTTGTGTCTGCACCCCGGGGAACCCCATGATATTCGACCCCGGGTTCACCCAGCGACACACCGTGCGCTCTGCGTAGACCTCGCCTGGCATGGTAAGCGGCGAGATCAGGGCCTTGAGGAATTGCTCCATGCCCGTGGGTTGGTCCCATTGTGGAAGTTGCTAGAGTCTATGGGTCCCAGGGAGAGGGGGCGCCGCGACCGGGCCTATCAGCAGGTCCTCTGCGGCCGAGGTGGGGTCGGCGGACTCACCGGTCGACACAGCTTCCTCCGGGGCACCGACGCCAACGGTGGTGAAGGTTCTGGAGTCGGGGGTTCCTCCGCGGGTACCTCTTTGCACGAGGCCCCGGTCTCAATCCGCCACTGGAGAAGCTGCTCCACAAGATCCGCCATCTCACCCTGTAGGAGTCCGGTCCCGGACGCGAGGCCCTGGCTGTGATGCTCATCCGGGTAGCTGGGGGAGCCCTCTGCTTCGACCCCGCAGTCTGGGTCTGAGCGGTCAGCCATGGCGTCCTCCACGTGGGTCGCTTCCTGGTCTCTTTCCCGCTCTCTTCTCCGTGGGCGGTTTCGTTTCTTGTTCCTCTGCCCCCCATTGAGGATCAGGAGGCGGATCTCAGCTGCTGATGGACACGTCCTCAAGGTGCAGAAGTATTTAGACTGGGCAGCCATTGTCGTTCGCGCTCTCCAGTTCTTTCACACCCACTTGCATGCCCTTCTTCTTCTCTGGCGCTCCTCGTGGCGCTATAATGGCGGCAGTTTTGGCGGGAATCTTGCAGCAGATAGCAATACACAGACCCAACAATAAATCACAATTCCAACACGTCTCAATCACAGTTCCAAGGCACACATGACCCAATTCTTCAGGCTTAAGTACGATCCTGTTCGTGACGCCAAGTTGAAGCGCCCCCAGACACAGGGCCACAAGTCACTTGGTACCGGTCCTTTCTGTTCGGTTCTGGGGCTGTCACGGTGGCTGGACCCGGTCGTGACCCTGCTAAGGGGCGTCCAATGAAAATGTAGTACAGTCTGTCAGGGGTTCGTGACGCCACCTGTGGTGTTCGGTCAGGGTGACCGACGCTGCTGTGGGGACAGCTGGGGTGATGGAATAGCAGCCAGATGGTATACCTTCCCACAGGTGAAGTAAATCCCCAGGGCTTCCCAGTAAGGAGGATGGTGATGGTGTGAGGTGCAGGCAATAACGAGGACACAGGGTTGCAGTCTCTTTACCTTTTACTGAAGGCTTCAGTACACTCAGTCCAGAGCACGTTCAACCGGGCTATCAGAGACCGGCCGGTCCGATGGGCACATCCAGAGTTTCCCTCACAGATGGAAATCGTTGCCTACCAATAGCGCCTGTGCGTTGTAGTCCTACCCTGCTGAGCATTTGGAATAGTCCTCACAACTGCTGTTCTCGTTCGTTCGTTCTCTACAGCTTTCTTTCTCTCGTTCTTTGGTTCCAGATCTTACTAGTTTCTAACGTCCCCCAGGTATAGTATGGCTAGGACGCCACCCGTTTGACGGGAAGGCTTGGAGGTCTTCCGGGACCCTAGAGATGCCCCTCTCCCAATGTTGCCCCCTATGTCTTCGTAGGTGTTGAAGGTAGACAGCCAACCTATAATCAACTGTCCAGCGGAATTTGAAGTAAGGCCTGAAGTCAGTTACTCCTACGGTGATCCGGCCACCGACTACGCGCCTCAGTAAGATGTTGCCTTCTCTTCTCGGCACGACCCTTACTGACTCTCCTTTGTGCTGATCTCGTTTACACTGTTCCACAATATTCTTCCCTTCGTTTCTCTTTCTTAGGACACCGCCGCAAGGTGTGCAGGCGCGGTTCCGTTATGTTCTGTTCTGTTCGCTAGGCACCTGCCAGGTTCCCACGCCTGACAGGGACCCCCCTGTGCCTTCTCCCTGCAACACCCCCTGCCACGGGATGTTGCCTGGTTCCAACCCAGTTAGCTTCTGACTAACTTCCTCCCCAGCCCCTAGTTTTACCAGTGTGAGGAGTGGCCCAATAAATAAAGCCTTTTTCTCCCCCTAGTGGCCGGAGTGTGAAGTGTAATGTGTTCTGGTGATACCTGGTCAGGAGAACTCCTTAGTGCCATCGGACGTACCGCTACTCGCCTTGGGGCCATATTGCAACGACAAGGTTTCTGGGGCGCTGCATAAGCGTGACAAACACTTGTCTGGAGCTGTTCACACTAACAGTGATGCAAGTGCTGAATTGACTAGATATCTTCAGTTCCTGTATGTGTTACTCCAATTTCTGTATCTTCTGGTGTTTCTTGCTACGCTTGTCTACCTGCCATCGAGCATACCCTGCTGTCCGCCCTGCTCCTCAGTGTTCTATGCGCCATCTGACAAATCCAGCTTGATGTACTATCACCTACGGTATGTATTGTCCACCCAGACATGTGCCATAGATGATCCACATCACCAGATGAACCCATAGCAGTGACGAGTAGGGTTGAGCGACTTTTCTTTTTATAGGATCGGGTCGGGTTTCACGAAACCCGACTTTTTCAAAAGTCGGGTCGAGTGAAATAGGCCGATTCTATAGAAAAGTCGGGGTCGGCCGAAACACGAAACCCAATGCAGTGCATTGGGTTTCTAATTGTTCCCTGGGTCTGAAGGAGAGGAAACTCTCCTTCAGGCCCTGGGATCCATATTTAAGTGTAAAATAAAGAATCAAAATAAAAAATATTGATATACTTACCCTCGGACGCGCCCTGGTTGTAACCGGGAGCCTTTCTTCCTAAGAATGAGCGCCTGAAGGGCCTTCGATGACGTCGCGGCTTGTGATTCGTCGCGTGAGCGGTCACATGGGCGTCACGCGACCAATCACAAGCCGCGACGTCATCTAAGGTCCTTCAGGCGCTGATTCTTAGGAAGGAAGGCTGCGGGTTAGAACCAGGGCGCGTCCGAGGGTGAGTATATACCTATTAGAAATATACTCACCCTCGGACGCGCCCTCGGACGCTTCCTTCCTAAGAATTAGCGCCTGAAGGACCTTAGATGACGTCGCGGCTTGTGATTGGTCGCGTGACGCCCATGTGACCGCTCACGTGACCAATCACAAGCCGTGACGTCATCGAAGGCCCTTCAGGCGCTCATTCTTAGGAAGGAAGGCTGCTGATGAGAACCAGGGCGCGTCCGAGGGTGAGTATATCAATATTTTTTATTATTATTCTTTATTTTACACTTAAATATGAATTCCGATACCGATTCCCAATATCTTAAATATATCAGAACTCGGTATCGGAATTCCGATTCCAGTTCAGAAGATCGCCGACCTTATGGCCGACCCCACACAGGGGTCGGGTCGGGTTTCATGAAACCCGACTTTGCCAAAAGTCCGCGACTTCTGAAAATGGCCGACCCGTTTCGCTCAACCCTAGTGACGAGCTGAGGCCTACATGTCTCTTATTCTGCTGCCCATTCACAGCCTTCTTAACAACAGAAATAGATTCAGATCCCAAAATAATTCAATCATCAGACTGACCAAAATTAATCCAGATCCCAGACTAAACTGACTAATCAGAGTTTAGTTTACATTTCAAAAACCTGACCGTCACAGCCAAACATAGACTAAGTGTGAACAGGTGCTGAACCTAGAGTCGCCAACTCGTATACAGTCAAGTAAATAAGGCAGCACACTGCAGCGCTAAAACATGCAAACATGAAGCACGAAAATTGAACTGCATTACTGCACTAGAAATATGAAAAATGAGAGCGTTTAGCGCATAAAAATGGCCAATTTTATGTGTACCTGGTAGCCACTTTACAGCATCTCTCTTATACCAGGTCCTACACTTGCCTTTCCTCGCTGAGAATAAACGTCTCCATCTGAATGGGTACCTGTGAAACCTCTTCTTAGACTAAAATTCTCTCTCTCTGAGGAGGGGTATTGGACATGCTGTAATTAAAACACCTGTGACTAGGAGGCGGAGTGCTCGACCAGAAGGCTAAAGAATACATTTCAAAAACCTGACCGTCACATCCAAACATAGACTAAGTGTGAACAGGTGCTGAACCCAGAGTCGCCAACTCGTATACAGTCAAGTAAATAAGGCAGCACACTGCAGCGCTAAAACATGCAAACATGAAACACGAAAATTGAACTGCATTACTGCACTAGAAATATGAAAAATGAGAGCGTTTAGCGCATAAAAATGGCCAATTTTATGTGTACCTGGTAGCCACTTTACGGCATCTCTCTTATACCAGGTCCTACACTTGCCTTTCCTCGCTGAGAATAAATGTCTCCATCTGAATGGGTACCTGTGAAACTTCTTCTTAGACTAAAATTCTCTCTCTCTGTGGAGGGGTATTGGACCTGCTGTAATTAAAACACCTGTGACTAGGAGGCGGAGTACTCGATCAGAAGGCTAAAGAATACATTTCAAAAACCTGACCGTCACATCCAAACATAGACTAAGTGTGAACAGGTGCTGAACCTAGAGTCGCCAACTCGTATACAGTTAAGTAAATAAGGCAGCACACTGCAGCGCTAAAACATGCAAACATGAAACACGAAAATTGAACTGCATTATTGCACTAGAAATATGAAAAATGAGAGCGTTTAGCGCATAAAAATGGCCAATTTTATGTGTACCTGGTAGCCACTTTACGGCATCTCTCTTACACCAGGTCCTACACTTGCCTTTCCTCGCTGAGAATAAACGTCTCCATCTGAATGGGTACCTGTGAAACCTCTTCTTAGACTAAAATTCTCTCTCTCTCTGTGGAGGGGTATTGGACCTGCTGTAATTAAAACATCTGTGGCTAGGCTAAGAAGAGGTTTCACAGGTAGCCATTTTTATGCGCTAAACGCTCTCATTTTTCATATTTCTAGTGCAGTAATGCAGTTCAATTTTCGTGTTTCATGTTTGCATGTTTTAGCGCTGCAGTGTGCTGCCTTATTTACTTAATCAGAGTTTAGTGTCAGGCCACACCACAAAAATGAAAACAGACCCCAAACCAGACCCTTACATACAGATCCCCCTCATTAAATAGACTCTAGACTAAATACCTAACAGACCCCATATTAAGCTCAAATTTGAAATCCTATTTAAAGACCCCTTACTCCATAAACCAAAATGGCAGTTGTATCCCATTCAAGTTAACCCCCCACATCTCACAATACATGATACAGTTACTAAATAAAAAGTGGACCCTTTCCTGGACAATCCGTCTAAGGCCGGCGTCACACTCGGCGTAAGACATTACGGAACGTATTATACGTCCGTAATACGCGCGTAATATGCCAAAATGTCTCCGTAATCTCTTTCTGTAGTTCTTGCGTAGCCTAGGTGTGGTCGCGTATTTTGCGCATGTACTGGTCCGTGTGTAATCCGTATGTGATCCGTATTGCGTTTTTGACACGCACCATCACAAAATGGACATTTAACGGTTTTCAGGCCTGCAAATCATTTAAACCATCATTAACAACCCTATTTAAGCCCTCGACAACAGGTGTACCCCTCCCATCTGCCCTATATGTTCTCTAGCATATTTTGGCTGTGTTACTTTGACCTTACAAACATGTCTGACCATGTGTATTTAAGCACAACTTAGCGGGTGTTGCTTCACTGGGTGTTGTCTCGTCGCTTTGGCCAGCCATATCCGGTCAATGTAGATCCGCGAAGGAGGAGACGAAGATTGTGGGTGCATCCTCTATTGACCCAACGCCAGAGTAAAGGACATTTCCAGAGACTATATTCAGCTTTGAGGGCCCATCCAGACAAATTTTGCCTGTATACTCGCATGTCCATCAGGACTTTTGACATGTTGTTGGAGATGTTACGTCCTGGGCTCACCTATCTGGACACCTGGATGAGAAAAGCCATCTCTGCTGAGGAGCGTCTGCTCCTAACCTTAACATAGTAACATAGTAACATAGTTAGTAAGGCCGAAAAAAGACATTTGTCCATCCAGTTCAGCCTATATTCCATCATAATAAATCCCCAGATCTACGTCCTTCTACAGAACCTAATAATTGTATGATACAATATTGTTCTGCTCCAGGAAGACATCCAGGCCTCTCTTGAACCCCTCGACTGAGTTCGCCATCACCACCTCCTCAGGCAAGCAATTCCAGATTCTCACTGCCCTAACAGTAAAGAATCCTCTTCTATGTTGGTGGAAAAACCTTCTCTCCTCCAGACGCAAAGAATGCCCCCTTGTGCCCGTCACCTTCCTTGGTATAAACAGATCCTCAGCGAGATATTTGTATTGTCCCCTTATATACTTATACATACTTATACATACCTTACGGTATGTCTTTTTACCTTTTATATTTTTTGTTGTTTGCAAATGTGTTTTGTCCTAATATGTTTCAGGTACTTTACTTAGGCATGAAGCCACAAGCACCGTTCTAAAAATGTGGGTCATATTAGAGTATCGTAATAATGTGAAATGACCCTTTTTGCTTAGTCAATAATGACTGAGAAAATTAAATAGACACTTGTGCTTATTCCTGTTTTCATATTCCTCATGTTTTGTTTGTGCTTTTTGTTCTTGTTTTGCAGCTTCCTGTCCACAGACTTGTCCTATGCGGGTCTACACCTGGAGTTTCTCATTGGGCGTTCGACAATTTCAGGCATTGTTAGGACAACCTGTTCACAAATATGGCAGAAACTTCAGGAAGTTGTGATGCCTGAGCCAAAAATGGGGGATTGGCTCAAAATCGCCACTGGTTTCAAAAATACTTGTGACTTCCCTAACTGCATTGGAGCTGTGGATGGGAAACATATCAGGGTGCGTAAGCCGCCGAACTCTGGTTCCCAATTCTACAATTATAAGCAGTTTTTCTCTGTAGTTCTGTTAGCAGTTGCTGACAGCAACTACAGGTTTATAATTGTAGACATTGGGGCCTATGGGCGAACTGGAGACTCTAGGGTCTTCAATTCGTCCATAATGGGTCGGCGGCTACGTGACAACCAGTTGAACCTCCCACCACCACAACAACTCCCAGGCTCCAATGCGGAAGCAGTGCCTTTTGTTTTGGTTGGAGATGAGGCCTTCCAACTGACGAGGCACATCATGAGGCCTTACCCCAGGCGCAACCTTGACCACCGGCGGAGGGTGTTTAATTTGAGACTTTCCAGGGCACGGAGACTGGTTGAGTGCGCCTTTGGTATTCTTGTAGCCAAATGACGGGTTCTTCAGTCTGCCATTCAGCTGAGTGAGGCTTCAATCAATGAAGTGATCAAAGCCTGTGTAATTCTACATAATTTTACCAGAATACATGATTGTTCGTCTACAAATTTGGAAGATCACGTCATGACCAATCATAGTAGGCCTACCCCATATGTCCCTCCTCCGCGACGTCCCCTTTCTGGCCTCAAAGTTCGTGATGTGTTCACCAATTATTTTTTGAGTCCTCAGGGTGCCACTCCCTGGCAAGACTATGCAATTTTGCATGTGTAATGTTTTTTTTTTTTTCTAAATTTTTGCATTACCAAATTTGACAATATGTCTGCTGATTTTAATTTTTTCACATATGTTTATGATCATATCATGTGTGTGTAAGTTAATAAGAATGAACAGAGTGCATCCAGAGTTTGTTTCTTACTAACGGCAAATTTAGTTTTGAAACTTGTTTGTAGATTTAGTTATTTTTTAGCATAACAAATCTGGACAAATTAAGTGCCCCTTTTTTTTTTGGAAACACAAACACAAAAATAAACATTACAGCTTGCTTTTTCAGCACAATCAAAACCTAATTTTGGGAAACCAAAATAAAACCAAATGTAGCCAAACAAATTACAAGTCCTGGTAGGTAGGAAGTGGAGAAGTAACATAGTAACATAGTAACATAGTTAGTAAGGCCGAAAAAAGACATTTGTCCATCCAGTTCAGCCTATATTCCATCATAATAAATCCCCAGATCTACGTCCTTCTACAGAACCTAATAATTGTATGATACAATATTGTTCTGCTCCAGGAAGACATCCAGGCCTCTCTTGAACCCCTCGACTGAGTTCGCCATCACCACCTCCTCAGGCAAGCAATTCCAGATTCTCACTGCCCTAACAGTAAAGAATCCTCTTCTATGTTGGTGGAAAAACCTTCTCTCCTCCAGACGCAAAGAATGCCCCCTTGTGCCCGTCACCTTCCTTGGTATAAACAGATCCTCAGCGAGATATTTGTATTGTCCCCTTATATACTTATACATGGTTATTAGATCGCCCCTCAGTCGTCTTTTTTCTAGACTAAATAATCCTAATTTCGCTAATCTATCTGGGTATTGTAGTTCTCCCATCCCCTTTATTAATTTTGTTGCCCTCCTTTGTACTCTCTCTAGTTCCATTATATCCTTCATGAGCACCGGTGCCCAAAACTGGACACAGTACTCCATGTGCGGTCTAACTAGGGATTTGTACAGAGGCAGTATAATGCTCTCATCATGTGTATCCAGACCTCTTTTAATGCACCCCATGATCCTGTTTGCCTTGGCAGCTGCTGCCTGGCACTGGCTGCTCCAGGTAAGTTTATCATTAACTAGGATCCCCAAGTCCTTCTCCCTGTCAGATTTACCCAGTGGTTTCCCGTTCAGTGTGTAATGGTGATATTGATTCCCTCTTCCCATGTGTATAACCTTACATTTATCATTGTTAAACCTCATCTGCCACCTTTCAGCCCAAGTTTCCAACTTATCCAGATCCATCTGTAGCAGAATACTATCTTCTCTTGTATTAACTGCTTTACATAGTTTTGTATCATCTGCAAATATCGATATTTTACTGTGTAAACCTTCTACCAGATCATTAATGAATATGTTGAAGAGAACAGGTCCCAATACTGACCCCTGCGGTACCCCACTGGTCACAGCGACCCAGTTTGTGGATTGGTCTGGGTCTGCATCAGGTGGCCTTTGTAGGCCCAATTGTCCAGCAGCCTGTGTGGATGTTATAGTGGCCTGAGGGAAATTCTGCCTGCTCTGATGCTGGCCACTTTGATGAGTGGGGCCAGGATTTGGGAGATAACCCAGATGTTGCTGCCCATATGTGCGGGAATCATACCCCAAACCAAAATGACCATATTGTCCAAACCCAGGTTGGGTCCAGCCTCCAGCACTGGGTGTGGACAAGTGGCCATATTGGGATGGGTGCTGATATCCTGCAATATGGTGCTGAGGTTGCCATTGTTGGTTATTTGTGGGTTGGGGTGTAGGTGTTGGCTGACGTGGAGGGGGTGCTTCAGATCCTTGTTGCGCATGCAGGCCTTGTAATCTCTGAGGCCACAGAATATTTTCAGGTGACATCTGCCACTGTTCAATCATCTGCAACAGATTGTATGGGTTATTTGGGGGGGTGTATGCGTCAATAAGGATCTGAAAACACCCTCTCAAACGCAGCCTCAACTCCCGCTCTATGGAGCGTAAATACTGTGCAAGGCTCCGTGTGAATCCCTCCTCCCCATCATCCTCTCGAACCCGGGCCAAATAGTTCATGACCCCAGCATCCACGTTTCTCCTGCTTTGGAGAAGCTCTCTCCTGCGTCGTGCACGCTGTCGTCTGACTGCAGCCTGTGGGGATCGGTCAAGGGCAACAGTTGGGCTGCTGCTATTTCCAGGGTCATCCTGGCTAGGTGCTGGTGCTGCTGCTGAAGATGAGAACTGTGGGGCCTCTGTGTTTTCTTCTGCTGCAGCTGGAGCTGGGTGGTCCGATGAGGAACATCCTGGAGGTATTGAGGGAGCAGCAGATGGACCAGCCACCTCTTCACCGTCTCCAACTGGGTCAATGACCTGTTCTGAGTCAGACCCTGTCTCCCTGTCAGTGAGGTTAGACTGAGTTCTGCAAAAGATAAATTTTGACATTTAATATGTTTTTTTGGAATCATCTCTCCCCATTAAAAAATTAACCCAGTTTGAGATTTTTTAACTTACGGCCTGAGGTCCATGCTGGGGTTGAGAAACGTTAGGCGGTCAAAATAAATATATTTCTTCTTTTTTGGAGGTGCCCCTGCTCCACTTTTCTCCCGCTGCTGCCTCTCCCTCCTGTATTGGTCACGTATACTCCGCCACCTTGTTGTAACATCATCCACTGAAACAACAAAAATACACACATTGCTTAGACCATTATATGCAGAGTGCTGACACAAGGTGTAATGGAGGACACAGATTTACGGGTAGCATAGAAAGAGGCATTTGTGGCTCACATTAAGCAAGAAATTTAACTAAAAAAAAAAATTATGAAGCAAGGCCACAAGGACAGAGTCCGCTACCCTCTATCCCAGAAAACACAATTACTGGAAAACAATGTTAGTAAGGGCACACCTGGTCAAAAACTTCATGAGATACATTTATCATGTCCAGCACCATGTATATACTGCTGGGATATCTAATACTTTCAGGATGAATTAATAAATTAAGGTTTAGGAATTCAAAGTATTAAGGGCCTGCTGTTTACCAAGAAAATTACATTGCAAACATGGGTGTACTTACTTATTTGTCGCTGTGCCGCACGTGGCTGCTGGTCATACTGTGGGAAGAGGGACCCACACACGCTCCTCCATGCTGCTTGTTTGACTGCCCTGTTGGCGTAGTTGGGGTCTCTTTGGTCCCATATTTCTGGCCTCTCCTGTATCAAAATGATCAGCATGTCTACATTAATTATGCGGGCCACGCTGAATCTCACTCCGTGGAGGCGTGCAGCAGACTTCCGGGTTCACTGTCTGGCTTTTTCAGCTAATTTGCATGTCTCACCGGCCTGATTGAGGGCTTTGGACAGTTCAGGACATCTGCCAGTGAGTTGCGTATTTCTCGCAAGACACACGCATGGTCCGTATGCATTCCGTGTTATACGCTCTCCCATAGACTTGCATTGGCGCATTTTTTGCGCAATACGCTGACAAACGCTGCATGCTGCGATTTTGTACGGCCGTAGAACGACGTATATTACGGATCCGTAATATACGGCTGATAGGACGAGACCCATTGAGAATCATTGTGCCGTATGTTTGGCGAGTTTTACGGACGTAGTTTCTGCGCTCTTACGTCCGTAAATCTCGCAAGTGTGACGCCGGCCTAACCCTGAGCGGATATTGTGTTATGTCTGGAAATAGATCCATATCCATGCAGTTCTCATCATTCACAGGGGCGGCTAAACCCAAGCTTCATTATAAGGACCGTGCATATACAGTAGTTAAAGCTGCCAGCATCTTTGTAGGACCTTTCAAGATATCCATATATTTTCTATTCCTTCTATTTTTTTTTACCGTCTATGAAAATCTGTAATTGCCTGGAAACCATCAATAAGCAGGGTGATTGCTGCATTAAAGTATTATTGTAGTATTGTCACATTATGGTCTGAAAATGTTTCATGCGAAAATGAGTCCTCACTCCCAGCCCCCTGGCTCAACGCACCTCTACCTGATTGTTCACAGAACCCTGGAAAGTACCTGAACAAAAATACAACACCATGCAATCTTTCTAAAAACGTCAGACAACTTGTATAAAGACCCATTAATAAGATTTCCTACCAAACTTTGGCAAGGAAAGAAATTGACTTAGGCTACTTTCACACTAGCGTCGGAATCTGCCCGTCACAATGCGTCGGGCCGAGATTCCGACGCTAGCGTTTGATGCGCCGGCGCATCCACTGCCCCATTGTGAGGTGCGGGGAGGTGGGGGCAGTTACTTTTAACGTTTTTTGCTCTCGGCGGTCTGCCACATCACGGCGCAACCATCGCACGACGGTTGCGACGTGTGGCAATGCGTCGCAATGCGTCGCTAATATTAATCTATGGGGCAAAAACGCATCCTGCAAACAACTTTGCAGGATGCGTTTTTTGCCATAAACGACGCATTGCGACGTATTGCAAAAAACGCCAGTGTGAAAGTAGCCTTATATAGATGACCCCCGAATATTATACCTGGTCCAAATAATGCTTGTATAGAAAAGTAAAGGTGGTCTGTCTAGACGCTGTGTGACACCTTAGGCTCGGTATGTGACATCTGATTTCACGTGACGTACGTAATGAATCGCTATGCTCCATTGTTCTAATCTGATGAGACCACATGGGCAACGCCAGGGAGATGCCTTCACGAGGGAACATCACACCGATCCTACTATCGGGATTATGGTGTGGGACAGCATAATGTACAATAGCCCGTCCTCTTTAGTCTTCATTCCAGGTGGACTAGAAACCTGCTCCCATGGCTGCAGCATCTCCAGACTTGTCTCCATTGAGCACGATGGGGACGGGATCAGTCGGTGATTACAAAGGAGCTGCCAGTAGTGGATCTTGATGATATTCCCAGGAGCATTCATCGGCAGAACCTTCCTCAGATGACCATTAATGACCTCAGTGATAGCAGCCGAGGCTGGAAGTGCCGTGATTTCTGCAGGTGGCTCAGACTCCAGACTGAAGAAACCCAGATGTCTTGAAAATTTGTGATGTCTATTGATCCTTTGAGTTCCATAACTCCACTACTTTTTGGTGTTGCAATTTTAATCTCGAGAAGTGTATATAAAATATAGCTAATATGGGAACATTCATTTAACCCCGTACTGACCTTGGACGGAATAGTGCTTCCAAGGTCAGTACCCCCGCTTTGAGGTGGGCTTCGGCTGTGAGCCCACCTCAAAGCTGTGACATGCAGACGCCGGCAGAATCACGATCCACCCACTCCTATTAACTATTTAAATGCCGCTGTCAAACTCTGACTGCGGCATTTAACCCCTTCCCGACTCATGACGCCACGTAGGCGTCATGAAAGTCGGTGCCAATCCGACCCATGACGCCTATGTGGCGTCATGGAAAGATCGCGTCCCTGCAGATCGGGTGAAAGGGTTAACTCCCATTTCACCCAATCTGCAGGGACAGGGGGAGTGGTAGTTTAGCCCAGGGGGGGCTTCACCCCCCCGTGGCTACGATCGCTCTGATTGGCTGTTGAAAGTGAAACTGCCAATCAGAGCGATTTGTAATATTTCACCTATTAAAACTGGTGAAATATTACAATCCAGCCATGGCCGATGCTCCAATATCATCGGCCATGGCTGGAAACACTAATGTGCCCCCACCCCTCCCCACCGATCGCCCCCCCCAAGCCACCGATCTGTCCGGTACACTGCCCCGCTCCCCTCCGTCCTGTGATCCGCTCCCCCGGTGCTCTTATCCGCTCCCCCCATGCTCCAATCACCCCCCCGTGCTCCGATCCACCCCCCCATGCTCTGATCCACCCCCCCCGTGCTCCGATCCACCCCCGTGCTCCGATCCACCCCCCCACGCTCCGATCCACCCCCCGCGCTCTGATCCACCCCCCATGCTCCTATTCCCCCCCTTGCTCCCCCCCACCCCATCATACTTACCGATCCTCGCGCGGTCCGACCGTCTTCTTCATGGGCGCCGCCATCTTCCAAAATGGCAAGCGCATGCGCAGTGCGCCCGCCGAATCTGCCGGCCGGCAGATTCATTCCAAAGTGCATTTTGATCACTGTGATAGGTTATATCACAGTGATCAAAATAAAAAAAAATAGTAAATGACCCCCCCCCCCTTTGTCACCCCCATAGGTAGGGACAATAATAAAATAAAGAATTTTTTTTTTTTCCCACTAATGTTAGAATAGGGTTAGGGTTAGGGTTTCGGTATGTGCACACGTATTCTGGTCCTCTGCAGATTTTTCCGCTGCGGATTTGATAAATCCGCAGTGCTAAACCGCTGCGGATTTATCACGGATTTACCACGGTTTTTCTGCGCATTTCACAGCAGTTTTACAACTGCAATTTTCTATTGGAGCAGTTGTAAAACCGCTGCGGAATCCGCAGAAAGAATTGACATGCTGCGGAATGTAAACCGCTGCGTTTCCGTGCAGTTTTTCTGCAGCATGTGTACAGCGATTTTTGTTTCCCATAGGTTTACATTGAAATGTAAACTCATGGGAAACTGCTGCGGATCCGCAGCGTTCTCCGCAGCGTGTGCACATACCTTTAGAATTAGGCTATGTGCACACGGTGCGGATTTGGCTGCGGATCTGCAGCGGATTGGCCGCTGCGGATTCGCTGCAGTGTTCCATCAGCTTTACAGTACCATGTAAACCTATGGAAAACCAAATCCGCTGTGCCCATGGTGCGGAAAATACCGCGCGGGAACGCTGTGTTGTATTTTCCGCAGCATGTCAATTCGTTGTGCGGATTCCGCAGCATTTTACACCTGTTCCTCAATAGGAATCCGCAGGTGAAATCCGCACAAAAAACACTGGAAATCCACGGTAAATCCGCAGGTTAAACACAGTGCCTTTTATCCGCGGATTTTTCAAAAATGGTGCTGAAAAATCTCACACGAATCCGCAACGTGGGCACATAGCCTTAGGGTTAGGGTTGGAATTAGGGTTGTGGTTAGGGTTGTGATTAGGGTTATGGCTACAGTTGGGATTAGGGTTAGGGGTGTGTTGGGGTTAGTGTTGGAGGTAGAATTGAGGGGTTTCCACTGTTTAGGCACATCAGGGGTCTCCAAACGCAACATGGCGCCACCATTGATTTCAGCCAATCTTGTATTCAAAAAGTCAAATGGTGCTCCCTCACTTCTGAGCCCCGACGTGCGCCCAAACAGTGGTTTACCCCCACATATGGGGTATCAGTGTACTCAGGACAAACTGCGCAACAATTACTGGGGTCCAATTTCTCCTGTTACCCTTGTGAAAATAAAAACATGCTTGCTAAAACATCATTTTTGAGGAAAGAAAAATGATTTTTTTATTTTCTCGGCTCTGCGTTGTAAACGTCTGTGAAGCACTTGGGGGTTCAAAGTGCTCACCACATATCAAGATAAGTTCCTTGGGGGGTCTAGTTTCTAAAATGGGGTCACTTGTGGGGGGTTCTACTGTTTAGGCACACCAGGGTGTTGTGAATTCTGTGGTCAGGCTCCCTCCTGTGGTCATGAGTGGTACTTCGGCTGGTTCTGTCCAGGAGCTTCCTTTGGTGGATGTGAGTGGGGCTGCGGCTTCTGAGTTTCCTTCCTCAGGTGACGAGGTTAAGTCGTTAGGTGCTGCTCTATTTAACTCCACCTAGTTCTTTGTTCCTGGCCTCCAGTCAATGTTCCAGTATTGGTCTTGCTCTCTCCTGGATCGTTCTTGTGGCCTGTCTGCCCTGCATCAGCTAAGTTCTGCTTGTGTTACTTTTGTTTGCTATTTTTTCTGTCCAGCTTGCTATATTGGTTTGTCTTGCGTGCTGGAAGCTCTGGGACGCAGAGGGAGCACCTCCGTACCGTTAGTCGGTGCGGAGGGTCTTTTTGCGCCCTCTGCGTGGTTGTTTGTAGGTTTTTGTGTTGACCGCAAAGCTATCTTTCCTATCCTCGGTCTATTCAGTAAGTCGGGCCTCACTTTGCTAAAATCTATTTCATCTCTGTGTTTGTATTTTCATCTTTACTCACAGTCATTATATGTGGGGGGCTGCCTTTTCCTTTGGGGAATTTCTCTGAGGCAAGGTAGGCTTATTTTTCTATCTTCAGGGCTAGCTAGTTTCTCAGGCTGTGCCCGAGGCGCCTAGGTCTGGTCAGGAGCGCTCCACGGCTACCTCTAGTGTGGTGTGATAGGATTAGGGATTGCGGTCAGCAGAGTTCCCACGTCTCAGAGCTCGTCCTATGTTATTAGTAACTATCAGGTCATTTTCAGTGCTCTTAACCACCAGGTCCATTGTGGTTCTAAATCACCAGTTCATAACACCAGGGGCTCTGCAAACGCAACGTGACAGCCGCAGACCATTCCATCAAAGTCTGCATTTCAAAAGTCACTACTTCCCTTCTGAGAGCCGACGTGTGCCCAAACAGTGGTTTACCCCCACACATGGGGTATCAGCGTACTCAGGAGAAACTGGACAACAACTTTTGGGGTCCAATTTCTCCTGTAACCCTTGGGAAAACAAAAAAAATATAGGCTAAATAATTATTTTTGAGGAAAGAAAACGTATTTATTATTTTCACGGCTCTGCGTTATAAACTTCTGTGAAGCACTTGGGGGTTCAAAGTGCTCACCACACATCTAGATAAGTTCTTTTGGGGGTCTAGTTTCCAAAATGGGGTCACTTGTGGGGGGTTTCTACTGTTTAGCCACATCAGGGGCTCTGCAAACGCAACGTGACGCCCGCAGAGCATTCCATCAAATCTGCATTTCAAAACGTCACTACTTCCCTTCCGAGCCCCGGCATGTGCCCAAACAGTAGTTTACCCCCACATATGGGGTATCACCATACTCAGGAGAAACTGGACAACAAATATTGGGGTCAAATTTATCCTTTTACCCTGGGAAAAATTAAAAAATTCTGGGCTAAATAATTATTTTTGAGGAAAGAAAACGTATTTATTATTTTCACGGCTCTGCGTTATAAACTTCTGTGAAGCACTTGGGGGTTCAAAGTGCTCACCACACATCTAGATAAGTGTTATGATCTGGTGGTTTAGGAGCAACATGGGACGAGCTCTGAAGGAGGTGGTATCTGTACTGACCGCAAACCCTGAACCTAGCAGCGCAACTAAAAATAGCCGTGGGGAGTACCTGACTCTCCCTAGACCCCTCGGCACAGCCTAAGATCTAACTTCCCCTAAAGATGGAAACAGGAAACCTATCTTGCCTCAGAGAAAATCCCCAAAGGAAAGATAGCCCCCCACAAATATTGACGGTGAGAGGAGGGGAAAATAACATACGCAGAAATGAAATCAGATTTTAGAATAGGAGGCCAGTCTAGCTAGATAGATAGGACAGGACAGGATACTGTGCGGTCAGTATAAAAACTACAAAAAATCCACACAGAGTTTACAAAACCTCCACACCTGACTAAAGGTGTGGAGGGTAAATCTGCTTCCCAGAGCTTCCAGCTAACAGAAATAATCCATACTGACAAGCTGGACAAACATAGAATGCACAGAACAATAAGTCCACAACGTGTGGACAGAAATGAGCAAGCCAGGACTTATCTTTGCTGAACTGGTCAGGAAATCAGGGAAATCCAAGCAGAGATGTGAATCCAGCCAGGAAACATTGACAACTGGCACTGGCTGAAAGATAGAGCCAGGCTAAATAGCAGAGCCAGAACAGACGATCAGTGGAAGCAGCTGCTGACAGCTAAATCCAAGGAGCAGCTGTTCCACTAAAAACCACCGGAGGGAGCCCAAGAGCAGAACTCACAAAAGTGCCACTTACAACCACCGGAGGGAGCCCAAGAGGGGAATTCACAACAGTACCCCCCCTTTGAGGAGGGGTCACCGAACCCTCACCAGAGCCCCCAGGCCGATCGGGACGAGCCAAGTGAAAAGCACGAACCAAATCGGCGGCATGAACATCGGAGGCAACAACCCAAGAATTATCCTCCTGGCCATAACCCTTCCACTTGACAAGATACTTAAGCCTCCGCTTCGAAAAACGAGAATCCAAAATTTTCTCAACCTCATATTCCAACTCCCCCTCAACCAACACCGGGGCAGGAGGATCAACCGAGGGAACAACGGGCACCACATATCTCCGTAACAAAGATCTATGGAAAACATTATGAATGGCAAAAGAGACTGGAAGGGCCAAACGAAAAGACACCGGATTGATAATCTCAGAAATCTTATAAGGACCAATAAACCGAGGCTTGAACTTAGGGGAAGAAACCTTCATAGGAACATGACGAGAAGACAACCAAACCAAATCCCCCACACGAAGCTGGGGAGCAACACACCGACGACGGTTAGCAAAACGTTGAGCCTTTTCTTGAGACAACGTCAAATTGTCCACTACATGAGTCCAAATCTGCTGCAGCCTGTCCACCACAGAATCCACACCAGGACAATCAGAAGGCTCAACCTGCCCCGAAGAAAAACGAAGATGAAAACCAAAATTACAAAAGAAAGGTGAAACCAAAGTAGCCGAACTAGCACTATTATTAAGGGCAAACTCGGCCAACGGCAAGAAAGCCACCCAATCATCCTGATCAGCAGACACAAAGCATCTCAAATAGGTTTCCAAGGTCTGATTAGTTCGCTCAGTTTGGCCATTAGTCTGAGGATGAAACGCCGAAGAAAAAGACAAATCAATGCTGTTATGATAGGCAATTCAGTATCACAATGGACAGAGCGGTCAGAGCACATACAGTGATCTGACAATAACCCAAAATAATAGAACGAGCTCTGAGACGTGGGAACTCTGCAGACCGCAATCCCTAATCCTCTCCAAACAACACTAGAGGCAGCCGTGGATTGCGCCTAACTCGGCCTATGCAACTCGGCACAGCCTGAGAAACTAACTAGCCTGAAGATAGAAAAATAAGCCTACCTTGCCTCAGAGAAATACCCCAAAGGAAAAGGCAGCCCCCCACATATAATGACTGTGAGTTAAGATGAAAAGACAAACGTAGGGATGAAATAGATTCAGCAAAGTGAGGCTCGACTTTCTTAACAGAGCAAGGATAGGAAAGATAACTTTGCGGTCTACACAAAACCCTAAAGAAAACCACGCAAAGGGGGCAAAAAGACCCTCCGTACCGAACTAACGGCACGGAGGTACACCCTTTGCGTCCCAGAGCTTCCAGCAAAACAAATAGACAAGCTGGACAGAAAAAATAGCAACAAATAGCAAAGAAGAACTTAGCTATGCAGAGCAGCAGGCCACAGGAATGATCCAGGGAAAAACAAGTCCAACACTGGAACATTGACAGGAAGCATGGATCAAAGAATTAGGTGGAGTTAAGTAGAGAAGCACCTAACGACCTCACCAGATCACCTGAGGGAGAAAACTCAGAAGCCGCAGTACCACTTTCCTCCACAAACGGAAGCTCCCAGAGAGAATCAACCGAAGTACCACTTGTGACCACAGGAGTGAACTCTGCCACAGAATTCACAACAGTACCCCCCCCTTGAGGAGGGGTCACCGAACCCTCATCAGAGCCCCCAGGCCGACCAGGATGAGCCACATGAAAGGCACGAACAAGATCGGGAGCATGGACATCAGAGGCAAAAACCCAGGAATTATCTTCCTGAGCATAACCCTTCCATTTAACCAGATACTGGAGTTTCCGTCTTGAAACACGAGAATCCAAAATCTTCTCCACAATATACTCCAATTCCCCCTCCACCAAAACCGGGGCAGGAGGGTCAACAGATGGAACCATAGGTGCCACGTATCTCCGCAACAATGACCTATGGAATACGTTATGTATGGAAAAAGAATCCGGGAGGGCCAGACGAAAAGACACAGGATTAAGAACCTCAGAAATCCTATACGGACCAATGAAACGAGGTTTAAACTTAGGAGAGGAAACCTTCATAGGAATATGACGAGAAGATAACCAAACCAGATCCCCAACACGAAGTCGGGGACCCACACGGCGTCTGCGATTAGCGAAACGTTGAGCCTTCTCCTGGGACAAGGTCAAATTGTCCACAACATGAGTCCAAATCTGCTGCAACCTGTCCACCACAGTATCCACACCAGGACAGTCCGAAGACTCAACCTGTCCTGAAGAGAAACGAGGATGGAACCCAGAATTGCAGAAAAATGGCGAAACCAAGGTAGCCGAGCTGGCCCGATTATTAAGGGCGAACTCAGCCAAAGGCAAAAAGGACACCCAGTCATCCTGATCGGCAGAAACAAAGCATCTCAGATAGGTTTCCAAGGTCTGATTGGTTCGTTCGGTCTGGCCATTAGTCTGAGGATGGAAAGCCGAGGAAAAAGACAAGTCAATGCCCATCCTACCACAAAAGGCTTGCCAAAACCTCGAAACAAACTGGGAACCTCTGTCAGAAACAATATTCTCTGGAATGCCATGCAAACGAACCACATGCTGGAAGAACAATGGCACCAAATCAGAGGAGGAAGGCAATTTAGACAAGGGCACCAGATGGACCATCTTAGAAAAGCGATCACAGACCACCCAAATGACTGACATCTTTTGAGAAACGGGAAGATCCGAAATAAAATCCATAGAGATATGTGTCCAAGGCCTCTTCGGGACCGGCAAGGGCAAAAGCAACCCACTGGCACGAGAACAGCAGGGCTTAGCCCGAGCACAAATCCCACAGGACTGCACAAAAGTACGCACATCCCGCGACAGAGATGGCCACCAAAAGGATCTAGCCACTAACTCTCTGGTACCAAAGATTCCAGGATGACCAGCCAACACCGAACAATGAACCTCAGAGATAACTTTATTCGTCCACCTATCAGGGACAAACAGTTTCTCCGCTAGGCAACGATCAGGTTTATTAGCCTGAAATTTTTGCAGCACCCGCCGCAAATCAGGGGAGATGGCAGACACAATTACTCCTTCCTTGAGGATACCCGCCGGCTCAGATAAACCCGGAGAGTCGGGCACAAAACTCCTAGACAGAGCATCCGCCTTCACATTTTTAGAGCCCGGAAGGTACGAAATCACAAAGTCAAAACGGGCAAAAAACAGCGACCAACGAGCCTGTCTAGGATTCAAACGCTTAGCAGACTCGAGATAAGTCAAGTTCTTATGATCAGTCAATACCACCACGCGATGCTTAGCTCCTTCAAGCCAATGACGCCACTCCTCGAATGCCCACTTCATGGCCAGCAACTCTCGGTTGCCCACATCATAATTTCGCTCAGCAGGCGAAAACTTCCTGGAAAAAAAAGCGCATGGTTTCATCACTGAGCAACCAGAACCTCTCTGCGACAAAACAGCCCCTGCTCCAATCTCAGAAGCATCAACCTCGACCTGGAACGGAAGAGAAACATCTGGTTGACACAACACAGGGGCAGAAGAAAAACGACGCTTCAACTCTTGAAAAGCTTCCACAGCAGCAGAAGACCAATTGACCAAATCAGCACCCTTCTTGGTCAAATCGGTCAATGGTATGGCAATACTAGAAAAATTGCAGATGAAGCGACGATAAAAATTAGCAAAGAGCAGGAATTTTTGCAGACTTTTCAGAAATGTCGGCTGAGTCCAATCATGGATGGCTTGGACCTTAACAGGATCCATCTCAATAGTAGAAGGGGAAAAGATGAACCCCAAAAATGAAACCTTCTGCACACCAAAGAGACACTTTGATCCCTTCACAAACAAAGAATTAGCACGCAGGACCTGAAAAACCGTTCTGACCTGCTTCACATGAGACTCCCAATCATCCGAGAAGATCAAAATGTCATCCAAGTACACAATCAGGAATTTATCCAGGTACTCTCGGAAGATGTCATGCATAAAGGACTGAAACACTGATGGAGCATTGGCAAGTCCGAATGGCATCACTAGATACTCAAAATGACCCTCGGGCGTATTAAATGCAGTTTTCCATTCATCGCCTCGCCTGATTCTCACCAGATTATACGCACCACGAAGATCTATCTTAGTGAACCAACTAGCCCCCTTAATCTGAGCAAACAAATCAGATAACAATGGCAAGGGGTACTGAAATTTAACAGTGATATTATTAAGAAGGCGGTAATCTATACAAGGTCTCAGCGAACCATCCTTCTTGGCTACAAAAAAAACCCTGCTCCTAATGGCGGCAATGACGGGCGAATATGCCCCTTCTCCAGGGATTCCTTCACATAACTGCGCATAGCGGTGTGCTCAGGCACGGATAAATTAAACAGTCGACCTTTTGGGAATTTACTACCAGGAATCAAATTGATAGCACAATCACAATCCCTATGCGGAGGTAGGGCATCGGACTTGGGCTCATCAAATACATCCCGGTAATCATACAAGAACTCTGGAACCTCAGAAGGGGTGGATGACGAAATTGACAGAAATGGAACATCACCATGTACCCCCTGACAACCCCAGCTGGACACCGACATGGAATTCCAATCCAATACTGGATTATGGGCTTGTAGCCATGGCAACCCCAACACGACCACATCATGCAGATTATGCAACACCAGAAAGCGAATAACCTCCTGATGTGCAGGAGCCATGCACATGGTCAGCTGGGTCCAGTATTGAGGCTTATTCTTGGCCAAAGGCGTAGCATCAATTCCTCTCAATGGAATAGGACACTGCAAGGGCTCCAAGAAAAACCCACAACGCTTAGCATATTCCAAGTCCATCAAATTCAGGGCAGCGCCTGAATCCACAAACGCCATGACAGAATACGATGACAAAGAGCAGATCAAGGTAACGGACAGAAGAAATTTTGACTGTACTGTACCAATGGTGGCAGACCTAGCGAACCGCTTAGTGCGCTTAGGACAATCAGAGATAGCATGAGTGGAATCCCCACAGTAGAAACACAGCCCATTCAGACGTCTGTGTTCTTGCCGTTCAACTCTGGTCATAGTCCTATCGCACTGCATAGGCTCAGTTTTAATCTCAGGTAATACCGCCAAATGGTGCACAGATTTACGCTCACGCAAGCGTCGACCGATCTGAATGGCCAAAGACATAGACTCATTCAGACCAGCGGGCATAGGAAATCCCACAATGACATCCTTAAGGGCTTCAGAGAGACCCTTTCTGAATATAGCTGCCAGCGCAGATTCATTCCATTGAGTGAGCACGGACCATTTTCTAAATTTCTGACAATATACCTCTATCTCATCCTGAGCCTGACAAAGAGCCAGCAAATTTTTTTCTGCCTGATCTACTGAATTAGGCTCATCGTACAGCAATCCAAGCGCCAGGAAAAACGCATCGATATTACTTAATGCAGGATCTCCTGACGCAAGAGAAAATGCCCAGTCCTGAGGGTCGCCACGCAAAAAAGAAATGACGATCCTAACCTGTTGAACTGGGTCACCAGAGGAGCGAGGTTTCAAAGCCAGAAACAGTTTACAATTATTTTTGAAACTCAAAAATTTAGTTCTATCTCCAAAAAACAAATCTGGAATAGGAATTCTCGGTTCTAACAAAGAATTCTGAACCACAAAATCTTGAATATCTTGAACTCTTGCCGTGAGCTGATCTACACATGAAGACAGACCTTTAATGTCCATTGTTACACCTGTGTCCTGAACCACCCAAATGTCTAGGGGAAAAAAAAGGCAAAACACAGTGCAAAGGAAAAAAAATGGTCTCAGAACTTCTTTTTTCCCTCTATTGAGAATCATTAGCACTTTTGGCTTCCTGTACTGTTATGATAGGCAATTCAGTATCACAATGGACAGAGCGGTCAGAGCACATACAGTGATCTGACAATAACCCAAAATAATAGAACGAGCTCTGAGACGTGGGAACTCTGCAGACCGCAATCCCTAATCCTCTCCAAACAACACTAGAGGAAGCCGTGGATTGCGTCTAACTCTGCCTATGCAACTCGGCACAGCCTGAGAAACTAACTAGCCTGAAGACAGAAAAATAAGCCTACCTTACCTCAGAGAAATACCCCAAAGGATAAGGCAGCCCCCCACATATAATGACTGTGAGTTAAGATGAAAAGACAAACGTAGGGATGAAATAGATTCAGCAAAGTGAGGCCCGACTTTCTTAACAGAGCGAGGATAGGAAAGATAACTTTGCGGTCTACACAAAACCCTAAAGAAAACCACGCAAAGGGGGCAAAAAGACCCTCCGTACCGAACTAACGGCACGGAGGTACACCCTTTGCGTCCCAGAGCTTCCAGCAAAACAAATAGACAAGCTGGACAGAAAAAATAGCAACAAATAGCAAAGAAGAACTTAGCTATGCAGAGCAGCAGGCCACAGGAATGATCCAGGGAAAAACAAGTCCAACACTGGAACATTGACAGGAAGCATGGATCAAAGAATTAGGTGGAGTTAAGTAGAGAAGCACCTAACGACCTCACCAGATCACCTGAGGGAGAAAACTCAGAAGCCGCAGTACCACTTTCCTCCACAAACGGAAGCTCCCAGAGAGAATCAGCCGAAGTACCACTTGTGACCACAGGAGTGAACTCTGCCACAGAATTCACAACACAATGTCCATCCTAGCACAAAAGGCCCTCCAAAACCTAGAGACAAACTGAGAACCTCTGTCAGACACAATATTCTCAGGAATGCCATGCAAACGAACCACATGCTGAAAAAACAATGGAACCAAATCAGAGGAGGAAGGCAACTTAGGCAAAGGTACCAGATGGACCATTTTAGAGAACCGGTCACAAACCACCCAGATAACAGAGATCTTTTGGGAAACAGGAAGATCCAAAATAAAATCCATGGAAATATGCGTCCAGGGCCTCTCAGGGACAAAGGCAAAAGCAACCCACTAGCGCGGGAACAGCAAGGCTTAGCCCGCGCACAAATCCCACAGGACTGCACAAAAGCACGCACATCCCGGGACAAGGAAGGCCACCAAAAGGACCTAGCAACCAAATCTCTGGTACCAAAAATCCCAGGATGACCAGCCAACACTGAACAATGAACCTCAAAAATTACCCTACTTGTCCATCTATCAGGAACAAACAGCTTCCCCACTGGACAGCGATCAGGTTTATCAGCCTGAAATTCCTGAAGCACCCGCCGCAAATCAGGGGAAATGGCCGAAAGAATCACCCCTTCCTTAAGAATGCCAACCGGCTCAAGGACTCCAGGAGAATCAGGCAAAAAACTCCTAGAGAGGGCATCAGCCTTAACATTCTTAGATCCCGGAAGATACGAGACCACAAAATCAAAACGGGAGAAAAACAGGGACCATCGAGCCTGTCTAGGGTTCAGCCGCTTGGCCGACTCGAGGTAAATCAGATTCTTATGATCAGTCAAGACCACAATGCAGTGCTTGGCTCCCTCAAGCCAATGTCGCCACTCCTCAAATGCCCACTTCATAGCCAACAACTCACGATTGCCGACGTCATAATTGCGCTCCGCAGGCGAAAACTTTCTGGAAAAAAAAGCACACGGTTTCATCAAAGAACCATCAGAATTCCTCTGAGACAAAACGGCCCCTGCCCCAATCTCAGAAGCGTCAACCTCAACCTGAAAAGGAAGAGAAACATCCGGCTGACGCAACACAGGGGCAGAAGTAAATCGGCGTTTAAGCTCCCGAAAGGCCTCAACAGCTGCAGAGGACCAATTCGTCACATCAGCGCCTTTCTTCGTCAAATCAGTAAGGGGCTTAACCACACTGGAAAAGTTGGCAATGAAACGGCGATAGAAATTAGCAAAGCCCAAAAAATTCTGAAGGCTCTTCACAGATGTGGGTTGAATCCAGTCATGAATGGCTTGGACCTTAACAGGATCCATTTCCATAGACGAGGGAGAAAAAATAAAACCCAAAAAAGAGACCTTCTGAACTCCGAATAGGCACTTAGACCCCTTCACAAATAAAGCATTATCACGAAGGATCTGGAGTACCATCCTGACCTGCTTCACATGAGACTCCCAATCATCGGAAAAAATCAAAATATCATCCAAATATACAACCATGAATTTATCAAGATAATTGCGGAAAATATCATGCATGAAAGATTGGAACACAGATGGAGCATTAGAGAGCCCGAATGGCATCACAAGGTATTCAAAATGGCATTCGGGCGTATTAAATGCAGCTTTCCATTCGTCACCCTGTTTAATACGAACAAGATTATATGCCCCTCGAAGGTCAATCTTAGTAAACCAACTAGCCCCCTTAATCCGAGCAAACAAATCAGAAAGCAAAGGCAAGGGGTATTGGAATTTGACCGTGATCTTATTAAGGAGACGATAATCTATACAGGGTCGCAAGGAGCCATCCTTCTTAGCAACAAAAAAGAAACCCGCTCCCAATGGTGACGAAGACGGACAAATATGACCTTTCTCCAAAGACTCCTTAATATAGCTCCGCATGGCGGCATGTTCTGGCACAGACAGGTTGAAAAGTCGGCCCTTAGGGAACTTGCAGCCAGGAATCAAGTTAATAGCACAATCACAGTCCCTGTGCGGTGGAAGGGAACTGGACTTGGGCTCATCAAATACATCCAGGAAATCCGACAAAAACTCAGGGACCTCAGAAGAGGGGGAAGAGGAAATTGACATCAAAGGAACGTCACTATGTACCCCTTGACAACCCCAACTAGTCACAGACATAGTTTTCCAAATCAGCACCGGATTATGTTCCTGTAACCATGGAAAACCCAGTACAACAACATCATGCAGGTTATGCAACACCAGAAAACGGCAATCTTCCTGATGTGCTGGAGCCAAGTACATAGTCATCTGCGTCCAGTACTGAGGTTTATCCTTGGCCAATGGTGTAGCATCAATGCCCCTCAAGGGAATAGGGCTCTGCAAAGGCTGCAAGGAAAAACCACAGCGCCTGGCGAATTCTAAGTCCATTAAGTTCAGGGCAGCGCCTGAATCCACGAATGCCATGACAGAAAAGGACGACAATGAACAAATCAGGGTCACAGATAAGAGAAATTTAGGCTGTATAGTACTAATGGTAACAGACCTAGCGACCCTCTTGGTACGTTTAGGGCAATCAGAAATAACATGAGCAGAATCACCACAGTAAAAACACAGCCTATTCTGAAGTCTGAATTCCTGCCGTTCTGTTCTAGTCAAAATCCTATCACATTGCATAGGCTCAGGACTCTGCTCAGAGGACACTGCCATATGGTGCACAGCTTTGCGCTCGCGCAGACGCCGATCAATCTGAATGGCTAGAGACATAGATTCGCTCAAACCAGCAGGTGCAGGGAAGCCCACCATAACATCTTTAAGGGCTACAGAAAGACCTTTTCTGAAGATAGCAGCCAGAGCATCCTCATTCCATTTAGTGAGCACAGACCATTCTCTGTTGTGAATTCTGTGGCCGAGTTCACTCCTGTGGTCACAAGTGGTATTGCAGTCTCTGGGCTTCCTCCCTCAGGTGTTTTGGTGAGCTCGTTGGCTGCCTTGCTATTTAGCTCCACCTGAGTCTGTCTTCCTTGCTCCTTGTCAATGTTCCAGTGTTGGATCTGAGCTACTGCATCTTTCCTTGGGCCTGCTGCTCTGCTAGATAAGTGCTTCTAGTTTGTTTTCTGTTTTTTCTGTCCAGCTTGCTATTAACTTTTGCTGGAAGCTCTGAGAAGCAAAGGGGTGCACCGCCGTGCTGTTAGTTCGGCACGGTGGGTCTTTTTGCCCCTTTGCGTGGTTTTCGTTTTAGGGTTTTTTGTAGACTGCATAGTTCTCTTTGCTATCCTCGCTCTGTCTAGAATATCGGACCTCACTTTGCTGAATCTATTTCATTCCTACGTTTGTCTTTTCATCTTGCTAACAGTCATTATATGTGGGGGGCTGCCTATTCCTTTGGGGTATTTCTCTGAGGTAAGTCAGGCTTGTATTTCTATCTTCAGGCTAGTCAGCTCCTCAGGCAGTGCCGAGTTGCATAGGTAGTGATAGGCGCAATCCACTGCTGCTTATAGTTGTGTGAGGATAGATCAGGTACTGCAGTCTACAGAGATTCCACGTCTCAGAGCTCGTCCTATTGTTTTTGGTTATTGCCAGATCTCTGTATGTGCGCTGATTACTGCACGCTGTGTTGCCTGATTGCCAGCCATAACAATTCTCTAAATTTCTGGCAGTATAATTCTGCCGCTTCCTGACCTTGACACAGGGCCAACAGGGTTTTTTCTGCATGATCCACAGAATTAGGTTTGTCATACAATAATCCGAGCGCTTGAAAAAATGCGTCTACATTCAGCAATGCCGGATCCCCTGATTCAAGGGAAAATGCCCAGTCTTGAGGGTCACCACGCAGCAAGGATATGATGATTTTAACTTGCTGAATGGGATCACCAGAAGAACGGGGTTTCAAAGCAAAAAACAATTAGCAGTCTTTTTTAAAGTTCAAAAACTTAGATCAGTCCCCAGAAAACAAATCAGGAGTAGGAATTTTAGGCTCTAAAGCCGGAGTCTGGACAACATAATCTTGGATACTCTGTACTCTTGCAGCAAGTTGATCCACACGAGAAAACAAACCCTGCACATCCATGCCAGAGCATAAATCCTGAACCACCCAGAGATCAAGAGGAAAAAAAAGACAAAACAAAGCACAGAAAAAAACATGGTTCATAGCTTTCTTTTCCTTCTTTTGAGATGCATTTAATTCATTTGTGGCCAGTTGTACTGTTATGATCTGGTGGTTTAGGAGCAACATGGGACGAGCTCTGAAGGAGGTGGTATCTGTACTGACCGCAAACTCTGAACCTAGCAGCGCAACTAAAAATAGCCGTGGGGGTACCTGACTCTCCCTAGACCCCTTTGCACAGCCTAAGATCTAACTTCCCCTAAAGATGGAAACAGGAAACCTATCTTGCCTCAGAGAAAATCCCCAAAGGAAAGATAGCCCCCCACAAATATTGACGGTGAGAGGAGGGGAAAATAACATACGCAGAAATGAAATCAGATTTTAGCATAGGAGGCCAGTCTAGCTAGATAGATAGGACAGGACAGGATACTGTGCGGTCAGTATAAAAACTACAAAAAATCCACACAGAGTTTACAAAATCTCCACACCTGACTAAAGGTGTGGAGGGTAAATCTGCTTCCCAGAGCTTCCAGCTAACAGAAATAATCCATACTGACAAGCTGGACAAACATAGAATGCACAGAACAATAAGTCCACAACGTGTGGACAGAAATGAGCAAGCCAGGACTTATCTTTGCTGAACTGGTCAGGAAATCAGGGAAATCCAAGCAGAGATGTGAATCCAGCCAGGAAACATTGACAACTGGCACTGGCTGAAAGATAGAGCCAGGCTAAATAGCAGAGCCAGAACAGACGATCAGTGGAAGCAGCTGCTGACAGCTAAATCCAAGGAGCAGCTGTTCCACTAAAAACCACCGGAGGGAGCCCAAGAGCAGAACTCACAAAAGTGCCACTTACAACCACCGGAGGGAGCCCAAGAGCGGAATTCACAACAGATAAGTTCCTTACGGGGTCTAGTTTCCAAAATGGGGTCACTTGTGGGGGGTTTCTACTGTTTAGCCACATCAGGGGCTCTGCAAACGCAACGTGACGCCCGCTGTTGTGAATTCTGTGGCAGAGCTCCCTCCTGTGGTCACAAGTGGTACTTCAGCTGGTTCTCTCTGTGAGCTTCCGTTGGTGGAGGAAAGTGGTACTGCGGCTTCTGAGTTTCCTTCCTCAGGTGATGTGGTGAAGTCGTTAGGTGCTGCTCTATTTAACTCCACCTAGTGCTTTGATCCTGGCCTCCAGTCAATGTTCTAGTATTGGACCTGTTTCCTCCTGGATCGTTCCTGTGGCCTGCTGCTCTGCATAGCTAAGTTACTCTTTGCTATTTGTTTGCTGTTTTTTTCTGTCCAGCTTGTCAATTTGTTTTTTACTGCTTGCTGGAAGCTCAGGGACGCAGAGGGTGTACCTCCGTGCCGTTAGTTTGGTACGGAGGGTCTTTTTGCCCCCTTTGCGTGGTTTTTGTAGGGTTTTGTGTTGACCGCAAAGTTACCTTTCCTATCCTCGCTCTGTTCAGAAAGTTGGGCCTCACTTTGCTAAATCTATTTCATCTCTACATTTGTCTTTTCATCTTAACTCACAGTCATTATATGTGGGGGCTGCCTTTTCCTTTGGGGTATTTCTCTGAGGCAAGGTAGGCTTATTTTCTATCTTCAGGCTAGCTAGTTTCTCAGGCCGTGCCAAGTTGCATAGGGAGCGTTAGGCGCAATCCACGGCTGCCTTTAGTGTGGTTGGAGAGGATTAGGGATTGCGGTCAATCCCACGTCTCAGAGCTCGTTCTTGTTTTTTGGGTTATTGCCAGGTCACTGTATGTGCGCTGACCTCTATGTCCATTGTGGTACTGAATTACTTTTCATAACAGTACTGGAGGCCAAAAGTACTAATGATTCTCAATAGAGGGAAACAAGAAGTTCTGAGACCATTTTTTTTTCTTTGCACTGTGTTTTGCCTTTTTTTTCCCCTAGATATTTGGGTGGTTCAGGACACAGGTGTAGCAATGGACATTAAAGGTCTGTCTTCATGTGTGGATCAGCTCACGGCAAGAGTACAAAGTATTCAAGACTTTGTGGTTCAGAATTCTATGTTAGAACCGAGAATTCCTATTCCAGATTTGTTTTTTGGAGATAGAACTAAATTTCTGAGTTTCAAAAATAATTGTAAACTATTTCTGGCTTTGAAACCTCGCTCCTCTGGTGACCCAGTTCAACAAGTTAGGATCGTTATTTCTTTTTTGCGTGGCGACCCTCAGGACTGGGCATTTTCTCTTGCGTCAGGAGATCCTGCATTAAGTAATATCGATGCATTTTTCCTGGCGCTCGGATTGCTGTACGATGAGCCTAATTCTGTGGATCAGGCAGAGAAGAATTTGCTGGCTCTGTGTCAGGGTCAGGATGAAATAGAGGTATATTGTCAGAAATTTAGAAAGTGGTCCGTACTCACTCAGTGGAATGATGGTGCGCTCGCAGCTATTTTCAGAAAAGGTCTCTCTGAAGCCCTTAGGGATGTCATGGTGGGATTTCCTATGCCCGCTGGTCTGAATGAGTCTATGTCTTTGGCCATTCAGATCGGTCGACGCTTGCGCGAGCGTAAATCTGTGCACCATTTGGCGGTATTACCTGAGCTTAAACCTGAGCCTATGCAGTGCGATAGGACTTTGACCAGAGTTGAACGGCAAGAACACAGACGTCTGAATGGGCTGTGTTTCTACTGTGGGGATTCCACTCATGCTATCTCTGATTGTCCTAAGCGCACTAAGCGGTTCGCTAGGTCTGCCACCATTGGTACGGTACAGTCAAAATTTCTTCTGTCTGTTACCTTGATCTGCTCTTTGTCATCATATTCTGTCATGGCATTTGTGGACTCAGGCGCTGCTCTGAATTTGATGGACTTGGAGTATGCTAGGCGTTGTGGGTTTTTCTTGGAGCCCTTGCAGTGTCCTATTCCATTGAGAGGAATTGATGCTACGCCTTTGGCCAAGAATAAGCCTCAGTACTGGACCCAGCTGACCATGTGCATGGCTCCTGCACATCAGGAGGTTATTCGCTTTCTGGTGTTGCATAATCTGCATGATGTGGTCGTGTTGGGGTTGCCATGGCTACAAGTCCATAATCCAGTATTAGATTGGAAATCCATGTCTGTGTCCAGCTGGGGTTGTCAGGGGGTACATGGTGATGTCCCATTTCTGACTATTTCGTCATCCACCCCTTCTGAGGTTCCTGAGTTCTTGTCTGATTACCGGGATTTATTTGATGAGCCCAAGTCCGATACCCTACCTCCGCATAGGGATTGTGATTGTGCTATCGATTTGATTCCTGGTAGTAAATTCCCAAAAGGTCGACTGTTTAATTTATCTGTGCCTGAGCACACCGCTATGCGGAGTTATGTGAAGGAGTCTTTAGAGAAGGGGCATATTCGCCCGTCATCGTCGCCATTAGGAGCAGGGTTCTTTTTTGTAGCCAAGAAGGATGGTTCACTGAGACCTTGTATAGATTACCGCCTTCTAAATATGATCACGGTTACATTTCAGTACCCCTTGCCATTGTTATCTGATTTGTTTGCTCGGATTAAGGGGGCTAGTTGGTTCACCAAGATAGATCTTCGTGGTGCGTATAATCTTGTGCGTATTAAGCGAGGCGATGAGTGGAAAACTGCATTTAATACGCCCGAGGGCCATTTTGAGTATCTAGTAATGCTGTTCGGACTTGCCAATGCTCCATCAGTGTTTCAGTCCTTTATGCATGACATCTTCCGAGAGTACCTGGATAAATTCCTGATTGTGTACTTAGATGACATTTTGATCTTCTCGGATGATTGCGGTTCCACCATTACTCCAAAGCAACATGCCCGCTGCCTTGGGGTCATCCTTGATTCTGACCTTTCATTCACCCCCTACATCCGATCACTGGCTCGCTCTTCTTACCTGCATCTCAAAAACATTTCTAGAATTCGCCCTTTTCTTAATTTCGACTCTGCAAAAACTCTGACTGTTTCACTTATTCATTCTCGTCTGGACTATTGTAACTCTCTACTAATCGGTCTCCCTCTTGCAAAACTCTCCCCGCTCCAATCTGTCCTGAATGCTGCAGCCAGGATCATATTCCTCACCAACCGTTACACCGATGCCTCTACCCTGTGCCAGTCATTACACTGGCTACCCATCCACTCCAGAATCCAGTACAAAACTACTACCCTCATCCACAAAGCACTCCATGGCTCAGCACCACCCTACATCTCCTCCCTGGTATCAGTCTACCACCCTACCCGTGCCCTCCGCTCCGCTAATGACCTCAGGTTAGCATCCTCAATAATCAGAACCTCCCACTCCCGTCTCCAAGACTTTACACGTGCTGCGCCGATTCTTTGGAATGCACTACCTAGGTTAATACGATTAATCCCCAATCCCCACAGTTTTAAGCGTGCCCTAAAAACTCATTTGTTCAGACTGGCCTACCGCCTCAATGCATTAACCTAACGATCCCTGTGTGGCCTATTTATAATAAAAAAAAAAAAAAAAAAAAAAAAAAGGTTCCTCGCATCATGTTCTCATACACTTTATGCAGTATTAGCCCTCTGTGTCTGTACTGCTACATACTTAGGCAGGTAACTGGTTCATGCAGCTTTACATGAACACCTGAGCCTTACACTATAGCTGGTCCGAATAACTAAAGCAATTGTTACCATCCACCTCTCGTGTCTCCCCTTTTCCCCATAGTTTGTAAGCTTGCGAGCAGGGCCCTCACTCCTCCTGGTATCTGTTTTGAACTGTATTTCTGTTATGCTGTAATGTCTATTGTCTGTACAAGTCCCCTCTATAATTTGTAAAGCGCTGCGGAATATGTTGGCGCTATATAAATAAAATTATTATTATTATTATTATTATTGGGAGTCTCATGTGAAGCAGGTCAGAACGGTGTTTCAGGTCCTGCGTGCTAATTCTTTGTTTGTGAAGGGATCAAAGTGTCTCTTTGGTGTTCAGAAGGTTTCATTTTTGGGGTTCATCTTTTCCCCTTCTACTATCGAGATGGACCCTGTTAAGGTCCAAGCCATGCATAATTGGACTCAGCCGACATCTCTGAACAGTCTGCAAAAATTCCTGGGCTTTGCTAATTTTTATCGTCGCTTCATCTGCAATTTTTCTAGTATTGCTAAACCATTGACCGATTTGACCAAGAAAGGTCCTGATGTGGTCAATTGGTCTTCTGCTGCGGTGTAAGCTTTTCAAGAGTTGAAGCGTCGTTTTTCTTCTGCCCCTGTGTTGTGTCAACCAGATATTTCGCTTCCGTTCCAGGTCGAGGTTGATGCTTCTGAGATTGGAGCAGGGGCTGTTTTGTCGCAGAGAAGTTCGGATTGCTTGGTGATGAAACCATGCGCCTTCTTTTCCAGGAAGTTTTCGCCTGCTGAGCGAAATTATGATGTGGGCAATCGAAAGTTGCTGGCCATGAAGTGGGCATTCGAAGAGTGGCGTCATTGGCTTGAAGGAGCTAAGCATCGCGTGGTGGTCTTGACTGATCATAAGAACTTGACTTATCTCGAGTCCGCCAAGCGGTTGAATCATAGACAAGCTCGTTGGTTGTTGTTTTTTGCCCGTTTTGACTTTGTGATTTCATACCTTCCGGGCTCTAAAAATGTGAAGGCGGATGCTCTGTCTAGGAGTTTTGTGCCCGACTCTCCGGGTGTATCTGAGCCGGCGGGTATCCTCAAAGAGCGAGTAATTGTGTCTGACATCTCCCCTGATTTGCGGCGGGTGCTGCAAAAATTTCAGGCTAATAAACCTGATCGTTGCCCAGCAGAGAAACTGTTTGTCCCTGATAGGTGGACGAATAAAGTTATCTCTGAGGTTCATTGTTCGGTGTTGGCTGGTCATCCTGGAATCTTTGGTACCAGAGAGTTAGTGGCTAGATCCTTTTGGTGGCCATCTCTGTCGCGGGATGTGCGTACTTTTGTGCAGTCCTGTGGGATTTGTGCTCGGGCTAAGCCCTGCTGTTCTCGTGCCAGTGGGTTGCTTTTGCCCTTGCCGGTCCCGAAGAGGCCTTGGACACATATCTCTATGGATTTTATTTCAGATCTTCCCATCTCTCAAAAGATGTCAGTCATTTGGGTGGTCTGTGATCGCTTCTCTAAGATGGTCCATTTGGTACCCTTGTCTAAATTGCCTTCCTCCTCTGATTTGGTGCCATTGTTTTTCCAGCATGTGTTTCGTTTACATGGCATTCCAGAGAATATCGTTTCTGACAGAGGTTACCAGTTTGTTTCGAGGTTTTGGCGAGCCTTTTGTGGTAGGATGGGCATTGATTTGTCTTTTTCCTCGGCTTTCCATCCTCAGACTAATGGCCAGACCGAACGAACCAATCAGACCTTGGAAACATATCTGAGATGCTTTGTTTCTGCTGATCAGGATGACTGGGTGTCCTTTTTGCCTTTGGCTGAGTTCGCCCTTAATAATCGGGCCAGCTCGGCTACCTTGGTTTCACCGTTTTTCTGCAACTCTGGATTCCATCCTCGTTTCTCTTCAGGGCAGGTTGAGTCTTCGGACTGTCCTGGTGTGGATACTGTGGTGGACAGGTTGCAGCAGATTTGGACTCATGTAGTGGACAATTTGACTTTGTCCCAGGAGAAGGCTCAACGTTTCGCTAATCGCAGACGCTGTGTGGGTCCCCGACTTCGGGTTGGGGACTTGGTTTGGTTATCTTCTCGTCATATTCCTATGAAGGTTTCCTCTCCTAAGTTTAAACCTCATTTTATTGGTCCATATAGGATTTCTGAGGTTCTTATTCCTGTGTCTTTTCGTCTGACCCTTCCAGATTCTTTTTCCATACATAACGTATTCCATAGGTCATTGTTGCGGAGATACGTGGCACCTATGGTTCCATCTGTTGATCCTCCTGCCCCGGTTTTGGTGGAGGGGGAGTTGGAGTATATTGTGGAGAAGATTTTGGATTCTCGTGTTTCAAGGCGGAAACTCCAGTATCTGGTTAAGTGGAAGGGTTATGCTCAGGAAGATAATTCCTGGGTCTTTGCTTCTGATGTCCATGCTCCCGATCTTGTTCGTGCCTTTCATATGGCTCATCCTGGTCGTCCTGGGAGCTCTGGTGAGGGTTCGGTGACCCCTCCTCAAGGGGAGGGTACTGTTGTGAATTCTGTGGCAGAGCTCCCTCCTGTGGTCACAAATGGTACTTCGGCTGGTTCTCTCTGTGAGCTTCCGTTGGTGGAGGAAGAAGGTACTGCGGCTTCTGAGTTTCCTTCCTCAAGTGATGTGGTGAAGTCGTTAGGTGCTGCTCTATTTAACTCCACCTAGTGCTTTGATCCTGGCCTCCAGTCAATGTTCTAGTATTGGACCTGTTTCCTCCTGGATCGTTCCTGTGGCCTGCTGCTCTGCATAGCTAAGTTACTCTTTGCTATTTGTTTGCTGTTTTTTTCTGTCCAGCTTGTCAATTTGTTTTTTACTGCTTGCTGGAAGCTTTGGGACGCAGAGGGTGTACCTCCGTGCCGTTAGTTCGGTACGGAGGGTCTTTTTGCCCCTTTGCGTGGTTTTTGTAGGGTTTTGTGTTGACCGCAAAGTTACCTTTCCTATCCTCGCTCTGTTCAGAAAGTTGGGCCTCACTTTGCTAAATCTATTTAATCTCTACGTTTGTCTTTTCATCTTAACTCACAGTCATTATATGTGGGGGCTGCCTTTTCCTTTGGGGTATTTCTCTGAGGCAAGGTAGGCTTATTTTCTATCTTCAGGCTAGCTAGTTTCTCAGGCCGTGCCGAGTTGCATAGGGAGCGTTAGGCGCAATCCACGGCTGCCTTTAGTGTGGTTGGAGAGGATTAGGGATTGCGGTCAACAGAGTTCCCACGTCTCAGAGCTCGTTCTTGTTTTTTGGGTTATTGCCAGGTCACTGTATGTGCGCTGACCTCTAAGTCCATTGTGGTACTGAATTACCTTTCATAACAGCCCGCAGAGCATTCCATCAAATTCTGCATTTCAAAACGTCACTACTTCACTTCCGAGCCCCGGCATGTGCCCAAACAGAAGTTTACCCCCACATATGGGGTATCACCGTACTCAGGAGAAACTGGACAACAAATATTTGGGTCAAATTTCTCCTGTTACCCTTGGGAAAATTAAAAAAATCTGGGCTAAATAATTATTTTTGAGGAAAGAAAACGTATTTATTATTTTCACGGCTCTGCGTTATAAACTTCTGTGAAGCACTTGGGGGTTCAAAGTGCTCACCACACATCTAGATAAGTTCCTTTCGTGGTCTAGTTTATAAAATGGGGTCACTTGTGGGGGTTTCTACTGTTTTGCCACATCAGGGGCTCTGCAAACGCAACGTGAAGCCCGCAGAGCATTCCATCAAAGTCTGCATTTCAAAATGTCACTACTTCACTTCCGAGCCCCGGCATGTGCCCAAACAGTGGTTTACCCCCACATATGGGGTATCAGCGCACTCAGGAGAAACTGGACAACAACTTTTGGGGTCAAATTTCTCCTGTTACCCTTGGGAAAATAAAAAATTGCAGGCTAAAAGATGTTTGAGAAAATAATTTTTTTTTTTTTTCATGGCTCTGCGTTATAAACTTCTGTGAAGCACTTGGGGGTTCAAAGTCCTCACCACACATCTAGATTAGTTCCTTTGGGGGTCTAGTTTCCAAAATGGGGTCACTTGTAGGGGAGCTCTAATGTTTAGGCACACAGGGACTCTCCAAACGCGACATGGTGTCCGCTAAAGAGTGGAGCCAATTTTTCATTGAAAAAGTCAAATGGCGCTCCTTCCCTTCCAAGCCCTGCCGTGCGCCCAATCAATGGTTTACCCCCACATATGGGGTATCAGCGTACTCAGGACAAATTGGACAACAACTTTTGTGGTTCAGTTTCTTCTTTTACCCCTGTGAAATCAAAAAAATTGTTGCTAAAAGATAATTTTTGTGACTAAAAAGTTAAATGTTCATTTTTTCCTTCCATGTTGCTTCTGCTGCTGTGAAGCACCTGAAGGGTTAATAAACTTCTTGAATGTGGTTTTGTGCAGCTTGAGGGGTACAGTTTTTAGAATGGTGTCACTTTTGGGTATTTTTTAGCCATATAGACCCCTCAAACTGACTTCAAATGTGAGGTGGTCCCTAAAAAAAATGGTTTTGTAAATTTCGTTGTAAAAATGAGAAATCGCTGGTCAAATTTTAACCCTTAGCAAAAAAGGGTTAAATTCTAAAAAATGCTCCCCTCAAGGTACTCAAAACCACATTCAAGAAGTTTATTAACCCTTCAGGTACTTCACAGCAGCAGAAGCAACATGGAAGGAAAAAATGAACATTTAACTTTTTAGTCACAAAAATTATCTTTTAGCAACAATTTTTTTATTTTCCCAATGGTAAAAGGAGAAACTGAACCACGAACATTGTTGTCCAATTTGTCCTGAGTACGCTGATACCTCATATGTGGGGGTAAACCACTGTTTGGGCACATGGCAGGGCTCGGAAGGGAAGGCGCGCCATTTGACTTTTTGAATGGAAAATTAGCTCCAATTGTTAGCGGACACCATGTCGCGTTTGGAGAGCCCCTGTGTGCCTAAACATTGGAGCTTCCCCACAAGTGACCCCATTTTGGAAAATAGACCACCCAAGGAACTTATCTAGATGCATATTAAGCACTTTAAACCTCCAGGTGCTTCACAGAAGCCATGAAAATAAAAAATAATTTTTCTTTCCTCAAAAATGATTTTTTAGCCTGGAATTTCCTATTTTGCCAAGGGTAATAGGAGAAATTGGACCCCAAATGTTGTTGTCCAGTTTGTCCTGAGTACGCTGATACCCCATATGTGGGGGTAAAACACTGTTTGGGCGCACGGCAGGGCTCGGAAGGGAAGGCACGCCATTTGGCTTTTTAAATGGAAAATTAGCTCCAATCATTTGCGGACACCATGTCACGTTTGGAGAGCCCCTGTGTGCCTAAACATTGGAGATCCCCCACAAATGACCCCATTTTGGAAACTAGACCCCCAAATGAACTAATCTAGATGTGTGGTGAGGACTTTGAACCCCCAAGTGCTTCACAGAAGTTTATAACGTAGAGCCATGAAAATAAAAATAAAAAATTGTTTTCTCAAAAATGATTTTTAGCCTGAAATTTTTTATTTTACCAAGGGTAACAGGAGAAATTTGACCCGAAAGTTGTTGTCCAGTTTCTCCTGAGTACGCTGATACCCCATGTGTGGGGGTAAACCACTGTTTGGGCACATGCCGGGGCTCGGAAGTGAAGTAGTGATGTTTTGAAATGCAGACTTTGATGGAATGCTCTGCGGGCGTCACGTTGCGTTTGCAGAGCCCCTGATGTGGCTAAACAGTAGAAACCCCCCACAAGTGGCCCTATTTTGGAAACTAGACCCCGAAAGGAACTTATCTAGATGTGTGGTGAGCACTTTGAACCCCCAAGTACTTCACAGAAATTTATAATGCAGAGCCGTGAAAATAATAAATACGTTTTCTTTCCTCAAAAATAATTATTTAGCCCAGAATTTTTTAATTTTCCCAAGGGTAACAGGAGAAGTTTGACCCCTACATTTGTTGTCCAGTTTCTCTTGAGTACGCTGATACCCCATGTGTGGGGGTAAACTACTGTTTGGGCACACGTCGGGGCTCGGAAGTGAGGGAGCACCATTTGACTTTTTGAATACAAGATTGGCTGGAATCAATGGTGGCGCCATGTTGCGTTTGGAGACCCCTGATGTGCCTAAACAGTGGAAACCCCTCAATTCTACCTCCAACACTAACCCTCCCACACCCCTAACCCTAATCCCAACTGTAGCCATAACCCTAATCACAACCCTAACCACAACCCTAATTCCAACCCTAACCCTAAGGCTATGTGCCCACGTTGCGGATTCATGTGAGATTTTTCAGCATCATTTTTGAAAAATCCGCGGGTAAAAGGCACTGCGTTTTACCTGCGGATTTTCCGCGGATTTCCAGTGTTTTTTGTGCGGATTTCACCTGCGGATTCCTATTGAGGAACAGGTGTAAAACGCTGCGGAATCCGCACAAAGAATTGACATGCTGCGGGAAATACAACGCAGCGTTTCCACGCGGTATTTTCCGCACCATGGGCACAGCGGATTTGGTTTTCCATAGGTTTACATGGTACTGTAAACCTGATGGAACACTGCTGCGAATCCGCAGCGGCCAATCCGCTGCGGATCCGCAGCCAAAACCGCACCGTGTGCACATAGCCTAATTCTAAAGGTATGTGCACACACTGCGGAAAACGCTGCGGATCCGCAGCAGTTTCCCATGAGTTTACAGTTCAATGTAAACCTATGGGAAACAAAAATCGCTGTACACATGCTGCAGAAAAACTGCACGGAAACGCAGCGGTTTACATTCTGCAGCATGTCACTTGTTTCTGCGGTTTCCGCAGCGGTTTTACAACTGCTCCAATAGAAAATCGCAGTTGTAAAACCGCAGTGAAATGCGCAGAAAAATCGCGGTAAATCTGCAATAAATCCGCAGCGGTTTAGCACTGCGGATTTATCAAATCCGCAGCGGAAAAATCCACAGAGGAACAGAAACGTGTGCACATACCGAAACCCTAACCCTAACCCTAAACCTAACCCTAGCCCTAACCCTAACCCTAACCCTAACCCTAGCCCTAACCCTATTCTAACCTTAGTGGGAAAAGAAAAAATTCTTTATTTTTTTATTGTCCCTACCTATGGGGGTGACAAAGGGGGGGGGGTCATTTATTATTTTTTTTATTTTGATCACTGTGATATAATCTATCTCAGTGATCAAAATGCACTTTGGAACGAATCTGCCGGCCGGCAGATTCGGCGGGCGCACTGCGCATGCACCCGCCATTTTGGAAGATGGCGGCGCCCAGGGAGAAGACGGACGGACCCCGGCAGAATCGGTAAGTATGATGGGGGGGGATCGGAGCATGGGGGGGTGGACCGGAGCACTGGGGGGTGGAATGGAGCACGGGGGGGGGGGTGTGGAACGGAGCACGGGGGTGGGTGGATCGGAGCACGAGGGGGAAGATGATGCACGGGGGGGTGGATCGGAGTGCAGGGGGGTTGGATCGGAGCACGGGGGGGTGATTGGAGCACGGGGGGAGCGGACAAGACCACGGGGGGAGCGGAGCACAGGACGGAGGGGAGTCGGAGCGGTGCATAGCACTGATCGAAGGGCTGGGGGGGCGATCGGTGGGGTGGGGTGTTTCTAGCCATGGCCGATGATATTGCAGCATCGGCCATGGCTGGATTGTAATATTTCACCAGTTTTAATAGGTGAAATATTACAAATCGCTCTGATTGGCAGTTTCACTTTCAACAGCCAATCAGAGCGATCGTAGCCACGGGGGGGTGAAGCCACCCCCCCTGGGCTAAACTACCACTCCCCCTGTCCCTGCAGATCGGGTGAAATGGGAGTTAACCCTTTCACCGGATCTGCAGGGACGCGATCTTTCCATGACGCCACATAGGCGTCATGGGTCGGATTGGCACCGACTTTCATGACGCCTACGTGGCGTCATGGGTCGGGAAGGGGTTAAAATGGCGATCAAAACAACGTATCTGCACCTAAATGGTATCATTAAAAACATCAGCTTGGCACGTAGAAAATAAGCCCTCACCCAATCAGAGATCTTGAAAAATGGAAACGCCACGGGCATCGGAAAATTACACAATTCTTTTTAGCAATGTTTGGAATTTTGTTTCACCACTTAGATAAAAAGGAACCTACACATGTTTGGTGTCTATGAACTTGTAACGATGTGGAGAATCATAATGGCAGCTCAGTTTTAGCATTTGGTGAACCTAGCAAAAAAGCACTTTTTTTTGCAATTTCCCCGCACTTAGAATTGTTTTCCAATTTTCTTATACACAACATGGTAAAACCAATGGTGTCGTTCAAAAGTACAACTCATCCCACGAAAAATAAGCCCTCACATGGCCATATTGACGGAAAAATAAAAAGTTATGGCTCTTGGAAGAAGGGGAGCTAAAAACTAAAACACAAAAACGAAAAAAGCTCAGCGGGTTAAGTGGTTAATCATTTATAGCTTTTCTACAGAAAAAAAACTTTCCAGAACCCTTATGTTTGAGAAAGCAGTTTCTGGTGATCAAATTCTTGGACATTGTGTTCTCTGTGCAGTGTATGCAAGCTACAATCTCTGCTTCAAAAATTGCAGAAAAATTAATCTTCCCTCTGTATTCCCTTTAATTATTAGTTTTCTCTGAGATGGTGGGTGCAGACTAGCTGCCATGATGTCTACCATACACCCCCCACATACCTGGGGGATTCTTGCTCTTCTCTATGTAATACACTGTATGTTTAGGTACAGCAGCATAAAGGACATTATTCAGCAGTACTAAGCAATGTAGCTGTGAATCCAGCTTGAGGTGAGCTAAAACACTACAAATCAACAGCATAGAGGATACTGAGCAGAATATACATGAAACCAAAGTTTGGGTGATATAAAACATGTTCTAGAAAGCAGCATAGAGGACATTATACAGCAATACTGAGCAGTGTGGTTGCTAATCCATCACTTGGGTGAAATAGAACACTTACTAGAAAACAGAATCAGCATTGAGGACTTTATACAACAGAACTGAACTGTACAGATACGAACCCAGAACTGAGTTGAGACAAAGAAACGTACTAGAAAGCCACAGAATTGAGGACATTATAAAGCAGTACTGAATAGTGGAACTGTGAACTTTGCACTTTGAGGATGTTATATAACAATACTTAGCAGTGTAGCTATGAATCCAGCATGAGGTGATATAACATACTTACAGGAAAACAACAGCATGGAGGGAGTTATACAGTAGCACTGAGCAAAGTAGATATGAATCCACTGCTTGGGTGAGATAAAGCCCTTACTATAAATCAACATAGAGGACATTTTTCAATAGTACTAAGCAGTGTCTCTGTGAAATCTAACACTTACCAGAAAGCAGCCAAATGGAGGACATTATGCAGCAGAATCTAGCATTGTAGATATTAATCCAGTACTGTGTTTAGATAAAATACTTATTTGAATGCAGAAGCATGGAGGACATTCTATAGCAGTACTGAGCATTTCTAGCTGTAAGTTCTGCATTTGAGTAGGATAAAACACTTACTAGAAAGCAACATCAGCATGGAATACGTTTTATATCAGTATTGAGCAACGTAGCTCTGTATCTAACACTCGGGTGAGCTAAAACACTTACTAAAAATATATTGCATGCAGGACATTATACAGCAGTACTGAGCAGTGCAGCTTTGAACCAAGCACTTGAGCGTAATAAAACATTTACTAAAAAGTAGCATGATTATTATTTTTATTATTATTGTTATTAGTTATATAACACCATTAATATATAGCATCAACGTAGAGGACATTATACAACTGTACTGTACAATGAAGCTGTGAATCCAGCACTGAGGTGAGATAAAACACCTAGTAGAAGTCTTAGCATGGAGGACATTTTACAAAAGTATTCATCAGTGTAACTGTGAATCCTATACTAGGTTGAGATATGACATATAACACTAGAAATTAGTAGAAGCATAGGAGGCCTTATAAAGCAGTACTGAGCAATGTAGCTGTCTATGCAGTAACAACAGCACTGAGCAGTATAGCTGTGAACCCAGCACTGGCATTAACCCCTTTCTGTCATTATACGTACTATTCCGTCCATGTGGGGTGGGCCCTACTTCCGATGGACGGAATAGTACATCATAGGCAATCGGCCGCGCTCGCGGGGGTAGCGCGGCCAATCGCCGCCGGGTGTCAGATGATAATTACAGCTGACATCAGGCACTATGTGCCAGGAGCCATCACAGACTGCTCCCGGCACATTATCCCCCACACACTGCGATCAAAGATGATCGAAGCGTTCCGGCAGCACAGGGAAGCATCGCGCAGGGAGGGGGCTCCCTGCATGCTTCCCTGAGACCCTCAGAGCAACGCGATGTGATCGCATTGCTCCGAGGGTCTCCTACCGCCTCCTCCCTGCAGGTCCCGGATCCAAAATGGCCGCAGGCGCTGGGAAGCCTCCCTGCAGTGCCTGTCAGATCGCTGATCTGACACAGTGCTCTGCAAAGTGTCAGATCAGCGATCTGTCAATGTAACATGATGCCCCCCTGGGGCAATGTTACAAAGTAAAAAAAAAAAATTTACACGTGTAAAAAAAAAAAAAAAATCCTAAATAAATAATAATAAAAAATATATTGTTCCAATAAATACATTTCTTTGTCTAAATAAAAAAAAACAATAAAAGTACACATATTTAGTATCACCGTGTCCGTAACGAGCCGACCTATAAAACTGTCCAACTAGTTAACCCCTTCAGTGAACACCGTAAAAAAAAAAAGGCAAAAAAACAACGCTTTGTTATCATACCGCCAAACAAAAAGTGGAATAACACGCGATCAAAATGACGGATACAAATAACAATGGTACCGCTGAAAACGTCATCTTGTCCCACAAAAAAGGAGCTGCCATACAGCATCATCAACGAAAAATTAAAAAAGTTATAGTCCTCAGAATAAAGCATAAACATAAAAAAATATTGCAAATGAGGTACCGCTGTAATCGTACTGACCCGAAGAATAAAACAGCTTTATCAATTTTATCAAACGTGGAATGGTATAAACGCCCCCCCCCCCCAAAGAAATTCACGAATTGCTGGCTTTTGTTCATTCTGCCTCACAAAAATCGGAATAAAAATCGATCAAAAATGTCACGTTCCCGAATATGGTACCAATAAAAACGTCAACTCGCTCCGCAAAAAACAAGACCTCACATGACTCTGTGGACTAAAATATGGAAAATTTATAGCTCTCAAAATGTGGAGGCACAAAAACTATTTTTTACAACTAAAAAGCGTCTTTTAGTGTGTGACAGCTTCCAATCATAAAAATATAAAAGTAAATCAAACCCCCTTCATCACCCCCTTAGTTAAGGAAAAAATAACAAAATTTAAAAAATGTATTTATTTCCATTTTCCCATTACGGTTAGGACCAGGGTTAGAGTTGGGGCTACAGTTAGGGTTAGGATTGGGGCTAAAGTTAGGGTTAGGGCTACAGTTAGGGTTGGGGCTACAGTTAGGGTTGGGGCTACAGTTAGGGTTAGGGTTGGGGCAACAGTTAAGGTTAGAGTTGGGGCAACAGTTAGGGTTAGGGCTGGGGCTACAGTTAGGGTTAGGGTTGGGGCTACAGTTAGGGTTAGGGTTGGGACTACAGTTAGGGTTGGGGCTAGGGTTAGGGTTGGGGCTAAAGTTAGGGTTAGGGTTGGGGGTTAAAGTTATGGTTAGGGTTGGAGCTAAAGTTAGGGTTAGGGCTAAAGTTAGAGTTAGGGTTTGGATTACATTTACGGTTGGGATTAGGGTTGGGATTAGGGTTAGGGGTGTGTCAGGGTTATGGTTGGGATTAGGGTTAGGGCTATGTTGGAGTTAGGGGTGTGGTTGGGATTAGGGTTAGGGGCATGTTTGGGTTAGGGGTGTGGTTAGGGTTATGGTTAGGGTTGAGATTAGGGTTAGGGGTGTGTTTGGATTAGGGTCTCAGTTAGAATTGTGGGTTTCCACTGTTTAGGCACATCAGGGGCTCTCCAAATGCGACATGGCGTCTGATCTCAATTCCAGCCAATTATGCGTTGAAACAGTAATACAGTGCCCCTTCCCTTCCGAGCTCTCCCGTGCGCCAAAACAGGGGTTTACCTCCAACATATGGGATATCCGTATACTCAGGACAAATTGGGCAAAAACTTTTGTGGTCCAATTTCTCTGGTTACTTTTGGGAAAATAAAAATTTGGGGGGCTAATAAAATAATTTTTGTGTGAAAAAAATGATTTTTTATTTTCACGGCTCTGCGTTATAAACTGCAGTGAAACATTTGGGGGTTCAAAGTTCTCACAACACATCTAGATAAGTTCCTTGGGCAGTCTAGTTTCCAATATGGGGTCACTTGTGGGGGGTTTCTACTGTTTAGGTACATCAGGGGCTCTGCAAACGCAATGTGATGCCTGCAGACCATTCCATCTAAGTCTGCATTCCAAATGGCGCTCCTTCCCTTCCAAGCCCTGCCATGCGCCCAAACAGTAGTTTTCTTCCACATATGGGGTATCAGCGTACTCAGGACAAATTGGACAACAACTTTTGGGGTCCGATATCTCCTGTTACCTTTGGAAAAAATACAAAACTGGGGGCTAAAAAATAATTTTTGTGGAATTTTTTTTTTTCTCACGGATCTGCGTTATAAACTTTAGTGAAACACTTGGGGTTAAAAGTGCTCACCACACATCTAGATAAGTTCCTTAGGACGTCTACTTTCCAAAAGGGTGTCACTTGTAAGGGTTTCAATGTTTAGACACATCAGGGGCTCTCCAAACGCGACATGGCGTCCAATCTCAATTACAGCAAATTTTGCATTGGAAAGTCAAACGGCACTCCTTCCCTTCTGAGCTCTGCCATGCGCTCAAACAGTGGTTTACCCCAACATGGGGTATCAGCATACTCAGAACAAATTGTACAACAATTTTTGGGGTCCAAGTTCTCCTGTTACCCTTGGTAAAATAAAACAAATTGGAGCTAAAGTAAATTTTTTGTGAAAAAAGTTAAATGCTATTTTTTTTTTAAAAACATTCCAAAAATTCCTGTGAAACACCTGAAGGGTTAAGAAACTTCTTGAATGTGGTTTTGAGCACCTTGAGGGGTGCAGTTTTAAGAATGGTGTCACACTTGGGTATTTTCTATCATATAGACCCCTCAAAGTGACTTCAAATGTGATGTGGTCTCTAAAAAAAAGTGGTGTTGTAAAAATGAGAAATTGCTGGTCAACTTTTAACCCTTATAACTCCGTAAAAAAAAAAATTGCTCCAAAATTGTGCTGATGTAAAGTAGGCATGTGGGAAATGTTACTTAGGCCTGTCCACACGTCCAGATAATTCCGGTACCGGAAAAATCGGTACTGGAGTTATCCGTGTCCGTGTGATCCTGTGGCACATCAGTGTGGCACACGTGCGGCAGCCGTGTGCCGACTGGGTACCACACGGACCGTGCAGGAGACAGCACCAGAGTTAAGCGCTGTCCCCTGCTTTGGGTGCTGAAGCCGCCATTCATTTCTTCTCTCCAGCAGCGTTCGCTGGAGAGAAGGAATGAAAAATCATTTTTTTTTTTGTTAAAGTAATGTTCCCGGTAAACAACCCCCTCCCACCCCCTGTGCGCCTGACCCTGGAAAGAAAATACTCACCCAGCTCCCTCGATGCGTCCTCTCAGCGTCGCAGCTCGTCTTGTATGAGCGGTTACGTGGTGCCGCTCATTACAGAGATGAATATCTGGCTCCACCCCTATGGGAGGTGGAGCCGCATATTCATCACTGTAATGAGCGGTACCATGTGACCGCTCATACAGGACGAGCTGCGACGCTGAGAGGACGCATCGAGGGAGCTGGGTGAGTATTTTTTTCCAGCGGGCGGGCGCACAGGGGGTGGGAGGGGGTGGGAGGGGTTTGGTTACCAGGAACATTATTTTAACAACAATATAAAAAAAAATTAAAAAAAGATTTTTCATTTATTCTCTCCAGCGAACGCTGCTGGAGAGAAGAAATGAATGGCGGCTTCAGCACCACAAGCTGGGGGGACAGTGCTTACTGTAGCGCTGTCTCCTGCACGGCAGACGGACTGCACATGGACAGCATCCGTGTGCGGTACGTGTTTTACACGGACCCATTGACTTTAATGGGTCCATGTGATCCGTGCGGCCCCACGAACACTGACATGTCTCCGTGTTTTTCAAACAGACACACGGTCCGTGAAAACACGCTGACATGTGCAGAGACACATTGATTTTAATATGTCTACGTGAGTCAGTGTCTCCGGTATGTGAGTAAACTGACACCACACGTACCGGAGCCACTGACGTGTGAAACCGGCCTTATTAAGTATTTTGTGTGACATATCTCTGTAAATTAAGGGCAAAAAAGTCAAAGTTGGAAAATTGTGAAATTTTCAAAATGTCTGTTTTTTTCACACATAAACGCAGGTAATATCAAAGAAATTTTATGACTAACATGAAGTACAATATGTCACGAGAAAACAGTGTCAAAATCACTGGGACCCATTGAAGCATTCCAGAGTTATAACCTCATAAAGGGACAGTGGTCAAAATTCATTCCCCTTCTTTCCAGAGCCATAACTTTTTTATTTTTCTGTTAATATGGCCATGTGAGGGCTTATTTTTTTGCGGGTCAAGTTGTTCTTTTGAACGACACCATTGGTTTTACCATGTCATGTACTCAAAAATGGGAAAAAAAATTCCAAGTGCGGTGAAATTGCAAACAAAAGTGCAATCCCACACTTTTTTTATTGCCTTTTTTGTTAGGTTCACTAAATGTTAAAACTGACCTGCCATTATGATTCTCGTGGTCATTACGAGTTCATAGAAACCAAACATGTCTAGGTTCTTTTTTATCTAAGTGGTGAAAACAAAATTCCAAAGTTTGCTAAAAGAAAAAAAATTGCGCAATTTTCCGTTACCCGTAGCTTCTCCATTTTTTTATGATCTCAGGTTGGGTGAGGGCTTATTTTTTGCGTGCCGAGCTGATGTTTTTAATGATGCCATGTTTGTAAAGCTACGTTCTTTTGATCGCCCGTTATTGCATTTTAATGCAATGTAGTGGTGACCAAAAAAAATGACTTTGAGATTTTGGTTTTGGTTTTTATCCTAAGTCATGTGACAAGGCTCGTTAGAGAGTCGATATTGACTTTTAGGATCGCTATTTCCCATAGAGTTCTAGTCCTCTTCCTGTCTGAAGAAGTAATTTGCATATTTCCCAGAGAAGCATTGTGGCTTAAAAGTCTCCTCACCTCGGCATGTCAGGATTGACATGTCACTCTCCACAAGGAGAAATGTTACCCCATGGATCCCAGTTTTTTATTGGAAATCCATAACGTTTAATACATTGTCTTAAAGAGCTATATGTACATATGTATAGTAACTTTATCAATTAATACATTATTATAAAATAACTGTTCAAGGAGTAAGACACCGAAAAAACATAACTTTTTTTTTTATTCCAGAAGTTCAGAATTTTTGCACAGTCCTGTCCTTATAGGCCGTAGAATACATCTTCCTAATGTACTTGATGAACAATTCGTCTCGGATGCCGTAGATCAGTGGGCTGAGAAGCCTTGGAAAACACATAAATACCAGGAAATTGAGCCTGCCCATGTAATTGCCACCATAGGACTCTGTAATATTAGAAGTCAAAGATACTATGCACAGTAGAAGCTGAAACGCATGGAGAATTACGGTTCTCCCGGCTTTGGAGGCTGAAGAGGAGTTAGAACCACTCTTCCTAGCGATCAGCATGACCTTGACGTAGGTGAAGAGGATGACCAGAGCCACCACTATTAAACTAATTATGAATGTTAGGGACCTTATGGTGTCTTGTATTGGCTGGACTATTAACCCTTCCTGTCTACACAAGAGGGTCTTAGAGAAAAAACTCTTCTCCGCAACGGTGGCAAGGATAATTAAATCGAATGCATTGGGGAGAAACCCAAGAAGCCACATTGCCGAGATCACGGAATAAGACCTTTCAACTGTACAGAACATTATGTGTCTCAGCGGGTAGCAAATGGCAATGTATCGCTCCAGGGCCATGGCCGCCAAGTTGTATGGCGTGACCCTAAAGGTGGTGCCGGTAATAACAAGGACGAAGTAGCAGATGGGCACCGACATGTAAAGAAATTGATAAGCCAATGCGAGAAAGAGTCCCAAGCAGAGATATAGTGTATCACAGACCAGCATGTGGGCAAAGAGGACATATCTGGTCGCCTCTCGGGCATGAGACGCGGTGAAGTAGACAATCAATGTAATGGTGATAAACAAGAGAAAAAAGCAGAAGCAAAGCACGGTGAAGAATAAGAAAACCCAGGTGATGACATTCGACACCCACTCACTGTAGGCAGACATCTGAGAGCTATGGTCCAGGGATCCCGTGGAATTCATTGCTATGTAGGATAGACGTATTTGTAGGGTCATACACTGGAAAGAGAAGACGAAGACTGGTAAACAGTGATGAGCGAATACAATAGGAACTATTTGTTACTTGCATGAACAGTACGCTATTTGGGCTATTTGTTACTCGGTAAGTAATTATTTGCCTTGGTGGCATTACTGTGGTTGGCTGGCCTTTCAGCATCATAGGGGATATTTAACTCTTCCGGTGCCGTCTTGTGCAAATTGCAGCCGGAAACAGCTTAGGGAGAGCGTAGTGTGAGCATGGAGAGAGCGAAAGGAGCGTATAGGAAAATTATTGATTCCAAAAAGCTCTTTTAAGAGCAAAAGAGGGTGAAGAATAGTTTTTTGTTAGGTGGAGATCACATAGGGAGAGATATAATACTAGGGAGAGTGAAAGACGGGCACCTGGGTGTTATCAGTTCACATGATCATTGCAAGTACAAGCTGGAGATCTCTGCTATTTTGCATTGTGTTGATATATATTTTAGGATTAGGAACAGACTGTGGGATTAGGGATAGATAGGCAGGCTTTCATCCACTACCATAATCTACAAATCAGCTCTTTTTAGAAGGAAATAATATTAGTGCCAGCATATACAAAAACCAATCTTTTTGGAGCTATACTGTATAATATTCCTGCGTAGCGGCAAATCACTTTTTTTTTACAGCTAAATAATATTCCTCAGTGCCAGCATATAGTAACATCCTTTTTAAAAGCTAATTGCTAAATAATGTTCCTTGCCTATTGCTTAAAAAGCTAATATTTATCTAGCTGTTGTGCAACTGACACAAAACCTGCTGAGAGTTTCTGCTTGTATTTCTTTGCATGAAGTCAGAATCGCCTCCCAGAGCTGCTGTTTTGATGTGAACGGCCTCCCACCCTCATAGATCTTTTGCTTGATGATCCTCCAAAGGTTCTCTATAGGATTGAGGTCAGGGGAAGATGATGGCCACACCATGAGTTTACCTCCTTTTATGCCCATAGCAGCCAACGGCCCTACCAGCTGTTTCCCCATGATTCTGGCCCAAAACATGACTCCTTCACCTCCTTGCTAACGTCGCAGCCTTGTTGGGACATGGTGGCCATCCACCAACCATCCACTACTCCATCCATCTGGACCATCGAGGGTTGCTCGACACTCATCAGTAAACAAGACTGTTTGAAAACTAATCTTCATGTATGTCTGGGTCCACTGCAACAGTTTCTGCTTGTGAACACTGTTTAGGGGTGGCCGAATAGTAGGTTTATGCACCACAGCAAGACTTTGAAGGATCCTACACCTTGCGGTTCGAGGAACTCCAGAGGCACCAGCAGGTTCAAATAACTGTTTGCTGCTTTGTAATGGTATTTTGGCAGCTACTCTCTTAATCCAATGAATTTGCCTGGCAGAAACCTTCCTCATTATGCCTTTATCTGCATGAACTCTGTCTGTACTCTGTTTCAGTCACAAATCTCTTCACAGTATGATGATCACTCTTAAGTTTTCGTGAAATATGTAATGTTTTCATACCTTGTCCAAGGCATTGCGCTATTTAACGCTTTTCAGCAGCAGGTAGATGCTTTTTATTTCCCATATTGCTTGAAACCTGTGGCCTGCTTAATAACGTGGAACATCATTTTTAAGTAGTTTTCCTTTAATTAGAATCACCTGGAAAACTAATTATCACATGTGTTTAAGATTGATTTCAGCGATCCATTGAGCCCTGAGACACAATACCATCCATGAGTTTATTTGAAACACAAAACAATTAAATCTTTATGACACTTAAATCCAATTTGCATAATAATTTGGGACACGGTGTATAACTGTACTGTAATCACTTGTTCTGCGGAACTGGTATCTATTATGATCCGGTGACCTTGGAGCTGCATGAGGACTTTCAATGGAGAAGGTGGCCACTGTACTGACCGCAATCCTGAACTTAACACCGCAACTAGAAGTAGCCGTGGAGTGTACCTAACACACCTAGACACCTCATCACAGCCGGAGGACTAACTACCCCTAAAGATAGAAATAGGAATACTATCTTGCCTCAGAGAAAATCCCCAAAGGATAGACAGCCCCCCACAAATATTGGCGGTGAGTCGGAGAGGAAAAAACATACACAGGCAGAAAACAGGATTTAGCACAGGAGGCCACACTAGCTAGATAGGACAGGATAGGACAGAGTTCTGTGCGGTCAGTAAAAAACCCTTCAAAAACCTCCACAGCACAAATTACAAAAACTTCCTACATCTAACTAATAGATGTAGGAGCGTAAATCTGCAACTCCAGTGAATCCTACAATCAGAGCAGGAATAAAAACTGGAACAAGCACACAGCAGAGTGCCACAGATACAAAAAGAACCAAACACTTATCTTTGCTGAATTTGGCAGCAAGCATGAGAAGCCAGAAAGTGATCCATCACTTCACAAGGAACATTGACAACTGGAAAGGGTTAAAGGATCCAGCACACCTAAATATCCCAGTCCGAATTGTAATTATCAGATACACCTGGCCAGGACTGTGACTCAGGGACAACTGCATTCCCACCTTCAACCACCGGAGGGAACCCAAGAGCAGAATTCACAACAGTACCCCCCCCCCTTGAGGAGGGGTCACTGAACCCTCACCAGGGCCCCCAGGACGATCAGGAAGAGCCAGATGAAAGGCACGGACCAAATCAGCAGCATGGACATCAGAGGCAAAAACCCAAGAATTATCCTCCTGGCCATAACCCTTCCATTTGACCAGGTACTGAAGCTTCCGCCTCGAAAAACGGGAATCCAAAATCTTCTCAACAACATATTCCAACTCCCCGTCAACCAACACAGGTGCCGGAGGATCAACAGAGGGAACAACAGGCTCCACATATTTCCGCAGCAAAGATCTATGGAAGAAATTATGGATAGCAAAAGAGGCCGGAAGCGCCAGTCGAAAAGACACTGGATTAATAATCTCAGAAATCCTATAAGGACCAATAAACCGAGGCTTAAACTTAGGAGACAAAACCTTCATAGGAACATGACGGGAGGACAACCAGACCAGATCCCCAACCCGAAGCCGGGAACCAACACACCGACAACGATTAGCAAAACGTTGAGCCTCCTCTTGAGACAACACCAAATTGTCCACCACATGAGCCCAAATCTGCTGCAACCTGTCCACCACAGAATCCACACCAGGACAGTCAGAAGGCTCAACCTGCCCAGAAGAAAAACGAGGATGAAAACCAAAATTACAAAAGAAAGGCGAAACCAAGGTAGCAGAACTAGCCCGATTATTAAGGTCAAACTCGGCCAATGGCAAGAAAGCCACCCAATCATCCTGATCAGCAGACACAAAGCATCTCAAATAAGTCTCCAAGGTCTGATTAGTGCGCTCGGTCTGACCATTTGTCTGAGGATGAAATGCAGAAGAAAAAGACAAATCAATGCCCAGCCTAGCACAAAAGGCCCGCCAAAACCTAGAAACAAACTGGGAACCTCTGTCGGACACAATATTCTCCGGAATACCATGCAAACGAACCACATGCTGAAAAAACAACGGAACCAAATCTGAAGACGAAGGCAATTTAGGCAAGGGCACCAAATGAACCATCTTAGAGAACCGGTCACAAACAACCCAGACCGGAAGATCAGAAATAAAATCCATCGAAATATGCGTCCAGGGCCTCTCAGGGATTGGCAATGGCAAAAGCAACCCACTATCACGGGAACAACAAGGCTTAGCCCGCGCACAAGTCCCACAGGACTGCACAAAAGAACGCACATCACATGACAATGAAGGCCACCAAAAGGACCTACCAACCAAATCTCTGGTACCAAAAATGCCAGGATGACCAGCCAACACGGAACAGTGAACCTCAGAAATCACTGTACTAGTCCATCTGTCAGGAACAAACAATTTCCCCACAGGACAGCGGTCAGGTCTGTCAACCTGAAATTCCTAAAGAGCCCGTTGTAAATCAGGGGAAATAGCAGAAAGGACCACCCCTTCTTTCAGAATACCGACCGGCTCCAAGACCTCAGGAGAATCAGGCAAAAAACTCCTAGAGAGGGCATCAGCCTTAATATTCTTAGAACCCGGAAGGTACGAGACCACGAAATCAAAACGGGAAAAAAACAAGGACCATCGAGCCTATCTAGGAGTCAGCCGTCTAGCAGACTCAAGGTAAATCAAATTCTTATGATCAGTCAAGACCACAATACGGTGCTTAGCTCCCTCAAGCCAATGTCGCCACTCCTCAAACGCCCACTTCATAGCCAACAACTCCCGATTGCCAACATCATAATTGCGTTCAGCAGGCGAAAATTTACGGGAAAAGAAGGCACACAGTGTTAAGGACTGGCGGAACGCACCAAGTACAAGATGAAATGGAACTAGGTGCGTTCGCAGTCCGAGGTCCACCGTGCAGGTAAAAACCCTGCTGCTAGTAAAGACGGACTATATGGCGGAACTATAAGAATACACACATGGGTTAGCTTCACCCTGTGTGAAGGAAGCGACCCTGTTGCATCACAGGACCGCGGTACCGCACATAGAGCGCAAGCAAGGAGTCACTAATCTCAAACCCGAGACTGAGGATTTGAGTTCAGAAGACCCCATGCGCTCGACACCGCAACTGGGGTGTCAGAGGAACATAAATAATAATATAAAGGCACAAGAGTAAGTGCGGTGCCGCACTGACGGACGCCACTAACCACCCAGGCTTGGGTCAGGAAAGCGCAGAGCAAGCGCACGGCGCCGTACTGGCGGACACAGCAACTGGTAGCTGTAATGTGTGTTACGTGCTGTTGGATAAGTCGGGCGCTAGATAGCAAACATACACCTTCCGCGAACAGTCATCCAATAGGGAGGGTTATTTAAAGAGCGACTTTCACTCACAACACACACACATATTTACAAGACAATACTAGCGCATGGCCGTGCGGTCATGCGCAGTTTATATAGTTGCAGCACAGGAAGCTGCTACTGAAGTTTTGCCCTTTCAGGACCTTCCTGGAGGACCAATGGAATGTGCTGCAGTACCTGAGCATGTGACCCTCGATCTCCAACGGGAGATCTTGCCCTGGGCATGCTCAGTGTGTGAAAATAAGGACTTAGTCCCAGAGAAGCCTGCTCGCCGCAGATCAGTGCAGGGTACAACAGGAGAGCCAGAAAAGGCAGCAGTAACCCTCTGCACAGAATAAGTCCCAGCAAGACGCTGGGAGCGACGCCTCCGCTGAGCAGACCCCACTGCGGCCGATGCAGAATGGGAGACCGCAGCAGACACGGATCGAGATTCCTCCTGTGCAGCAGAGGAAACTCGACTCCTAACATTACCCCCTCTCCTAGGGCCCCCCCCTCCTTGAGCCTCACTACGCTCAAAAGCTGCAATAAGCAGCGGAGCCTGAATGTGCTCCACAGGCTCCCAGGTTCTATCCTCTGGGCCGTGACCCTTCCAGTCCACCAGATAAAATTTCTTGCCACATACCACCTTGCACCCCACAATAGCATTCACCTCAAACTCATCCGTGGATGAACCCGATGTCCCAGCAGATGACTCAGAAAACCGGGACAAACGAACGGGCTTTAAGAGGGAAACGTGAAAAGTATCGGTGATACCAAGGCGTGGAGGAATAGCCAAACGGTAGACCACAGGGTTGACCTGTTCCAGAACCTTAAACGGGCCAATGTAGCGAGGAGCAAACTTAGTGGACTCAACTCGCAGCCTGATGTTACGGGCGGAGAGCCACACTAAGTCGCCAGGAGCAAAGACCGGAGCGGGGCGCCGGTATGTATCAGCCGAAACCCTCATTCTCTCCTTGGAGGCCCGGATGGCATCCTGTGTGCGGTCCCAGATGTCACGTGCCTCCACCGCCCAGTCTGCCACCCTAGAATCGGTGGATGACACGGGCATGGGCACAGGGACACGCGGATGCTGGCCGTAATTAAGGAGAAAAGGAGTCTGACCAGTGGAATCGGCTACGGCGTTGTTCAAGGCAAATTCCGCCCAAGGTAGCAAAGATGCCCAGTCGTCCTGCCTAGCAGAGACGAAATGACGCAAATATGTCACCAGAGTCTGGTTGGTTCTCTCCACCAACCCATTCGTCTCGGGATGGTATGCAGAGGAGAGGTTTAACTCTATGCTGAGTAAACGGCAGAGCTCTCTCCAAAACCGAGACGCGAACTGGGGACCCCGATCACTGACAATCTTATCAGGCATACCATGCAATCGGAAAACGTGCTTAATGAACAACACCGCCAAGGCCCGTGCTGAAGGTAACCGAGGAAGCGGCACCAAATGCACCATCTTAGAGAAATGGTCGGTGACAACCCAAATAATGGAGCAGCCACGCGACTTGGGTAAGCCCACCACAAAGTCCATCCCGACCATCTCCCTGGGCCTGTCTGCCACCGGTAGAGGGTAAAGCAACCCAGCAGGCCGTTGCCGAGGAGACCGATTCTGGGCGCAAGAAACACACGCCTGAATATAGTCCCTGACATCTCGGGCCATATGCGGCCACCAGTATGTTCTCGCCAAAAGCTCAGATGTCCTCTTGGTCCCAAAATGCCCACCCACTCTAGAGGAGTGAGCCCAAGAGAGAACCTCCGGTCGCAAATTAGCTGGCACGAAAGTCTTGCCCGGGGGCACAGACTCTAGCGAAACTGGAGCTACAGTTCTCAGGCTCTCAGAAGGGACAATAAGCCGAGGCTCCTCCTCCTCCTACTCAGATGACACTACGGAGCGAGAGAGAGCGTCGGCACGAACGTTCTTCTCCCCGAAGAGAAAATGGAGAGTAAAATGGAACCGGGAGAAGAACAGGGACCATCTAGCCTGGCGAGAATTCAGCCGCTGGGCCGTTTGTAGATATACCAAGTTCTTGTGGTCAGTGAAGACTTGGAAGGGAAAGCGAGCTCCCTCCAAGAGATGTCTCCACTCTGAAAAAGCCAACTTCATGGCTAGCAACTCCCTGTCCCCGATGGAATAATTCCTCTCCGCTGGTGTGAAGGTCTTGGAGAAGAAGAAGCAAGGATGCTTCCGACCTTGAGCATCCTTTTGGAAAAGGACTGCTCCAGCACCAACAGATGAGGCATCCACCTCCAAGATAAATGGTTTATCAACATCAGGGCGATGTAGGATGGGAGCGCTAGCGAAATGAGACTTGATCGAGAGAAAGGCTTTGGAGACCTCCTCTGACCACAACTTGGGATTTGCTCCCTTTTTGGTGAGGGCAACCAAGGGAGCTACCAAAGTTGAGAAGTGTGGAATGAACTGGCGATAGTAATTAATGAACCCCATAAAGCGCTGCACCGCTTTAAGAGAATGGGGTTCCTGCCAGTCCATTACAGCCTGTAGCTTGGCAGGATCCATAGCCAATCCCTGGGGCTGAGATGATGTAGCCCAGGAAAGGTAAGGACTCCTGCTCAAACATACATTTCTCCAACTTGGCATAGAGGGAGTTTGCCCGTAGGAGGTCGAAGACTTTGCAAACATCTCTCCGGTGGGAGTCAATATTTGGAGAGTAGATGAGAATATCATCCAGATAGACTACGACCGAGGTGGTGAGCATATCCCGGAAGATCTCGTTCACAAAGTCTTGGAAAATGGCTGGGGCATTACAGAGCCCGAAGGGCATCACCAGATATTCATAGTGCCCATCCCTGGTGTTAAAAGCCGTCTTCCATTCATCCCCCTCACGGATGCGAATCAGGTTGTAAGCACCCCGCAGATCTAACTTTGTAAATACCCTCGCTCCCCGTAGCCTATCAAACAGCTCAGATATCAGGGGTAAAGGGTACTTGTTCTTAACGGTGATGGCGTTAAGACCCCTGTAGTCTATGCATGGACGTAAGTCTCCAGTCTTCTTCTGTACGAAGAAGAACCCAGCCCCTGCCGGTGACACTGACTTCCTAATGAATCCTCTTGCCAGATTTTCTTGGATGTACTGAGACATTGCCTCCGTCTCCGGGAGAGATAACGGATAGACTCGACCCCGGGGAGGCTCAGCACCAGGCAAGAGGTCAATAGGACAGTCATAGGGGCGGTGAGGCGGAAGGGTCTCCGCAGCTCTTTTGGAGAACACGTCAGCATAGGGCCAATAGTGCTTGGGGAGAGAGGAAAGATCTGCGGGTACCTGTGTAGTAGCAACCTGAACGCACTCCCTCTGACATCTACCCTCGCAGGATTTACTCCATCCCAAAATTCTCCCTGAGGACCTCTCAATATGAGGAGAATGGTAGCGAAGCCATGGTATCCCCAACAGGACCTCATCAATTCCCTCAGGAATGACTAATAGGGAGATTATCTCCTGATGTGATGGAGACACAGAAAGCGTGAAAGGAATGGTTTGGTGGGTAATCTGTGAGGGTAGTGTTGACCCATTTACCACTCGAACGGTTACTGGCTTGGCGAGCATCACCAAGGGTATTGCGTGACGCTGGGCAAATGCGGAAGACATAAAGTTACCCTCTGCCCCAGAATCCACGCATAGCTCGACCATAAGAGTGGATGGGCCTATGGTAATTGTCCCCTTGAAGGACAATTTTGAGGCAAACGTCGCCGTGTCTAGTGTACCTCCTCCAACTGCCACTAGACGCTGACGTTTCCCCGACCGCTGAGGACCCTTGGAGGCAAGATGTCCTGACTGCTGGCAAACATGACGGACCTTATGTGCACGGGCGGACTGAGATTTGGATCCCGCTCGTGTCACCTCTAAGGCCTCATGTGACTCGGATGCCTGGACTGGAGATTCCAAAGGTTTGGCGAAGGTGGGAGCCAGCCGAAACCTCTGCCTACACTGGGCTCGCTCTAACCTCCACTCGTTAAAACGGAGATCAATACGAGTAGAGACGGTTATTAATTCCTCCAGTGTGGCAGGAATCTCCCTAGTGGCCAGAGCGTCCTTAACGTGATCAGCCAGGCCCCTCCAAAATATGGGAATAAGGGCTTTATCCGACCACTCCAGCTCGGAAGCGGACGGAAAAATGGCTGACCAAGGACTCACCCTGAGTTAATGCCAGTAGTTGGAGCGCTGTGTCATGGGTGATTTGAAGTCCTAAAAAGACCTTTTTCAGAGTGCTCAGGAACAACGGAGCACTCTGCACCACATGATCACCTCGCTCCCACAGCGGCGTAGCCCACTCCAACGCCCTGTCCGACAAGAGAGACACAATAAATCCCACCTTAGCCCGCTCTGTAGGAAAACGTGCAGCCAGGAGCTCGAGATGGATAGAGCACTGACTCACGAATCCCCTACAAGTTTTGCAATCTCCAGAAAATTTTTCTGGCAACGGGAGGCGAGATAATGTCGGAACAGGGGTGGCAGTGGACAAGGTTGCTGCAGCCACGCTAGCAGCCTGTACAGCAACTGCGGTAGCATCCACAGCTGAGGTTGAGCTCTCGAGAGCCGCCAACCTACCTTCCAGCTGCTGGATACACCGCAAAGATTGCTGAATGTCCGCCATTTACTAGCCAGACCTTGGCGCTAGTATTATGTTAAGGACTGGCGGAACGCACCAAGTACAAGATGAAATGGAATTAGGTGCGTTCGCAGTCCGAGGTCCACCGTGCAGGTAAAAACCCTGCTGCTAGTAAAGACGGACTATATGGCGGTACTATAAGAATACACACATGGGTTAGCTTCACCCTGTGTGAAGGAAGCGACCCTGTTGCGTCACAGGACCGCGGTACCGCACATAGAGCGCAAGCAAGGAGTCACTAATCTCAAACCCGAGACTGAGGATTTGAGTTCAGAAGACCCCATGCGCTCGACACCGCAACTGGGGTGTCAGAGGAACATAAATAATAATATAAAGGCACAAGAGTGCGTGCGGTGCCGCACTGACGGACGCCACTAACCACCCAGGCTTGGGTCAGGAAAGCGCAGAGCAAGCGCACGGCGCCGTACAGGCGGACACAGCAACTGGTAGCTGTAATGTGTGTTACGTGCTGTTGGATAAGTCGGGCGCTAGATAGCAAACATACACCTTCCGCGAACAGTCATCCAATAGGGAGGGTTATTTAAAGAGCGACTTTCACTCACAACACACACACATATTTACAAGACAATACTAGCGCATGGCCGTGCGGTCATGCGCAGTTTATATAGTTGCAGCACAGGAAGCTGCTACCGAAGTTTTGCCCTTTCAGGACCTTCCTGGAGGACCAATGGAATGTGCTGCAGTACCTGAGCATGTGACCCTCGATCTCCAACGGGAGATCTTGCCCCGCTCCCAACGGTGAAGAAGATGGTCGAATATGCCCTTTCTCCAAAGACTCCTTAATATAGCTCTGCATGGCGGTATGTTCAGGCACAGATAGATTGAAAAGTCGACCCTTAGGAAACTTACAGCCTGGAATCAAGTCAATAGCACAATCACAGTCCCTGTGCGGTGGAAGGAAACTGGACTTGGGCTCATCGAATACATCCTGAAAATCAGACAAAAACTCTGGAATCTCAGAAGGTGAAGGAGAGGAGATTGACATCAAAGGAACATCATTATGAACCCCCTGACAACCCCAACTAGTCACAGACATGGACTTCCAGTCCAACACAGGATTATGTACCTGCAACCACGGAAAACCCAGCACGACAACATCATGCAAGTTATGCAACACCAGAAATCGACAATCTTCCTGATGGGCTGGCGCCATTCGCATGGTTACCTGTGTCCAAAACTGGGGCTTATTTTTAGCCAAGGGTGTAGCATCAATGCCCCTTAAAGGAATAAGGTTCTGCAAAGGCTGCAAGGGAAAACCACAACGCTTGGCAAACTCAAAATCCATTAAATTCAAGGCGGTGCCTGAATCCACAAACGCCATGACAGAAAATGATGACAATGAGCAGATCAAGGACACGGATAACAAAAATTTAGGTTGTACAGTACTGATGGTAATTGAACTGGCGATCCTCTTTGTCCGCTTAGGGCAGACTGAAATGACATGAGAAGCATCGCCACAATAATAACACAACCTATTTTGACGTCTGAAACCTTGTCGTTCCATTCTAGACAGAATTCTATCACATTGCATAGGCTCAGGAATTTGCTCTGAGGATAATGCCACAGCACGCACAGTTCTGCGCTCCCGCAGGCGTCGGCCAATCTGAATGGCCAGAGACATAGATTCACTCAGACCGGAAGGAGTGGGAAACCCCACCATAACATTTTTAATGGATTCAGAAAGCCCCCTTCTGAAAATTGCTGCTAAAGCATCATTATTCCATTTAGTCAACACAGACCATTTTCTGAATTTCTGACAATACAATTCTGCCGCCTCTTGACCCTGAGACAGGGCCAACAAGGTCTTCTCAGCTTGATCCACAGAATTAGGCTCATCATACAATAATCCTAAAGCCTGAAAAAAGGAGTCAATATCAAGCAAAGCCGGATTCCCAGATTCCAGGGAAAACGCCCACTCCTGCGGGTCGCCACGCAGCAGTGAAATAACGATTTTTACCTGCTGACTGGAATCACCAGAGGATCGAGGTCTCAGGGCAAAAAAAAGTTTACAGTTGTTTTTGAAACTCAAAAATGTAGACCTGTCACCAGAAAATAAATCAGGAGTAGGAATCTTTGGTTCTAAAGCAGGAGCCTGAATAATATAATCAGAAATACCTTGCACCATAGCAGCAATCTGGTCTACACGAAAAGCTAAATCCTGAACATTCATGCTTGCACCAGGCTCCTCAGCCACCCAGATATTAAGAGGGAGGAGAACACAAAACAGACTGGAGAAAAAAAATGGCTCAAGAGCTTCCTTCCCTTCTTCTGAGATGCATTTAACTCATTGTTGGCCAGTTGTACTGTTATGATCCGGTGACCTTGGAGCTGCATGAGAACTTTCACTGGAGAAGGTGGCCACTGTACTGACCGCAATCCTGAACTTAACACCGCAACTAGAAGTAGCCGTGGAGTGTACCTAACACACTTAGACACCTCGTCACAGCCGGAGGACTAATTACCCCTAAAGATAGAAATAGGAATACTATCTTGCCTCAGAGAAAATCCCCAAAGGATAGACAGCCCCCCACAAATATTGGCAGTGAATCGGAGAGAAAAAAACATACACAGGCAGAAAACAGGATTTAGCACAGGAGGCCACTCTAGCTAGATAGGACAGGATAGGACAGAGTTCTGTGCGGTCAGTAAAAAACCCTTCAAAAACCTCCACAGCAGAAATTACAAAAACTTCCTACATCTAACTAATAGATGTAGGAGCGTAAATCTGCAACTCCAGTGAATCCTACAATCAGAGCAGGAATAAAAACTGAAACAAGCACACAGCAGAGTGCCACAGATACAAAAAGAACCAAACACTTATCTTTGCTGAATTTGGCAGCAAGCATGAGAAGCCAGAAAGTGATCCATCACTTCACAAGGAACATTGACAACTGGCAAGGGCTAAAGGATCCAGCACACCTAAATATCCCAGTCCGAATTGTAATTATCAGATACACCGGGCCAGGACTGTGACTCAGGGACAACTGCATTCCCACCTTCGACCACCGGAGGGAACCCAAGAGCAGAATTCACAACAGGTATCTATCAATATACGGTTACTGTTAGGCCGTAATATTGCTCTTTTTAGGAGGCATTTTTTTTAACTTAGTAGCAGCTAAATGTAATTCAGTCATTATAGTAAAAGGTGTAAGGTGGTGTCATTGGTCTTTGTATAGAGTGTAGTTTCATGTAGAGGTAATGGTGATATTATAATATTATGTATTCGCTGTGTAGTGGTGATAGTAGTAGGCACTGTGTAGCCGTATTGTTGTATGTATGTTTGTAAGTAAGCTCAGTTAGCACCATATCTAAACAGTAAGCTTGGTTCTGATACTGTATCAATGTAGTAATCTAGATTATGGTACTGCTCCAGTTTCTATATAGCAGGCTTGGTTCCATGTAGTAGACTTATTAAGCTCAGTTCTGATCCCTTATCTCTGGAGTAAGCTCGGTTCAGCTCCCTTATCTCTGTAGTAAGCTCGGTTCAGCTCCCATATCTCTGGAGTAAGCTCGGTTCAGCTCCCATATCTATGGAGTAAGCTCGGTTCTGCTCCCTTATCTCTGTAGAAAGATCGGTTCTGTTCCCATATCTCTGTAGTAAGCTCTGTTCAGCTCCCATATCTCTGTAGTAAGCTCGGTTCTGCTCCCTTATCTCTGTAGAAAGCTCGGTTCTGTTCCCATATCTCTGTAGTAAGCTCGGTTCAGCTACCATATCTCCGGAGTAAGCTTGGTTCAGCTCCCATATTTTTGTGGTAAGCTCGGTTCTGCTCCCGTATCTCTGTAGCAAGCTTGGTTCTGCTCCCATATCTCTGTAATAAGCTCCATTCTGCTCCCATATCTCTGGAGTATTCTCCGTTCTGATCCGTATCTCTGTAGTAAGCACGGTTCTGCTCCCATATCTCTGTAGAAAGCTTGGTTCTGCTCCCATATCTTTGTAGTAAGCTTGATTCTGCTCCCTTTTCTCTGTAGTAAGCTCTGTTCTGCTCCCTTATCTCTGTAGTAAGCTCCATTCAACTCCCTTATCTCTGTAGTAAGCTCCATTTTGCTCCCATATCTCTGGAGTAAGCTCGGTTCTGCTCCCATATCTCTGGAGTAAGCTCAGTTCTGCTCCCATATCTCTGGAGTAAGCTCAGTTCTGCACCCATATCTCTGAAGTAAGCTCGGTTCTGCTTCCATATCTCTGGAGTAAGCTCAGTTCTGCTCCCAAATCTCTAGAGTAAGCTCGGTTCTGCTCCCATATCTCAGGAGTAAGGTCGGTTCAGCTCCCATATCTCTGGAGTATGCTCGGTTCAGCTCCCATATCTATGGAGTAAGCTCGGTCCAGCTCCCTTATCTCTGTAGTATGCTCGGTTCTGCTCCCTTATCTCTGTAGAAAGCTCGGTTCTGTTCCCATATCTCTGTAGTAAGCTCTGTTCAGCTCCCATATCTCTGTGGTAGGCTTGGTTCTGCTCCCTTATCTCTGTAGAAAGCTCGGTTCTGTTCCCATATCTCTGTAGTAAGCTCGGTTCTGCTCCCATATCTCCGGAGTAAGCTCAGTTCTGCGCCCATATCTATGCAGTAAGCTCCGTTCTGTTCCCATATCTATGTGCCAGCCTGTTTTTAAAGTCTGTTATCTCTGCTGATTTAATGCAATGGCCAGAGATAAGCAGGGAAATGGAGAGCCACCGCAATTCGCATCTCACCACATGTGCACTTGACCTGATCCCATCCCACTTCATCCCAAACCTCGCCACAGTCTTCATCTCAACCCTAACCCATCTCTTCAACCTGTCACTAACAACTGGTGTTTTCCCCTCAAGATTTAAATATGCCTCAATCACACCTATCCTCAAAAGCCCTCTTTTGACCGATCCTCTGTATCTAGCTATAGCCCTATATCACTTCTCCCCTATGCCTCAAAACTACTGGAACAACACGTCCATCTTGAACTGTCCTCCAATCTATCTTCCTGCTCCCTCTTTGACCGCTTACAATTGGGCTACCTGTCACACCACTCCACTGAAACTGCCCTAACTAAGGTCACCAATGACCAATTAACCGCAAAGAGCAAGGGACACTACTCTGTCCTCCTCCTCTTCGACCTGTCTTCTGCCTTTGACACAGTGGACCATTCCCTTTTACTACAGACCCTCTCATCTCTTGGCATCACAGACTTGGCCCTATCCTGGATCTCGTCATACCTAACTGACCGGACATTCAGCGTCTCCCACTCACACACCACCTGCTCACCTCGCCCCCTATCTGTCGGAGTCTGCAAGGTTCAGTTCTAGGGCCCCTGTTCTTCTCCATTTACACCTTTGGCCTGGGACAGCTCATAGAATCTCACAGTTTTCAGTATCATCTCTATGCTGACGACACACAGATCTACATCTCTGGACCAGATATCACCTCCCTACTAACCAGAATCCCTCAATGTCTGCCCGCTATCTCATCCTTCTTCTCCGCTAGATTTCTAAAACTAAACATGGACAAAACAGAATTCATTGTCTTTCCCCCATCTCACGTGACCCCCCCAACGAACCTATCCATTACAGTAAATGGCTGCCCACTCTCCCCAGTCCCACAAGCTCGCTGCCTCGGGGTAATCCTTGACACTGATCTCTCCTTCAAACCACATATCCAAACCCTTTCCACTTCCTGCGCCTTCAACTCAAAAATATTTCACGAATCCGTTCATTCCTAAACCAGGAATCTGCAAAAACCCTAGTCCATGCCCTCATCATCTCCCGCCTCGACTACTGCAACCTCCTGCTCTGTGGCCTCTCCTCTAACACTCTCGCACCCCTCCAATCTATTCTAAACTCTGCTGCCCGACTAATCCACCTGTCCCCCCGCTATTCCCCGGCCTCTTCCCTCTGTCAATCCCTTCACTGGCTCCCCATTACCCTGAGACTCCAGTACAAAACCCTAACCATGACATTCAAAGCCATCCACAACCTGTCTCCTCCATACATCTGTGACCTCGTCTCCCGATACTTACCTACACGCAACCTCCGATCCTCACACAAGATCTCCTACTCTACTCCCCTCTTATCTCCTCTTCCCACAATCGTATACAAGATTTCTCTCGCGCATCACCCCTACTCTGGAACCCTCTACCACAACATATCAGACTCTCGCCTACCATCGAAACCTTCAAAAAGAACCTGAAGACCCACCTCTTCCGACAAGCCTACAACCTGCAGTAACCACCGATCGACCAAACCGCTGCATGATCATCTCTACCCTCACCTACTGTATTCTCACCCATCCCTTATAGATTGTGAGCCTTCGCGGGCAGGGTCCTCTCCTCCTGTACCAGTTGTGACTTGCATTGTTTAGGATTATTGTACTTGTTTTTATTATGTATACCCCTCCTCACATGTAAAGCGCCATGGAATAAATGGAGCTACAGTATAATAATTATAACAATAATAATAATAACTAGGGTTGAGCGAAACGGGTCGTTCATTTTCAAAAGTCGCCGACTTTTGGCAAAGTCGGGTGTCATGAAACCCGATCCGACCCCTGTGCGTGGTCGGCCATGCGGTACGCGACTTTCGCGCCAAAGTCGCGTTTCAATGACGCTTAAAGCGTCATTTCTCAGCCAATGAAGGTGAACGCAGAGTGTGAGCAGCGTGATGACATAGGTCCTGGTCCCCACCATCTTAGAGAAGGGCATTGCAGTGATTGGCTTGCTGTCTGCGGCGTCAGAGGGGCTATAAAGGGGCGTTCCCGCCGACCGCCATCTTACTGCTGCTGATCTGAGCATAGGGAGAGGTTGCTGCCACTTCGTCAGAAGCAGGGATAGCGTTAGGCAGGGTCCATTAACCACCAAACCGCTTGTGCTGTAGCGATTTCCACTGTCCAACACCACCTTCGGTGTGCAGGGACAGTGGAAGCTACATTTTTTTTTTTTCTTCAGCGCTGTAGCTCATTGGGCTGCCCTAGAAGGCTCCCTGATAGCTGCATTGCTGTGTGTACGCCGCTGTGCAAACCAACTGCTTTTTTCAAAGCACAAATCCTCTTGTTCCTTCCTTTCTGCACAGCTATCTTTTTTGTTTGTCCACACTTTTTATTTAATTTGTGCATCAGTCCACTCCTTATTGCTGCCTGCCATACCTGGCTGAGATTACTGCAGGGAGATAGTCAGGGCTGGCTCCAGGTTTTTGAGGGCCCCGGTCGAAAGAGTCTCAGTGGGCCCCCCTTTAACACATACCCCGATTCATGATCGCATATAAACACAGCCATGTAGTATATAACACTGCCCACGTAGTATATAGCAGCCCATGTAGTATATAGCAGCGCACGTAGCATATAGCAGCCCACGTAGTATATAGCAGCGCAGCCCACATAGTATATAGCAGCGCCACTCACTCATGCACTGGTAGGACTAGGAGCTCCTCCTGAATCTGCCTCATAACTTCAGCAGCACGGCAGCCAGCCAGGGGCGGAGATCAGAGCAGAGAACTTGCTCTCTCCCCCCACAAACAATGTCACGCTGGCTGCCTTCTCTTAACCCCTATGTGTGCCTGCCTGGCTGCACTCACTGAGTGAGAAGATGCTTGTGTCAGAGCTGGCACATAGGGGTTAAGAGAACGCAGCCAGCAGTGACTTTGTAGGCAGAGAGAGCATGTTATCTCCTGCTCTGCTCTCCCAGCTGTATCTATGACAGCATGAGTGGGCCCCCCTCTCTCCCCAGGGCCCCGGCATTTGCCCGCTGTGGCGGGTGCTGACGCCGGCCCTGGAGATAGTAATTGTAGGACAGTCCCTGTTTTTTTTTTTTTTTTGTGGGAGATTAAGATTGGCATTTCTGCTAGAGTGCCATCCCTGTGTGTGCCATCTCTCACTCAGTGGGCCATAGAAATCCTATTTATTTTTTTTCTTGATTTTGGTTCTAAAATCTACCTGAAAAAATCACTACATCAATCAGTGGGAGAAAAATATTGGCCTCAGGGATTGTGTGCCACTCCTGACTCCTGTGTGTTAAGTCTCGAGTTCCCGCTTCTGCACAGGGGGAATCTCGAGCCATCTCCGCTGCGGTCTCCCATTCTTATCCAGCCGCAGTGGAGTCTGCTCAGCAGGGACGTCGGTCCCAGCGTCTTGCTCAGTCTCACTCTGTACAGAGAGTTACTGCTGCTTCTTCAGCTTCTGCCATTAAAGTCAGTGCTGGTCAGCAGCGAGCGGACTTCTCTGGGACTAAGTCCTTGTCTGCACACACTGAGCATGCCCAGGGCAAAATCTCCCGTTGGAGATCGAGGGTCATGTGCTCAGGCTCTGCAGCACATTCCATTGGTCCTCCTGGCAGGTCTTGGAAGGGCAAAGTTTCCGTGGCCACTTCCTGTGCTGCAACTATATAAACTGCGCATGACCGCACGGCCATGCGCTAGTGTACATTTGCTTTCGTGTGTTTGTTGTGAGTGCAAGTCGTCCTTGGATACCCCTTCCCTATTGAATGTCTGTTCGCGGAAGGTGTATGGTTGCTATCTAGCGCCCGACTTATCCTACAGCACGAATCACACGTTACAGCGTCCAGTTGCTGTGACTGCCAGTACGGCGCCGTGCACTTCCTCTGTGCTTTCCTTACCCAAGCCTGGGTGGTTAGTGGTGTTCGTCAGTGCGGCACTGCATGCACTCTTGTGCCCTAATATTGTTATTCAGCTTCCTTACACACCCAGTTGCGGTGTTGTGCCAGCAAGGGTCTAATCGGACTCCAATCCTAGTTGGGGTTGAGTTCGCTGACTACTTGCTCGCCTTCTATGTGCGGTACCGCGATCCTGTGACGCAACAGGATCGCTTCCTTCACGCTGGGTGAAGTTTAACCCACGTGTGTATACTTATGAGTACCGCCATATAGTCCGTCATTACTTGGCAGCAGGTTCCAACTCTGCACGGTGGACCCCGGGCTGCGAACGCACCATACTCTATCTGTCTTATTATTTGGTGCGTTCCGCTAGCCCTAACATTACACTAGTGCCAGGGTCTGGCTAGTAATGACGGACAAACAGCAATCCTTGCGGTATATCCAGCAGCTGGAGGGTAGGTTGGCGGCTCTCGAGAGTTCAACCTCAGCTGTGGATGTTACCGCAGTTGCTGTACAGGTGGCTGCAGCAACCTTGTCCATTGCCACCCCTGTTCCGACATTTTCTCGCCTCCCGCTGCCAGAAAAATTTTCTGGTGATAGCAAGTTTTGTAGGGGATTTGTGAGTCAGTGCTCTATTCACCTCGAGCTCCTGGCTGCACGTTTTCCCACAGAGCGGGCTAAGGTGGGATTCATAGTGTCTCTCTTGTTGGACAGGGCGTTGGAATGGGCTACGCCGCTGTGGGAGCGTGGTGATCATGTGGTGCAGAGTGTTCCGCTGTTTCTGAGCACTCTGAAACAGGTCTTTTTAGGACCTCAAGTCACCCATGATACTGCGCTCCAACTGCTGGCATTAACTCAGGGTGAGTCCTTGGTCAGTCATTTTGCCGTCCAATTCCGCACTTTAGCTTCTGAGCTGGATTGGTCGGATAAAGCTCTTATCCCCATATTTTGGAGGGGCCTGGCTGACCATGTTAAGGACGCTCTGGCCACTAGGGAGATTCCTGCCACACTGGAGGAGTTAATAACTCTCTCCACTCGAATTGACCTCCGTTTTAACGAGCGGAGGTTAGAGCGAGCCCAGTGTAGGCAGAGGTTTTGGCTGGCTCCTACCTTCGCCAAACCTCTGGAATCTCCGGTCCTGGTTCCTGAGTCACATGAGGCCAGGGAAGTGTCACAAGCGGGATCTAAGTCTCGGACCGCTTGTGCACTCAAGGTCTGTCATGTTTGCCAGCAGTCAGGACATCTAGCCACCAGATGTTCTCAGCGGTCGAGGAAACGTCAGCGTCTAGTGGTAGTAGGTGGAGGTACACTAGACACGGCGACGTTTGCCTCTAAATTGTCCTTTAAGGGGACAGTTACTATAGGCTCATTCTCCCACTCGGTGGAGCTCTGCGTGGATTCTGGGGCGGAGGGCAATTTTATGTCTTCTGCCTTCGCCCAACGTCACGCAATACCCCTGGTTATGCTAGCTCAACCAGTAACGGTACGAGTGGTGAATGGGTCGACACTGCCCTCACAGATAACACACTAGACCATCCCTTTTACTCTGTCCATGTCGCCATCTCATCAGGAGATTATATCTCTGCTCGTCATTCCAGAGGGAATTGATGAGGTCCTGTTGGGAATACCTTGGCTACGGTACCACTCTCCTCATATCGAGTGGTCCTCTGGCAGAATTCTGGGATGGGGTGAATCTTGTGGGGGTAGGTGTCAGAGGGAGTGCGTTCAGGTTGCTACTACAGAGGTACCCGCAGATCTTTCCTCTCTCCCCAAGCAGTATTGGTCTTATGCAGACGTGTTCTCCAAAAAGGCGGCGGAGATCCTTCCGCCCCATCGCCCCTATGACTGTCCTATTGATCTCTTGCCTGGTGCTGAGCCTCCCCGGGGTCGAGTCTATCCGCTATCTCTCCCGGAGACGGAGGCAATGTCACAGTACATCCAGGAAAATCTGGCAAGAGGATTCATTAGGAAGTCAGTGTCACCTGCTGGGGCAGAGTTCTTCTTCGTGCAGAAGAAGAGTGGGGAATTGCGTCCATGCATAGATTACAGGGGTCTTAACGCTATCACCGTTAAAAATAAGTATCCTTTGCCCTTGATATCTGAGCTCTTCGATAGGCTTCGGGAGCAAGGGTATTTACTAAACTAGATCTGCGGGGTGCTTACAACCTGATTCGCATCCGTGAGGGGGACGAATGGAAGATGGCTTTTAACACCAGAGATGGCCACTATGAATATCTGGTGATGCCCTTCGGGCTCTGTAATGCCCCAGCCGTTTTCCAAGACTTTGTGAACGATATCTTCCGGGATATGCTTTCCACCTCGGTCGTAGTCTATCTGGATGATATTCTCATCTACTCTCCAGATATTGACTCCCACCGGAGAGATGTTTGCAAAGTCTTCGACCTCCTACGGGCAAACTCCCTCTATGCCAAGTTGGAGAAGTGTATGTTTGAGCAGGAGTCCCTACCTTTCCTAGGCTACATCATCTCTGCCCAGGGATTGGCTATGGATCCTGCCAAACTACAGGCTGTAATGGACTGGCAGGAACCCCATTCTCTTAAAGCGGTGCAGCGCTTTATGGGGTTCATTAATTATTATCGCCAGTTCATTCCGCACTTCTCAACTTTGGTAGCTCCCTTGGTTGCCCTCACCAAGAAGGGGGCGAATCCCAAATTGTGGTCTGAGGAGGTCTCCAAGGCCTTTAACTCTATTAAGTCACACTTCGCTAGCGCTCCCATCCTACATCGCCCCGATGTTGATAAGCCATTTATCATGGAGGTGGATGCCTCTTCTGTTGGTGCTGGAGCAGTCCTCTTCCAAAAGGATGCTCAAGGTCGGAAGCATCCTTGCTTCTTTTTCTCCAAGACCTTCTCACCAGCAGAGAGGAATTATTCCATCGGGGACAGGGAGTTGCTAGCCATGAAGTTGGCTTTCTCGGAGTGGAGACATCTCTTGGAGGGAGCACGTTTTCCCTTCCAAGTCTTCACAGACCATAAAAATTTGGTGTACCTGCAGACAGCCCAGCGGTTGAATTCTCGCCAGGCCAGATGGTCCTTATTCTTCTCCCGGTTTCATTTCACCCTCCATTATCTTTCTGGGGAGAAGAACGTTCGGGCCGACGCTCTCTCTCGCTCCGTTGTGTCATCTGCGGAGGAGGAGGAGCCTCGGCTTATTGTCCCCACCGAGAGCTTGAGAACTGTGGCCCCGGTTTCGCTAAAGTCTGTGCCCCCGGGCAAGACTTTTGTTCCATCCAATTTGCGACCGGAGGTTCTCTCTTGGGCACACTCGTCCAGGGTGGGTGGACATTTTGGTACCAAAAGGACATCTGAGTTACTGGCGAGGACGTACTGGTGGCTGCATATGGCTCGTGATGTCGCAGAGTATGTTCGGGCGTGTGTCTCTTGCGCCAAGAACAAGACTCCTCGGCAACGGCCAGCTGGTTTGCTTTTTCCTCTGCCGGTGGCGGACAGGCCCTGGGAGATGGTCGGGATGGACTTTGTGGTGGGCTTACCCAAGTCTCGTAACTGCACCATTATCTGGGTGATCACCGACCATTTTTCCAAAATGGTGCACTTGGTGCCTCTTCCACGGCTACCTTCTGCACGGGCGTTGGCTGTCTTGTTCGTCAAGCATATCTTTCGCCTACACGGTATGCCAGACAAAATTGTTAGTGACCGGGGTCCCCAGTTTGCTTCTCGATTCTGGAGAGAGCTTTGTCGTCTACTCAGTATTGAGTTGAATCTCTCTTCGGCATATCATCCCGAGACGAATGGGTTGGTAGAGAGGGCCAACCAGACTTTGGTCACATATTTACGACATTTTGATTCTGCCAGGCAGGATGACTGGGCATCCTTGCTACCGTGGGCAGAGTTTGCACTTAACAATGCCGTAGCCGACTCCACCGGTCAGACTCCATTCCTCCTAAATTACGGCCAGCATCCGCGCGTTCCTGTGCCCATGCCTGTGTCTTCTGCTGACTCCAGGGTGGCAGACTGGGCTGTGGAGGCACGGGACATTTGGGACCGCACGCAGGATGCCATTCGGGCCTCCAAGGAGAGAATGAGGTCCTCCGCCGATGTTCATCGGCACCCCGCTCCGACCTTTGCTCCTGGCGACTTGGTGTGGCTCTCCGCCCGTAACATCAGGCTGCGAGTTGAGTCCACTAAGTTTGCTCCTCGCTACTTGGGTCCCTTCAAGGTTCTCGAACAGGTTAATCTTGTGGTCTACCATTTGGCTCTTCCTCCACGCTTGGGTATCACCGACACCTTTCATGTGTCCCTCTTGAAACCCGTATACATGTCCCGGTTTTCCGAGTCATCTGCCGGGACATCGGGTTCGTCTACGGACGATTACGAGGTGAACCCTTTTTTAGGGTGCAAGGTGGTACGCGGCAAAAAGTTCTATCTGGTGGATTGGAAGGGTTATGGCCCAGAGGACAGGTCCTGGGAGCCTGCTGAAAACATTCGGGCCCCACAGCTCATTGCTGCCTTCGAGCGTAGCGAGGCCCAAGGAGGGGGGGGGCCTAGGAGGGGGGTAATGTTAAGTCTCGAGTTCCCGCTTCTGCACAGGGGGAATCTCGAGCCATCTCCGCTGCGGTCTCCCATTCTTATCCAGCCGCAGTGGAGTCTGCTCAGCAGGGACGTCGGTCCCAGCGTCTTGCTCAGTTTCACTCTGTACAGAGAGTTACTGCTGCTTCTTCAGCCTCTGCCATTAAACCCAGTGCTGGTCAGCAGCGAGCGGACTTCTCTGGGACTAAGTCCTTGTCTGCACACACTGAGCATGCCCAGGGCAAGATCTCCCGTTGGAGATCGAGGGTCATGTGCTCAGGCTCTGCAGCACATTCCATTGGTCCTCCTGGCAGGTCTTGGAAGGGCAAAGTTTCCGTGGCCACTTCCTGTGCTGCAACTATATAAACTGCGCATGACCGCACGGCCATGCGCTAGTGTACATTTGCTTTCGTGTGTTTGTTGTGAGTGCAAGTCGTCCTTGGATACCCCTTCCCTATTGAATGTCTGTTCGCGGAAGGTGTATGGTTGCTATCTAGCGCCCGACTTATCCTACAGCACGAATCACACGTTACAGCGTCCAGTTGCTGTGACCGCCAGTACGGCGCCGTGCACTTCCTTTGTGCTTTCCTTACCCAAGCCTGGGTGGTTAGTGGCGTTCGTCAGTGCGGCACCGCATGCACTTTTGTGCCCTAATATTATTATTCAGCTACCTTACACACCCAGTTGCGGTGTTGTGCCAGCAAGGGTCTAATCGGACTCCAATCCTAGTTGGGGTTGAGTTCGCTGACTACTTGCTCGCCTTCTATGTGCGGTACCGCGATCCTGTGACGCAACAGGATCGCTTCCTTCACGCTGGGTGAAGTTTAACCCACGTGTGTATACTTATGAGTACCGCCATATAGTCCGTCATTACTTAGAAGCAGGTTCCATCTCTGCACGGTGGACCCCGGGCTGCGAACGCACCATACACTATCTGTCTTATTATTTGGTGCTTTCCGCTAGCCCTAACACTGTGTGTGCCATCTCTCACTCAGTGGGCCATAGAAAGCCTATTTATTTTTTTGCTTGATTTGGGTTCTAAATCCTACCTGAAAAAATCAATAAATCAATCAGTTGGAGAAAAATATTGGCCTCTGGGCTTGTGTGCCACTCCTGACTCCTGTGTGTGCCATCTCTCACTCAGTGGGGCATAGAAAGCCTTTTTTTATTTTTTTATTAGGTTTCTAAATTGTCATTGAAAAAATCATTTTATTTTATTTGGTTTCTAAATTCTTCCTGAACAAATCATTTTATTTTATTTTGTTTATAAAGTCTCCCTGAAAAAAAAAAAAAATAGGTGGGAGATTAATATTGCCCTTTCTGCTTGTGTGCCAGTCTTGACTCCTAGGTGTGCCATCTCTCTCTCTCTCAAATTGTGGGCCATAGAAAGCCTATTAATTTTTTTGCTTGATTTGGGTTCCAAAATCTACCTGAAAAAATCACTACATCAATCAGTGGGAGAAAAATATTGGCCTCAGGGCTTGTGTGCCACTCCTGACTCCTGTGTGTGCCATCTCTCACTCAGTGGGGCATAGAAAGCCTTTTTTTATTTTTTTTTATTAGGTTTCTAAATTGTCATTGAAAAAAATAATTTTATTTTATTTGGTTTCTAAATTCTTCCTGAAAAAATCATTTTATTTTATTTTGTTTATAAAGTCTCCCTGAAAAAAAAAAAAAAAAATAGGTGGGAGATTAATATTGACATTTGTGCTTGAGTGACAGTCCTGCGTGTGTGGCATCTCTGTGATTTGGTGCCACAGAAAACAGAGTGTGTAACATTGTGCCTGATTTTCCTTGTGGTCTCACCAACCTGTAAAGGGATATTGAAATCATACTGAAGTTATAGGTCACCGTGTAAGTTGTTTGACAGCAACAAATAAAGTTACTTTGGTTAAGTTTTTAAAATAATGAGGAAGTCTGGTGTAAGAGGTCGTGGCCGTGGGCGTTCATTGTCAGCTGGTAATGATGGTAGTGGTAGTGGAGCATCAGGTGGTCGTGGGAAAAAAAATATTCCACCTAAGTCTGGAGCTGTGGAGCCAGGTTCGTCGTCTGGCTACACAAGGCCTCGAACGCTCTCTTTTCTGGGAGTAGGAAAACCGCTTTTAAAGCCGGAGCAGCAACAGCAAGTTTTGGCTTACCTTGCTGACTCAGCCTCTAGCTCTTTTGCCTCCTCTTCTGAAACTGGTAAATGTAAAAGCAGCGCGTCGCTTGTGGATGTTCACGGTCAGGGACAAGTCGCTTCCTTGTCCTCTTCAGCAAAAACAACAACAAGAGAGAAGGATGCAGCAGGCGACACAACGGGTTACTCCATGGAGCTCTTTACACATACCGTCCCTGGCTTAGAAAGTGAAACACTTAACAGGCCATGCCCATTACAAGTAGATTCTGACATGGAGTGCACTGATGCACAGCCACAGCCAGACTACTATGCTGGTCCTTTGACTCAGACCACAACATTGCCCTCTCAGGGTACTGATCCACAATCAGACCCTGATGAGACTATGTTGCCCCGTCACGAACGCTATACCACCGACCGACACGGTTACACAGATGAAGTTGCACACGAGCTAGAAGAGGAGGTAATAGATGACCCAGTTGTTGACCCTGATTGGCAGCCATTGGGGGAACAGGGTGCAGGCGGCAGTAGTTCAGAAGCGGAGGTGGAGGAGGGGCCGCAGCAGGCATCAACATCGCAACAGGTTCCATCTGCCGGGCCCGTATCTGGCCCAAAACGCGTGTCAAAGCCAAAACCTGTTGGAGGACAGCGTGGCCATCCGGTTAAAGCTCAGTCTGCAATCCCTGAAAAGGGATCCGATGCTAGGAAGAGTGCAGTCTGGCATTTTTTTAAACAACATCCAATTGATCAGCGCAAAGTCATCTGTCAAAAATGTTCAACTAGCTTAAGCAGAGGTCAGAATCTGAAAAGTCTCAATACAAGTTGCATGCATAGACATTTAACCACCATGCATTTTCAAGCCTGGACTAACTACCAAACGTGCCTTAAGGTTGTAGCACCCTCGGCCAATGAAGCTAGTCAGCAACGCAACATCCCTTCCGTCACTGTAAGGCCACCATTTTCCGCACCACCGGCAGTATCTGTGCAGGTTTCTTTGCCAGCCAAAAGCAGTCAGGGTCAGGGAATAACCAGTTTTGTAGGAGGAAATATTGCATCTAGGGCACCGGCGGAAACAATACCGTCTCCAACCGTCTCTCAGTCTGCCATGTCCACCGGCACACCCGCAAGTTCCACGATCTCCAGCTCTCCAGTCCAGCTCATCCTACATGAGACTCTGGTTAGAAAAAGGAAGTACTTATCCTCGCATCCGCGTACACAGGGTTTTAACGCCCACATAGCTAGACTAATCTCGTTAGAGATGATGCCCTATCGGTTAGTTGAAAGCGAAGCTTTCAAAGCCCTGATGAAGTACGCTGAACCACGCTACGAGCTACCCAGTCGACACTTTTTTTTCCAGAAAAGCCATCCCAGCCCTGCACCAGCATGTTAAACAGCGCATCGTCCATGCACTCAGGCAATCTGTGAGTACAAAGGTGCACCTGACTACAGATGCATGGACCAGTAGGCATGGCCAGGGACGTTACGTGTCCATCACGGCACACTGGGTGAATGTGGTGGATGCAGGGTCCACAGGGGACATCAATTTCGGGACAGTTGTGCCTAGCCTACGGTCTAGGAAACAGTTGGCTGTAGGCGTTCGCACCCCCTCCTCCTCCTCCTCGTCCTCCTGCAGAAGCGACAGCTCTTCCACAGACCGCAGTCGGCCAACCACTCCATCGGCAGCTGACACTGTTGCACACCAGTTGTCCCATTATGGGGCAGCTGCTGGCAAGCGTCAGCAGGCTGTATTGGCTATGAAGTGTTTGGGCGACAACAGACACACCGCGGAAGTTCTGTCCGAGTTCTTTCAACAAGAAACGCATGACATTGCTATTGGTCGATCCTTCGAAGGGATGACACCCCTTTTCTATACCTTAACTTTAGGTATTCTAACTCCCCCAAATAACGACAGACTCTGAGCTTGGATTATAAATGGCCACAGTGGCCTTTATTATAAACATACAACAAGAATAATAACGTAGGGAGGAGTCCTTGAAGCTCCAAACTGGTGGTCAACCATAACAGGGAGTGGACAGAAACAAACCATGTATTTACTCCCAGCCGTAACCATCCAGGCTCGGAAGCACCAAAATACCCCGAAGGGTTAACCATGTCCACTTTTAACCTGGGGATCCGGCCCACCGTTGCCAAGATCCCCCCCCGAACCACCAGACCCGAAAACCAAGTTTACACCCACTGAAGGATCCGTACCCCGACGGATCCCACAGGCCAATTTATCACCAACTCCAAGGACCCCTCCCACCGCCTCAGGCCACCACGACCCAGCAATTACCCAAAAACGCAACAAAGCAAAACACGAAAAATTAGGGCGGGCGGGCGGGATCTTCTTGCTGCTCCAGAGCGGGAACTGGTAAGCCCCACCCCACCCCCTCCTTATAACCCCTGCCTCATGCATATACTCCCTCCTCCCCAAATTAACCCTTTCCTCTCCTAATTCTCCCTCCCAAACCCCTGTCATGACGGCCTGCACGTACGCCGTCTGCGGGGGGATGGGACGGCTCGCTCCGGCCTGCTCTTGACATTGCTATTGGTCGATCCTTCGAAGGGATGACACCCCTTTTCTATACCTTAACTTTAGGTATTCTAACTCCCCCAAATAACGACAGACTCTGAGCTTGGATTATAAATGGCCACAGTGGCCTTTATTATAAACATACAACAAGAATAATAACGTAGGGAGGAGTCCTTGAAGCTCCAAACTAGTGGTCAACCATAACAGGGAGTGGACAGAAACAAACCATGTATTTACTCCCAGCCGTAACCATCCAGGCTCGGAAGCACCAAAATACCCCGAAGGGTTAACCATGTCCACTTTTAACCTGGGGATCCGGCCCACCGTTGCCAAGATCCCCCCCCGAACCACCAGACCCGAAAACCAAGTTTACACCCACTGAAGGATCCGTACCCCGACGGATCCCCCAGGCCAATTTATCACCAACTCCAAGGACCCCTCCCACCGCCACAACGAGGGTATTTGAAAACCTTAAATACCCGAGACCCCACCACACTTCACCGCTATTGCCCTTTCAATACCGGTCTGTAGACCCAAAGCCCACAAGTCAGTGCCCACAGCGTTCAAGTGAACACCATCACCCAGGAGGAAATCCCCCCCACCCTGTTCCAGCTCCAGATGACGGACAAACAGACCTCTATTCTTCACCACAAACTTGGCGACCGTCCGATTAACCTTGATCCTGGCCTTGTTGACCTTGTCCGCCGATCTGGCGTGCCTCCAACACCTCCTCGGAACAATGTCCGACCATACAACCAACACATTCCCAAAGGACGCCCATAATCTGCGAAGGTCATGCTTTATATCTCGGATCAGTTCCCTACAAGGGCGAATCCCCAAATCGTTCCCTCCAACGTGCAAGACCAGAATGTCCGGGAATTTGTCTAAACGAGCATTGTTATGCACTTCCTTCAAAACCGCGTTCCAGCCCAATCCCCGAAAACCCAGCCATCTGACCACGGCCACCTCTTTGGAGAACCCGAGCTGCCGACCGTCCCTCCGAACGTCCGCCCGTCTCGCGCCCCAGTACACGTACGAGTGACCGACGATCCAGATCAACAGGGGATTGGAACCTGAAAATACATAACAACTAAAATCCACAACCGTACTACAAAAACAAACAACATAACAAAACACCCCAATCCTCCCTTTCATCCTTACTTAAGGTCTCACGTAACTCCTGTAACGCTTCGACTCCCATCTCCCAATCCGTTGCACCACTTCCGGTGCTAAACCACCCAACGCCGCCTCAGTCGCAGCCCCAATTCGGAAGGAGTGAGAGGCAAAACGGGAAGCATCCAAACCCAACTCCCCCAGGGCTCGTCTAAGCACTGCCACAAACTGAAACTTGGACAAAAAGGACCCATTTTCGTGACACAACAAAGGACCCTCTTTTGGGGGCTGAAAACAACTAAAAGCCTCCCAACAACTAACGGGACACATAAGCGAACCCACAACAGCGCCCAAAACCACACGTTTTCCTCTACCCTCCTGATCAGTCTTCGATCTACGCAACCAAAATTGTAACCCCCTTTCGGTAAGCACCACATCCCTGGCCCAAAGCCCCCCCTGCGCATAGGTGCTAGGCGACACGATCTCGCTCACCCACAGCGCGCCAAAAAATGCCAAAGAAAATGCCAAACGAAACAGAGCCACCTCAAAGTCCGATGTGCAAATCTCACTGAGTTTCGCACCTACTCGTTCCAACAAGCTAAAGGAAATCGGGCGCCTTAGATCGCCCTTTCCCACCTTCCTTCTGACGCCCTTCATCGCCTGTCTCACTACAAACAACTTTGTTATATCCCGTAAACCTCTAAGCTGAAAACCAAACGCCAATGCCGACCAAATCCTCTCCACTTTTGATGCCGACCATCCGTCATCAGCACCCCGTCTCAACCACAATAACAGGGCCCCAACATAATCCTCACCCATGTTATCCACCCCACAAGACATCAACCAGGTCTCCCAATCACACCACACCGTCCGGTATGCTGCCCAAGTGCTGGGTGCCAAAGGCGCCTGAATCAAAGGTCCTGCAGCCCGGATACCACGTTCCAGAGTTCCTGAGGGCAGTCCCGACCCGTCTCCTCCGCCTCCGGAGCCAAAGCACGGAAACGCTCCCACTGAAACCGAGACAAAGAGTCAGCGATGGAGTTCTCCACACCGGGCACATGAATTGCCGAAACATGCGCATTGATAGACATGCAGAACAACACTAACTGACGCAACACCCGAATGACTAGGGGGGACGACGCCGTCAAACTGTTGATCACACAAACGACTGCCATGTTATCACAATTGAACCGTACCCTGCGATTGCGCAAATCTTCTTTCCACAAATGAACAGCCACCAAAATAGGAAAAATCTCCAATAAGGTCACATTTTTTACCAGCCCGGAACCGAACCAGTCGTCTGGCCACCTTGAGGCACACCACCGCCCTCCAAAAAAGGCGCCAAAACCGATCCCACCTGACGCGTCCGTAAACAAATCCAAGTCATGGTTACCAACCACTTCCTCCATCAGAAGCGATCGGCCATTGTACCGCGACAAAAAGCTGTCCCACACCTCCAGATCAGCTTTGTGCTCACTAGACAAGCGCACAAAATGATGGGGGGACTTCACCCCTGCTGTAGCACCTGCCAGCCTCCGAGAAAACACTCTCCCCATTGGGATAATTCTGCACGCAAAGTTCAACTTGCCAAGAAGAGACTGAACTTCCCGCAACGGCAACTTCTTCAAGCGACGCGCTCGAGCCACCTCGCTTCTCAAACCGAGCACCTTATCCTCGGGTAACCGAAACTCCCATGCGACTGAATCAATGACGATGCCCAGAAATGAAATACACGTACTGGGCCCCTCAGTTTTACCTGGCGCCAGCGGAACACCGAACCGCCCGGCCACCCAAATCATTGTTCGTAACGCCATTTCACAACAACCAGACTGAGCCGGCCCGATGCACAAAAAGTCACCCAAATAGTGGATGATGTCATCCAAACCAGACACATCCCGCACGACCCACTCCAAAAACGAACTAAAAGCCTCAAAATATGCGCAAGACAACGAACAACCCATCGGCAAACATCTGTCAACATAAAACCCTTGGTCCCAATAACAACCCAACAGTCTAACACTGTCCGGATGGACAGGCAGTAACCGAAACGCCGACTCGATATCTGTCTTGGCCAATAACGCACCCCTGCCGCATCTGCGCACCAAACGAGTAGCCTCATCAAAAGACGTATAAACCACAGAACAAAGCTCCGGATCTATACCATCATTCACAGACCGCCCTTTAGGGTAAGACAAATGATGAATTAGCCTAAACTTGTTAGGCTCCTTCTTAGGAACCACACCCAACGGAGAAATAACCAAATCTTCAATGGGTGGCGCGGGGAAAGGGCCAGACATCCTGCCCAACGCCACTTCCTTGCTCAACTTTTCCGACACGACCGCCGTGTGTAACATTGCCGACTTCAGATTCCTTACAACTTGCGGAATACTAAAAGTAGGTGCAGGTATTTGAAAACCATCCCGAAAGCCCAAAAACAACAACTCCGCTTTCGGCCTATCTGGAAACCTATCTAGAAAGGGGGCCATCACGTCCAGCCTCACTGGCGTCGCCCCCTTTTGAATTACCGTCTGGCTTAACCTTCTTTTTGAAGCACTTTGCTGCCCCATGGGAGGATCCACTGCAATGCGAGCACACGTGCTTGAATTTACAGGTGGCCCCAAATTTGCACTGGCCGTCATTAAACTGCCAGCACAAGCCGTGCTTCTGACTCGCTTGGCCAGACTGACTACCTGTTCCCGCACTACCTTGTGCTGCGGTCTGGCCGGCATTTCCGGCCCCCCCCTGAAAGGAGTGGCCAAACTTTGTGGGCGCCATCACCCGCAACCATAAACCAATGTCCTTCTGATCCCACCGGATCGACGGGCGAACTGCCTTCCGCTGCCTAAATTGCTCATCGTACCGGAGCCAGGCCTGGCCCCCGTACGCTCTGTGCGCCTCCCCTATCGAATCCATATAACAAAAAAGCGCGAACAATTTTCTGGCGCCTTTTCACCAACTACACTCGCTAAAATTGCAAACGCTTGCAACCAGTTCACAAACGTCTGCGGGATAAGGCGCCACCTCCTTTTTTCCTCGTCCTCCTTCTTACTGTCCTCCTTTTTGTTCTTATCTAAATTGAACTTTTCCAAAGGAAGAAGCGAAAAAATTTCCACATACTCATCTTTCCATATCTTCTCCCTTACTTCCTTCTTCAAATGGGCCCCCAGCGGCCCCTCAAAACAGACGTAAACCTCCCCCCGAGCTTTGTCGTCTAAACGGATCCCGCCTTCCTTCTCCTTCTCAGTTTGTACCGACACCGACACCGGGACACTTGAACTGCTGGGTGCCAATGCACCCTCCCCAGATGCCCCGGCACACACATCTGTAGAACCAACCCACGCGGCCAACGGGGACGGCACCGACCTAACCTCACCCAACCTCGCGAGCAACTCCCGAACGCTCAACAATAATTCGCCAACCCCTTCGTTCCCCGAAACCGACCGAGTCCCCCCCTGCTCCCCCATAGCCCCTACCCCACTTGTCTGACTAGCCCCTACCCCCGGGAAATATAATCGTGTTGGAGACAAAACAGACATAGAATCTTGCTCACCAGGCTGCAGAGGAACTGCAGTCCCCCCAGCCGCAGGCGTCGTCCGTGTCCTGTTGTCCTCGGCTCCTGGTCCACTCTGCCCGCGAGGCTGCGTCTCACCCCGAGATGATGAACGAGAGGATGCGGCCCCGTCTCGGCCCGACGCTGAAGATCCCGATGCGGCCCGATAAGAAGGACTGCCCGGTACTGGCCCACCGCCCGATCCATGCCCCGGGGACGCCCGGCCCGTACTCCCTCTGGCTCCCCCTTGTGATCCGGCTGATGTACTTGGCGTCCTGGACGGGCCCGGCCGCACCGGGGACGAAGCGGTGCTGCCGACCGCTGTATGACCGGCTCTCCCTCGCCGACTCACTGTAGCAGCAGGAGCAGGACGCCCGGCCGCCGCCACGCTGCGGCGCCCCCCCGTGACATCGCTGGTAATCGGCGCTCTAGCGCGAGAAGGCCCCGCCCCCTGAGCTGATGAAGCGGGCCTCACTACCGCCGCAGGCCCCCTCGCCGCTTGTGCACACCTCCCGGACCGGGCCCTGCTGGGACGCTTACCGGCAGGTACACGGTCCGGAGGGTCGATGGAGGGGCTCCTTCGCCGTCGCTGCGGCCTAATCGGATCCGGGGACAGCCGTTGTGGGGGCCGCACGCGCCGGGAGCGCCGCTCACTGGTGGCCGCCGTCTGCGCTCCTCCGCTGCCGCTACCACCGCCGCTGCCGCCGCCCAGTATACCGGAGACCTGGGCCTCTAACCAGCCTGGAGGCTGGCTCTCCGCTGCCGCCCGCAGCTGCTGCAGGATCCCATCTATTCCGGACATGGCAGTCTGCTATCTTCTTGCTGCTCCAGAGCGGGAACTGGTAAGCCCCACCCCACCCCCTCCTTATAACCCCTGCCTCATGCATATACTCCCTCCTCCCCAAATTAACCCTTTCCTCTCCTAATTCTCCCTCCCAAACCCCTGTCATGACGGCCTGCACGTACGCCGTCTGCGGGGGGATGGGACGGCTCGCTCCGGCCTGCTCTGTCGTGGCTGGGGACAGTAGATCTTGAGGCAGGCAAGGTAGTGAGTGATAACGGAAGGAATTTCATGGCTGCCATCTCCCTTTCCCAACTGAAACACATTCCTTGCCTGGCTCACACCTTAAACCTGGTGGTGCAGTGCTTATTGAAAACTTATCCTGGGTTCTCCGACCTGCTCCTCAAAGTGCGTGGACTTTGCTCACATATCCGACGTTCGCCTGTACACTCCAGCCGTATGCAGACCTATCAGCGGTCTTTGAATCTTCCTCAGCATCGCCTAATCATAGACATTGCAACAAGGTGGAACTCAACACTGCACATGCTTCAGAGACTGTGCCAACAGAGGCGGGCTGTTATGTTTTTGTGGGAGGATACACATACACGGGCAGGCAGTAGGATGGCAGACATGGAGTTGTCAGGTGTGCAGTGGTCGAAGATACAAGACATGTGTCAAGTCCTTCAGTGTTTTGAGGAATGCACACGGCTGGTTAGTGCAGACAACGCCATAATAAGCATGAGCATCCCCCTAATGTGTCTGCTGATGCAAAGTTTGACGCACATAAAGGATCAGGCGTCTGCACCAGAGGAAGAGGAAAGCCTTGATGACAGTCAGCCATTGTCTGGTCAGGGCAGTGTACAGGACGAGGTAGCGGGCGAAGAGGAGGTGGAGGACGAGGAGGATGATGGGGATGAGTATATTTTTAATGAGGAAGCTTTCCCGGGGGCACTGGAAATTGGTTGCGTGGCAAGGCCGGGTTCTGTTTTTTTGAGGGACACAAGTGACGTAGATTTGCCTGAAACTGCCCCTCAACCAATCACAACCGCAGATTTGACGACTGGAACTTTGGCCCACATGGCGGATTATGCCTTACGTTTCCTCAAAAGGGACACACGCATTACGAAAATGATGAACGATGACGATTACTGGTTGGCCTGCCTCCTTGATCCTCGCTATAAAGGCAAATTGCAAACTATTATGCCACATGAGAACTTGGAACTAATATTAGCAACCAAACAATCAACTCTTGTAAACCGTTTGCTTCAGGCATTCCAAGCACACAGCGCACGTGATCGTTCTCACACGAGCTCCAGGGGGCAGCAGACCAGGAGTGTTAGGGGTGCACACATCAGAAGTGGCGTTGGACAGAGGGGTTTTCTGACCAGGTTGTGGAGTGATTTTGCTATGACCGGTACTGCTGCATCAATTGAAAGTGACAGGAGACAACATTTGTCCAGTATGGTTACTAACTATTTTTCATCCCTTATCGATGTTCTCCCTCAACCGTCATTCCCATTTGATTACTGGACATCAAAATTAGACACCTGGCCAGAATTGGCAGATTATGCGTTGCAGGAGCTTGCTTGCCCGGCATCTAGTGTCCTATCAGAAAGAGTATTCAGTGCTGCAGGTTCAATATTAACCGAAAAAAGGACTCGTCTGGCTACTCAAAATGTTGATGATCTAACATTCATTAAAATGAACCACAACTGGATTTCTAATTCTTTTGCCCCACCTTGCCCGGCAGACACCTAGCTTTCCTATGAAAAGCTCTTGCCTGTGGACTACTGTGAATTACTTTTCTAATGTCTAATTTGCAGCAGCTGATTGTCCAGCATACGACATGTTTACACCTCCCTAAATGGCCAAACTCCCCACACGGGGCCGTGGTATCGCGACTTGGCGCAAGCACCCGTGAGAGTGCTGTTTTTTTTCTGAAGAGGTGGGTGTGCCCGCTTTTGGTCGACGGCACTGCCACTGGGTCCCTCATAGTACAATAAAGTGTCTCTGGCGGTGGTGGTGCGCACCCAACGTCAGACACACTGTTGTAACATGAGGGGCCCTGGGCCTGTACCGCCGGCCACTAGACAGTTCACCCAACCCCAGGTCAAACATTGCTCTACCACTTCCACAGTTATCTCTCACACTTCCACCAATGTTTAGTCTATGCGCTGACATCCTTCCATTCCTGCCACTGACAATACCATTGTGTTGACATGTATGATGGTACTTAACATAGTCAGGGGCAGTGTCCTCTATTGACCACAGTAAATACTTTGCGCTAAATTAGTAGGTCTGAAACTACGCAGAGGATCCCACCCCTGAACCTAATGATTGCACCCTTTAGTGTTTTCGTTTTGTTTTAATGCGAGACATTCACATTTATTTATTGTTTTGGACTACTAACTGGCAGACACTCATTACAATCGGCCTCCGCTGACCAGACCACTGCTGCCCGTCTACCCCTGGAACCAATTTTAAATTGCCTACAGCCAGCCCATTTTATTATGTTTGACCTTCGAAGCCTGTCTGCGGCCCGTTCTTTCTACTACTACTACACTGACCAGTCTACTGCTGCCCGTGTACCCCTGGAACCAATGTTTAAGAAATTAAGTGCCTACAGTCCAATATTTTTTTATGTTAGGCCTTCGAAGCCTGTCTGCGGTCCCTCCTTCCACTAGGCCTCCACTGAGCTGTCTACTGCTGCCCGTGTACCCCTGGAACCAATTTTAAATTGCCTACAGCCAGCCCATTTTATTATGTTAGGCCTTCGAAGCCTGTCTGCGGTCCCTCCTTCCACTAGGCCTCCACTGAGCTGTTTACTGCTGCCCGTGTACCCCTGGAACCAATTATAAAGTGCCTACAGCCTGTCCTATTTTATTATGTTAGGCCTTCGAAACCTGTCTGTGGTCCCTCCTTCCACTAGGCCTCCACTGACCTGTCTACTGCTGCCCGTGTACCCCTGGAACCAATTTTAAATTGCCTACAGCCAGCCCATTTTATTATGTTAGGCCTTCGAAGCCTGTCTGCGGCCCGTTCTTTCTACTACTAATACACTGACCAGTCTACTGCTGCCCGTGTACTCCTGGAACCAAGTTTAAATTGCCTACAGCCAGCCCATTGTATTATGTTAGGCCTTCGAAGCCTGTCTGCGGTCCCTCCTTCCACTAGGCCTCCACTGAGCTGTCTACTGCTGCCCGTGTACCCCTGGAACCAATTTTAAATTGCCTACAGCCAGCCCATTTTATTATGTTAGGCCTTCGAAGCCTGTCTGCGGTCCCTCCTTCCACTAGGCCTCCACTGACCTGTCTACTGCTGCCCGTGTACCCCTGGAACCAATTTTAAATTGCCTACAGCCAGCCCATTTTATTATGTTAGGCCTTCGAAGCCTGTCTGCGGTCCCTCCTTCCACTAGGCCTCCACTGACCTGTCTACTGCTGCCCGTGTACCCCTGGAACCAATTTTAAATTGCCTACAGCCAGCCCATTTTATTATGTTAGGCCTTCGAAGCCTGTCTGCGGCCCGTTCTTTCTACTACTACTACACTGACCAGTCTACTGCTGCCCGTGTACCCCTGGAACCAATGTTTAAGAAATTAAGTGCCTACAGTCCAATATTTTTTTATGTTAGGCTTTCGAAGCCTGTCTGCGGTCCCTCCTTCCACTAGGCCTCCACTGAGCTGTCTACTGCTGCCCGTGTACCCCTGGAACCAATTTTAAATTGCCTACAGCCAGCCCATTTTATTATGGTAGGCCTTCGAAGCCTGTCTGCGGTCCCTCCTTCCACTAGGCCTCCACTGACCAGTCTACTGCTGCCCGTGTACCCCTGGAACCAATTTTAAATTGCCTACAGCCAGCCCATTTTATTATGTTAGGCCTTCGAAGCCTGTCTGCGGTCCCTCCTTCCACTAGGCCTCCACTGACCTGTCTACTGCTGCCCGTGTACCCCTGGAACCAATTTTAAATTGCCTACAGCCAGCCCATTTTATTATGTTAGGCCTTCGAAGCCTGTCTGCGGCCCGTTCTTTCTACTACTACTACACTGACCAGTCTACTGCTGCCCGTGTACCCCTGGAACCAATGTTTAAGAAATTAAGTGCCTACAGTCCAATATTTTTTTATGTTAGGCCTTCGAAGCCTGTCTGCGGTCCCTCCTTCCACTAGGCCTCCACTGAGCTGTCTACTGCTGCCCGTGTACCCCTGGAACCAATTTTAAATTGCCTACAGCCAGCCCATTTTATTATGTTAGGCCTTCGAAGCCTATCTGCGGTCCCTCCTTCCACTAGGCCTCCACTGAGCTGTTTACTGCTGCCCGTGTGCCCCTGGAACCAATTATAAAGTGCCTACAGCCTGTCCTATTTTATTATGTTAGGCCTTCGAAACCTGTCTGTGGTCCCTCCTTCCACTAGGCCTCCACTGACCTGTCTACTGCTGCCCGTGTACCCCTGGAACCAATTTTAAATTGCCTACAGGCAGCCCATTTTATTATGTTAGGCCTTCGAAGCCTGTCTGCGTGCGGCCCGTTCTTTCTACTACTACTACACTGACCAGTCTACTGCTGCCTGTGTACCCCTGGAACCTATTTAAAAGTGCCTACAGCCCTATATTTTTTTATGTTAGGCCTTTGAAGCCTGTCTGCGGCCCGTTCTTTCAACTACTACTACACTGACCTGGCTACTGCTGCCCGTGTACTCCTGGAACCAATGTTAAATTGCCTACAGCCAGCCCATTGTATAATGTTAGGCCTTCGAAGCCTGTCTGCGGTCCCTCCTTCCACTAGGCCTCCACTGAGCTGTCTACTGCTGCCTGTGTACCCCTGGAACCAATTTTAAATTGCCTACAGCCTGTCCTATTTTATTATGTTAGGCCTCCGAAGCCTGTCTGCGGTCCCTCCTTCCACTAGGCCTCCACTGAGCTGTCTACTGCTGCCCGTGTACCCCTGGAACCAATTTTAAATTGCCTACAGCCAGCCCATTTTATTATGTTAGGCCTTCGAAGCCTGTCTGCGGTCCCTCCTTCCACTAGGCCTCCACTGACCTGTCTACTGCTGCCCGTGTACCCCTGGAACCAATTTTAAATTGCCTACAGCCAGCCCATTTTATTATGTTAGGCCTTCGAAGCCTGTCTGCGGTCCCTCCTTCCACTAGGCCTCCACTGACCTGTCTACTGCTGCCCGTGTACCCCTGGAACCAATTTTAAATTGCCTACAGCCAGCCCATTTTATTATGTTAGGCCTTCGAAGCCTGTCTGCGGCCTGTTCTTTCTACTACTACTACACTGACCAGTCTACTGCTGCCCGTGTACCCCTTGAACCAATGTTTAAGAAATTAAGTGCCTACAGTCCAATATTTTTTTATGTTAGGCTTTCGAAGCCTGTCTGCGGTCCCTCCTTCCACTAGGCCTCCACTGAGCTGTCTACTGCTGCCCGTGTACCCCTGGAACCAATTTTAAATTGCCTACAGCCAGCCCATTTTATTATGTTGGGCCTTCGAAGCCTGTCTGCGGTCCCTCCTTCCACTAGGCCTCCACTGACCTGTCTACTGCTGCCCGTGTACCCCTGGAACCAATTTTAAATTGCCTACAGCCAGCCCATTTTATTATGTTAGGCCTTCGAAGCCTGTCTGCGGTCCCTCCTTCCACTAGGCCTCCACTGACCTGTCTACTGCTGCCCGTGTACCCCTGGAACCAATTTTAAATTGCCTACAGCCAGCCCATTTTATTATGTTAGGCCTTCGAAGCCTGTCTGCGGCCCGTTCTTTCTACTACTACTACACTGACCAGTCTACTGCTGCCCGTGTACCCCTGGAACCAATGTTTAAGAAATTAAGTGCCTACAGTCCAATATTTTTTTATGTTAGGCCTTCGAAGCCTGTCTGCGGTCCCTCCTTCCACTAGGCCTCCACTGAGCTGTCTACTGCTGCCCGTGTACCCCTGGAACCAATTTTAAATTGCCTACAGCCAGTCCATTTTATTATGTTAGGCCTTCGAAGCCTGTCTGCGGTCCCTCCTTCCACTAGGCCTCCACTGAGCTGTTTACTGCTGCCCGTGTACCCCTGGAACTAATTATAAAGTGCCTACAGCCTGTCCTATTTTATTATGTTAGGCCTTCGAAACCTGTCTGTGGTCCCTCCTTCCACTAGGCCTCCACTGACCTGTCTACTGCTGCCCGTGTACCCCTGGAACCAATTTTAAATTGCCTACAGCCAGCCCATTTTATTATGTTAGGCCTTCGAAGACTGTCTGCGGCCCGTTCTTTCTACTACTACTACACTGACCAGTCTACTGCTGCCTGTGTACCCCTGGAACCTATTTAAAAGTGCCTACAGCCCTATATTTTTTTATGTTAGGCCTTTGAAGCCTGTCTGTGGCCCGTTCTTTCAACTACTACTACACTGACCTGGCTACTGCTGCCCGTGTACTCCTGGAACCAATGTTAAATTGCCTACAGCCAGCCCATTGTATAATGTTAGGCCTTCGAAGCCTGTCTGCGGTCCCTCCTTCCACTAGGCCTCCACTGAGCTGTCTACTGCTGCCTGTGTACCCCTGGAACCAATTTTAAATTGCCTACAGCCTGTCCTATTTTATTATGTTAGGCCTTCGAAGCCTGTCTGCGGTCCCTCCTTCCACTAGGCCTCCACTGAGCTGTCTACTGCTGCCCGTGTACCCCTGGAACCAATTTTAAATTGCCTACAGCCAGCCCATTTTATTATGTTAGGCCTTCGAAGCCTGTCTGCGGTCCCTCCTTCCACTAGGCCTCCACTGACCTGTCTACTGCTGCCTGTGTACCCCTGGAACCTATTTAAAAGTGCCTACAGCCCTATATTTTTTTATGTTAGGCCTTCGAAGCCTGTCTGCGGCCCGTTCTTTCAACTACTACTACACTGACCTGGCTACTGCTGCCCGTGGACCCCTGGAAACTATTTTTAATTGCATAGAGCATCCTTTTTTTAATAGTAGGCGTACAAAGTCTGTCTGCGGTCCACTATTGAAATTGTCTTCCACTGCCCAGAGCAATGCTGCCTGTGTACCCCTGTAACCTTTTTTAAACTGCAGTGAGCCACAATTTTGGTTTAAGGCCTACTACCTGTGTCTGTCTGCGCCACTCAATACAGCTGTGTTCCTTTGAAAAATGCTGAGCGTCAATAGTCTTATTTTCAGCCTCTAGGAATTTTAAAACTGCATTGGGGCTACAACTTTGGTAGGGCCTACTAACGGTGTCTGCCGCCCCAAGGTGTGCCCCAGGTTTCGTCCACATTGATTCGATCTTCCTACTCTCGTTTAGTAGTTGGTGAAAACTACACTGCATTAGGCCTACAAAATGGGTATGGGGTGTAGAGAGATGGTGTGTTCCACTCCAAGGTGTTCCCCAGGTTACCTCGCCATTGCTTCGATCTTCAGGCTCTCGTTTAGTAGTTGTTGGAAACTACACTGCATTAGGCCTACAAATTGGGTATGGGGTGTAGAGAGATGGTGTGTTACACTCCAAGGTGTTCCCCAGGTTTCGTCCACATTGCTTCGGTCTTCCGACTCTCGTTTAGTAGTTGTAGAAAACTACAGTGCATTAGGCCTACAAAATGGGTATGGGGTGTAGAGAGATGGTGTGTTCCACTCCAAGGTGTTCCCCAGGTTACCTCGCCATTGCTTCGATCTTAATGCTCTCGTTTAGTAGTTGTTGGAAACTACACTGCATTAGGCCAACAAATTGGGTATGGGGTGTAGAGACGGTGTGTTCCACTCCAAGGTGTTCTCCAGGTTGCCTTTCCTGAGCTTCTATCTTCAGGCTCTCGTTTAGTAGTTGTTGGAAACTACACTGCATTAGGCCTACAAATTGGGTATGGGGTGTAGAGAGATGGTGTGTTACACTCCAAGGTGTTCCCCAGGTTTCGTCCACATTGCTTCGGTCTTCCGACTCTCGTTTAGTAGTTGTAGAAAACTACAGTGCATTAGGCCTACATAATGGGTATGGGGTGTAGAGAGATGGTGTGTTCCACTCCAAGGTGTTCCCCAGGTTACCTCGCCATTGCTTCGATCTTAATGCTCTCGTTTAGTAGTTGTTGGAAACTACACTGCATTAGGCCAACAAATTGGGTATGGGGTGTAGAGACGGTGTGTTCTACTCCAAGGTGTTCTCCAGGTTGCCTTTCCTGAGCTTCTATCTTCAGGCTCTCGTTTAGTAGTTGTTGGAAACTACACTGCATTAGGCCTACAAAATGGGTATGGGGTGGAAAGAGATGGTGTGTTCCACTCCAAGGTGTTCCCCAGGTTACCTCGCCATTGCTTCGATCTTCAGGCTCTCGTTTAGTACTTGTTGGAAACTACACTGCATTAGGCCTACAAATTGGGTATGGGGTGTAGAGAGATGGTGTGTTACACTCCAAGGTGTTCCCCAGGTTTCGTCCACATTGCTTCGGTCTTCCGACTCTCGTTTAGTAGTTGTTGGAAACTACACGGCATTAGGCCTACAAATTGGGTATGGGGTGTAGAGAGACGGTGTGTTCCACTCCAAGGTGTTCCCCAGGTTTCCTCTCCATTGCTTCAATCTTAATGCTCTCGTTTAGTAGTTGTTGGAAACTACACTGCATTAGGCCTACAAATTGGGTATGGGGTGTAGAGAGACGGTGTGTTCCACTCCAAGGTGTTCCCCAGGTTACCTCGCCATTGCTTCGATCTTAATGCTCTCATTTAGTAGTTGTTGGAAACTACACTGCATTAGGCCTACAAATTGGGTATGGGGTGTAGAGAGATGGTGTGTTCCACTCCAAGGTGTTCCCCAGGTTACCTCGCCATTGCTTCGATCTTAATGCTCTCGTTTAGTAGTTGTTGGAAACTACTCTGCATTAGGCCTACAAATTGGGTATGGGGTGTAGAGAGATGGTGTGTTACACTCCAAGGTGTTCCCCAGGTTTCGTCCACATTGCTTCGGTCTTCCGACTCTCGTTTAGTAGTTGTAGAAAACTACAGTGCATTAGGCCTACAAAATGGGTATGGGGTGTAGAGAGATAGTAACATAGTAACATAGTTAGTAAGGCCGAAAAAAGACATTTGTCCATCCAGTTCAGCCTATATTCCATCATAATAAATCCCCAGATCTACGTCCTTCTACAGAACCTAATAATTGTATGATACAATATTGTTCTGCTCCAGGAAGACATCCAGGCCTCTCTTGAACCCCTCGACTGAGTTCGCCATCACCACCTCCTCAGGCAAGCAATTCCAGATTCTCACTGCCCTAACAGTAAAGAATCCTCTTCTATGTTGGTGGAAAAACCTTCTCGCCTCCAGACGCAAAGAATGCCCCCTTGTGCCCGTCACCTTCCTTGGTATAAACAGATCCTCAGCGAGATATTTGTATTGTCCCCTTATATACTTATACATGGTTATTAGATCGCCCCTCAGTCGTCTTTTTTCTAGACTAAATAATCCTAATTTCGCTAATCTATCTGGGTATTGTAGTTCTCCCATCCCCTTTATTAATTTTGTTGCCCTCCTTTGTACTCTCTCTAGTTCCATTATATCCTTCCTGAGCACCGGTGCCCAAAACTGGACACAGTACTCCATGTGCGGTCTAACTAGGGATTTGTACAGAGGCAGTATAATGCTCTCATCATGTGTATCCAGACCTCTTTTAATGCACCCCATGATCCTGTTTGCCTTGGCAGCTGCTGCCTGGCACTGGCTGCTCCAGGTAAGTTTATCATTAACTAGGATCCCCAAGTCCTTCTCCCTGTCAGATTTACCCAGTGGTTTCCCATTCAGTGTGTAATGGTGATATTGATTCCTTCTTCCCATGTGTATAACCTTACATTTATCATTGTTAAACCTCATCAGCCACCTTTCAGCCCAAGTTTCCAACTTATCCAGATCCATCTGTAGCAGAATACTATCTTCTCTTGTATTAACTGCTTTACATAGTTTTGTATCATCTGCAAATATCGATATTTTACTGTGTAAACCTTCTACCAGATCATTAATGAATATGTTGAAGAGAACAGGTCCCAATACTGACCCCTGCGGTACCCCACTGGTCACAGCGACCGAGTTAGAGACTATACCATTTATAACCACCCTCTGCTTTCTATCACTAAGCCAGTTACTAACCCATTTACACACATTTTCCCCCAGACCAAGCATTCTCATTTTGTGTACCAACCTCTTGTGCGGCACGGTATCAAATGCTTTGGAAAAATCGAGATATACCACGTCCAATGACTCACCGTGGTCCAGCCTATAGCTTACCTCTTCATAAAAACTGATTAGATTGGTTTGACAGGAGCGATTTCTCATAAACCCATGCTGATATGGAGTTAAACAGTTATTCTCATTGAGATAATCCAGAATAACATCCCTCAGAAACCCTTCAAATATTTTACCAACAATAGAGGTTAGACTTACTGGCCTATAATTTCCAGGTTCACTTTTAGAGCCCTTTTTGAATATTGGCACCACATTTGCTATGCGCCAATCCTGCGGAACAGACCCTGTCGCTATAGAGTCCCTAAAAATAAGAAATAATGGTTTATCTATTACATTACTTAGTTCTCTTAGTACTCGTGGGTGTATGCCATCCGGACCCGGAGATTTATCTATTTTAATCTTATTTAGCCGGTTTCGCACCTCTTCTTGGGTTAGATTGGTGACCCTTAATATGGGGTTTTCATTGTTTCTTGGGATTTCACCTAGCATTTCATTTTCCACCGTGAATACCGTGGAGAAGAAGGTGTTTAATATGTTAGCTTTTTCCTCGTCTTCTACAACCATTCTTTCCTCACTATTTTTTAAGGGGCCTACATTTTCAGTTTTTATTCTTTTACTATTGATATAGTTGAAGAACAGTTTGGGATTAGTTTTACTCTCCTTAGCAATGTGCTTCTCTGTTTCCTTTTTGGCAGCTTTAATTAGTTTTTTAGATAAAGTATTTTTCTCCCTATAGTTTTTTAGAGCTTCAATGGTGCCATCCTGCTTTAGTAGTGCAAATGCTTTCTTTTTACTGTTAATTGCCTGTCTTACTTCTTTGTTTAGCCACATTGGGTTTTTCCTATTTCTAGTCCTTTTATTCCCACAAGGTATAAACCGCTTACACTGCCTATTTAGGATGTTCTTAAACATTTCCCAATTATTATCTGTATTCTTATTTCTGAGGATATTGTCCCAGTCTACCAGATTAAGGGCATCTCTAAGCTGGTCAAACTTTGCCTTCCTAAAGTTCAGTGTTTTTGTGACTCCCTGACAAGTCCCCCTAGTGAAAGACAGGTGAAACTGAACAATATTGTGGTCGCTATTTCCTAGATGCCCAACCACCTGCAGATTTGTTATTCTGTCAGGTCTATTAGATAGTATTAGGTCTAAAAGTGTTCCACTCCAAGGTGTTCCCCAGGTTACCTCGCCATTGCTTCGATCTTAATGCTCTCGTTTAGTAGTTGTTGGAAACTACACTGCATTAGGCCAACAAATTGGGTATGGGGTGTAGAGACGGTGTGTTTCACTCCAAGGTGTTCTCCAGGTTGCCTTTCCTGAGCTTCTATCTTCAGGCTCTCGTTTAGTAGTTGTTGGAAACTACACTGCATTAGGCCTACAAATTGGGTATGGGGTGTAGAGAGATGGTGTGTTCCACTCCAAGGTGTTCTCCAGGTTGCCTTTCCTGAGCTTCTATCTTCAGGCTCTTGTTAAATAGTGGTTAAATGGAACAACTGCATTTGGCGTACTAGTTGGTTTGGGGCCTACTAACAGTGTCTGCCGCTCCTTGCTGTTCTCCTGGTTTCCTGTCCTGAAATTCCATTTTCAGGCTCTCGTTAAGTAGTTGTTAATGTTAGAATGCATTTGGCCTACTAGTTGGGTTGGGGCCTACTATCGGTGTCTGCCACTCCTTGCTGTTCTTCTCCACTGAACAAAGCTGTGCCGCCTGTTTACTACGGTTGCCAATTTTGAACTGCATTTCGACTACTTACTGATTTGGGCCTACTCTCTGTGTCAGCCTCTCATTCCAGTTGTCCTCCACTGCAATGCCCCCTGGTTAGTCCTGTGTTACCAATTTTGAACTGCATTTAGCCCACTTTATTCTTTGGGCCTATATCTGTTTCCTCCTCATCCTGCCCATTGCCCAGCCAGTGATAGATGAGTCTGCTGGTACATTGACCCATAACGCAAAATTCCCCGTGCACGCTACACAGCAAGATTGTGACCCTGCTGAAAGTCATGTTCCTCTTCCCGCATACCATACCACCTTACACGGGGACAAAGAGGAAGGTGCAGGTTCCTTCATCAGGTGGGGGGAGGAATACTAGTTGGCGACGTCACTGGCACAGGGCCTCTCATAGTACCCAAAAGTGGTGCTGCCGGTGGGAGGCGCCCCCGCCGTGCAAACACACCGCTGTACTTTGAGGGGCCCTGTGCCAGTGCCAATGCCAACTAGTGGCCCCCCCTGCTTGCTCAGGATCACAGCACTTGCAAAGTTTAAATACTTACCTCTCCCTGCTCCACTGCCGTGACGTGTTCCAGATTTCCTGGGCCCACTAATTACTTGAACCAGCCCTACCCCCCACAACTTTAGCCAAATGACCCCCAATTTCAAATGCCTTCCAATTATTATAAGCTAAATTACGATTGACAAGCTTCTGTAACAAGAATGGATGTTTTTGCCATTAAAATGGGCAGTGTAGGTGTTTTCCTGGCCTCCACTCACTGCCGACTATGCTGCCCCATTGACTTGCATTGGGTTTCGTGTTTCGGGCGATACCCGACTTTTCGCGATAATCGGCCGATTCCACTCGACTCGACTTCTAAGATAGTCAGGTTTCGCGAAACACGACTCGACTCTAAAAAGGTCAAGGTCGCCCAACCCTAATAATAACAACTCGAGGGCCACTGCCTTGTGATTGCCAGACCCCCCCCTCCCCTCCCCCCCCAGGCTGAAAAGTGTCAGCCAGTCCCTGCCTCTACTACTACTACTACTACTTCTACTAGAGAACCATTACTACCACAGCAGTTAATACTAACACTACAATTTTAGACTCTGCTTACTCTACAATGCTACTATTGCAGTACTATTATACTCCTACAGTAATACTACCAATACCGCTAACACTCCTATTTCTGCAATACTAGCACTACTAATACTGCCATAATTGATACCAACACTACCGATATGGATTCTGCTAACACTACTACTTCTACTTCTACTTGTTCTCCATGTAGGTCTGAAACATGTTCCATGGGAGCGCAGTGGATGTTTCTTTTCTAATTTTTGTGCTGTTTTGTTCAACCATTTATGCGCCTTTTATACTACTGGATCAATAAAGCAATTGTTTTAAGAAGATGTGAGTGCCGGCTATGGTTTGGACTGTTGTCATTACTGGAGTATTTTGCCGTATACGCGGACAGGAGCGCTGATTGCTCATTTTTCACACTCCAACAGTTACTACATGATCTACATTGACTTTTACAATAACCAGTGTCACTACTATCTATAACTATCAAGGTGGTTACTATTACTAATATTGCTGCATGGATTACCTCCAGACTACCATTAAAGTATCAATGTCATCATTACTACAACTCATGATGCTGCTACTATAGTATTGCTAGATATGACATATCGTGGTGAGATTAATCTGACAACTGAGTATCTTAATTAAAAGAATAAGGATACATTCAGTGATACTTTGTTATTCATAGATGTATGCATGTTTGTGTTTAAAATTCATTTTTTGCATTAGGGTTTTCTAAACATTTTGGAGCTTTTGTTTTCTGCATCCTCTATGTATCAAGGTACATAACAGTCCGTATAATGAGTTTCCAGTGAATGTGTCAGAGAGTTTTTCCTGTCAGTCTCTTAACTGTTACTCATGTCTCTCTTAAGATAATCAAAGTTGAATTGGAGTTGGACACAAATTAGCAAACTTTTATGTACAGTGATACATAGAGGATGTAGAAGCCAAACAATGCAACATTTATAATGAAAGCCCGTTGCAAAAAAAAAATGTTTTAATGTTATGTTTAATTGTGTGATGACTATTATTTCACTGATTCTGAGGGAACATATTGAGTCAGTCCAATCCGTCTGAATATATGAGAGCGCAGAATACTTACACGGAGGTGCAGCACACTGATTGATGTGATCCTCAGCGACCCGCTCAGATCTAACTCCCGATGATAGAATGTTAGGATAGATCTTCTCATGTCTACATCATTGTTCACAGCTGTCGGACGACGGGCAGCTCCTTCCTCTTTAATATTGTGCCCGACCCTTAGATAAATGATGCTTATATACCTCTCTGAGCTCCCCTCGGACCCACCATATGTTATGCATCTAATTAATATGAAGACTACGGCGTATGACCAAATATGACTGCCTAATTGGCTGGAAGATTCTTCAGCTGATATCAAGAGTCCCCAACGACGTCTCCTAACGATCTCCATTATGCATAAAAGTTTGTCATCATTTACAGTATGTGAGTGTAATGAGATACAAATAAAGGAACTTATTGAAAGTAGTGGAAATTAAATGTTGGTGACAAATGTGCAATTTTCTAAATGATCGGAACCATTGCAGAAAAGAAAAAAAAGTCATTGGTGGAGGAGGAGTGACACCTCCAAAATGCGATGCATGCGTTAGCTATTTTGTCTTTCATGGTTCATTCATTACGGAAACTTTAATACAATTATAGATCAGTTGATCAGTTATTCCAGTCCGATCCGATCGCACCCAAGTAGACGAAAGATATTGAGCATTTCTAAACATGGAGAATTCTTCAAAACAGAAAAGTTGCATAAAGTTTGAAAACTTTTCCGTGATGATCCAGAGTATCTTGATAGTGAAAACACGAAAACAATTGGATCGGGGCTTGTCTGCACAGCGGGACAAAGGAGGGGTGGGTAAGTATATAGATATATTTTTCTTAAATATATTTATTATATTTTGGGACCTGGAGAGAAATCAGAGCGTAATAATGTACATATGAATGAAGCATTAAATAAAATTGATGACAAATTTGATAATTTGCAATCTTGTCAGATTTGTTCATCACATCTCAAAAAGTTCCCAATCATAGACAGTGGAACCAAATCCTCACGTTTTTTGATACTTGGGTTAGGAGTCGAATTCCCGCCTCTGCACAGGGGGAATCTCGAGCCGTGTCTGCTGCGGTCTCCCATTCTGCTTCAGCCGCAGTGAAGCCTGCTCAGCGGAGACATCGGTCCCAGCGTCTCGCTCAGCCTGATACTGTGCAAAGGGTTACTGCCGCCTTTCCAGGCTCTGCTTTTGTAGCCAGCACTGGTCAGCGGCGTGCAGGCTTTTCTGGGACTACGTCCTGCTTTGCACACACTGAGCATGCCCACAGGAGGACCTCTCATTGGAGGTCGGGGGTCACACGCTCAGGTCCTGTAGCAGCTCCTATTGGACCACTTGGAAGGTCCTTGTCTGCTACAGCTATAAAAGGTTTGCATGGCCGCACAGCCATGTGCTAGTATCAAACCAAAGTCTATGAGCTCAGTGCCAGTGTGGTCATGTCTGGATGTGGTTAGGGTTTGGCTGAAATAAGCCCCTAGAATACCGGCACCTCCGATGAGGAGTTTGTATGTGTGTATTCAGGGCCTTGGCTGAAATAAGCCCCTAGAATACCGGCACCTCCGGTGAGGAGTTTGTATGTGTGTATTCAGGGACTTGGCTGAAATAAGCCGCTAGATTACCGGCACCTCTGGTGAGGAGTTGTTTGCCTGTTTCTCTGACTGCATGACCACAATTTTGCTCTGTTCGGTAACTGTGTACCTCTGTGAGGTTAACAGGGCACAGCATCTTGTTTCTAGCGAATCTGTGGAGTTAACAGAGTTCTCTTATACCGCCATATAGCACTGCCATTTGCCAGCAGCAGGTTCCACTCCTGCACGGTGGACCCCGAGTTGCGAACGCACCTATTAATACATATATATATATATATATATATATATACAGTTATATGAAAAGTTTGAGCACCTCTATTAATCTTAAGCTTAATGTTTTATAAAAATTGTTTTTTTTGCAACAGCTATTTCAGTTTCATATATCAGTAGGAGTAGGAGTATTTAAAACAAGAAAATGATAAGGGTGCCCATACTTATGCACCTGTCAAATTTTGTGTGAATGCAAATTGCACATTTTCTGTTAGTACAATAAACCTCATTTCAAGGCAGAAACATTACTGTGTCCAACAGTTATTAGATATATGAAACTGAACTAGCTGCTGCAAAAAAAACAATTTTTATAAAACATTAAGGTTAAGATTAATAGGGGTGCCCAAACTTTTTCATATAACTGTATACTCGGTGCGTTCCGCCAACCCTAACAACTTGTCCCAACAGCCAAGGGCAGCTCACTACCCCCTGCACCTTTTTACACAATGTTGCCCAGATGTAACGGTCTTTTCAGTTCAACATTAAAGGAAATGTGTTAAAAAGATCAAATCCCCCAACCACATATATGGGCAAGGAGGACTTTGAAAATTAAATCTATTGATACCTTTATATATTCTATGTCATGCAGCATTCTTGAGAAATTAGTATTTTATCTCATGCAAATCAGGTGTTAAATGCTCTGGGTGTGACAGAGCACTCCCCAAGCCTCTGACTCTTTGAAATATAATACATCAAAACTTTTATACCTTTTATCTGTTGCTGTTTTCACAAAAAATTGTCATTTTCAAACATATTGCACATGAGGTGTTAAGAGCTCCGGGTGGGACAGAGCACTTCCCGAGCCTCCAACTCCTGAGGCTGTTTCCCATCGAACACCAGTCACTCCAGCTTGATTGACAGCTGGCTGTCTCATTTCTTTCTATGGCATCTGATACAAAATAGACAGTGAGCCAGTAGTCAAGCTAAATAGGCTAGCGTTGGGTTGGGAAAGGTGCAGGAAGTGACCTGTCAAGCCCAGAGCACTTAACACTTTAGGTGCATATGATTGAAGACGCTAATTTCTTGTGAAAGCAGCAGCAGATAGAAGACATTAAGGTCTCGATGGATTAACATTTCAAAGCTTGCTTGCCTATATGTATGGTATTTCGGAGGTAATGGGGCAAAGCACAAGGAAAATTGGGCTGGTTCCCAAACTTGTATACCGGCAAGGAAAAAATGGATGTTTTAGTGCCGAAACTCGATAAAAACACAGATTAAAAAAATCTTGAAGGTGAAGCATATTTCCTATGTTTATCCAGCTTGGGTTGGAACTACTGGTTCTACTGGTGGTGCTGCTGGCTAAGCTACAGTAGTTACCAATAGTCAACAGTGACAAATAGGCAAAAAAAAGTCATTAGTAGATGCACAACACCTTCTAACGACCCCAAAAGCTGCCAAAACTCATCAATGAGGGGCAGACACCAGGAAAGTGGCCTCAATTCACCCACAGTACAGATTGTAGCATGGCACTGCAGCAATCAGCCAGGCATGAGGTATCGGGGTCTCGGACAGCATTTACAGCTTTCCAATGAATGTCACAGTAAGACGAGGTGGGTGAGGGATCGGTGTAGACCTCCTGTGCTGGGTGAGGGATCGGTGTAGACCTCCTGTGCTGGGTGAGGGATCGGTGTAGACCTCCTGTGCTGGGTGAGGGATCGGTGTAGACCTCCTGTGCTGGGTGAGGGATCGGTGTAGACCTCCTGTGCTGGGTGAGGGATCGGTGTAGACCTCCTGTACTGGGAGCCTGATACCACATGATACACTTCTACCTGCTTTATACTCAGCCACACTCAGGGGCCACAAATCATATACATTGCGTAGACTGACATTGTCAGAATATAATCGTTATTCTGGTTACTATTGATATTGATCCTAAAGCTCATTTCTGGAGGATGTTCCTTTGCATCTCATGATCACGGTTGCAAGGATTTATCTTGGTCGCTTTCCCCTTTAGTGTTGGGACATCGTGAAGTCAAACATGCCAAATAATTACTCCTAACAAAAACAAGAAGTTTAATTAGAGTTTCTTGTAGTCCTTGTTGCCATCTAGGCAGCCACCATCCGGTCTCCTTCGGTCTTTGCCCATTCCAACCGAATCTTAGACAGAAATCATGATGGACTTTATCAATGATCTCCTCTTGTTCAGTAGCACACTACCAATGGTGGTGGATAGAAATGAGCTAATTTCCCCAACTTCTTTTCAGACTGGATTATTCCTGTTGAGACAAAAATTTTGATTGAGAATGAATAGATTGGACAGAAATTGAAAGTGTTCCAAAGCTTTTCGAGCTCTTAAACGCAATCATAGACTTAGTAATGTCCAAGTGACCTCAACCCAAGTAGCATTGGGTAAACAGTTGGAAACTAACAGCCTGAGCTTGTTTAACATCACACTACAGTACTATACTTTTTTCAGTTTTTTTTTTATAAAAAAAAATATTTTTAAAGAATATACATTTGTATTTTTAACCCCTTCTTGACATATGACGTACCGTACTTGTCCAGCAAAAATAGTCCCTCACATGACTCTGTCAGCAGAAATATAGAAACATTATAGCTCTCAAAATATGATGATGCAAAACTTTTTTTTGAAAAAAAAAAAAAAATAAATAATTTTTTGGTGTGTGATAGGAGCCAGACATAACAAAAAACTCTATAAATCTAGTATCGCTGTAATCGCACAGACACCAAAAATAAAGTCGTTTAATCATTTATAAAGCATGTGAAACAGTGTAAAAATAACACATTTTGACCTGCAGTTGATTTGTTTATATTGTCACAGAAAGGCTCAGCTCACATTTATCCTGCACTCTACACTGAGCACTTACACTGTGGGTTCCATGTAAATCTCTAAAATACGTGATTCAGATGAAACCTCCAGGGGAAAATTCCCTATAATGAGGCAAATGGGGACACTTTGGACTCTCTCTGGCCTGATATCCAGTGGTCTCTATCTTTTAAGCGTGCATAAACGCGAGATCGACCACAGTTTTGTGTACTGTACATCTGAAAAGAAGTCGAACAGAGGCTAGATGGAATCCAGAGTAACTCTGTTGCCTCATTATGGTGAATGCACCCCTCTGGGGTTTCTGTTATGATCTGGTGGCCTAGGAGCAGCATGAGACGGACTCTGGAGAAGGTGGTCCCTGTAATGACCGCAAACCCTGAACCTAGCAGCGCAACTAGAAGTAGCTGTGGGGGGTACCCAACACTCCCTAGACCCCTCGGCACAGCCTAAGATCTAACTACCCCTAAAGACAGAAACAGGAAACCTATCTTGCCTCAGAGAAAATCCCCAAAGGATAGATAGCCCCCCACAAATATTGACTGTGAGAGGAGAGGGAAATAACATACGCAGATATGAAATCAGATTTTAGCATAGGAGGCCATACTAGCTAAAAAGAAAGAACAGAACAGAGTACTATGCGGTCAGTATAAAAACACTAGAAAATATCCACCGCAGAAAATACGGATCACCGCATCTGACTAAAGACATGGGGGGTATATCTGCATCTCCAGAGAAATATCTAGGCTGCAAAAAATCCTTCACAGACTAAGCTGGACAAGACAAAAACATGAATATGCACAGAACTATAGGTCCACAGCAGGTGGACAGCAAAAACAAAGCCAGGACTTATCTTTGTAGAAAAGCACAGCAAACTGGAGAGACCAGCAGGGAAGTGAATCCTTCCAGAACAATGGACAACTGCCACTGACTAAAGGATCCTGCAAAGCTATATACCCCAGTCAGTCTTGCAATTAGTAGATACACCTGTCCACTCCTGCAGTCCAGGCACAACTGCATTACCCTCTACAACCACCGGAGGGAGCCCAAAAGCTGAATTCACAACAGGTTTCCACTAAATCACGTCATTCAGAGATTTAGATGGAAACCCAAGTGCTCAGCATAGAGTGTCAGATAAATGTGATCCCAAATGTTATGCAAAATGTTGCCAGTAAAAGCTTAAACTCAATCCACAAAGAGTGCAAGTCATACATTGAGAGTTTTAGGTTGTAAAATGAAGTAACTTATGGGGGTTTCTGCTGAGTTGGAACCTCAGGGGCTCTGCCATTATGACATGAAATCCACAATCTATTCCAGTCAATTTTGCGCTTCCCAAGTCAAATTGTGCTCCTTCCGAGTTCTGCCTGGTGTCCAAACAGTTGTCTTACTCCACATATGGGTCATCGTCGTACTTCGGAGAAATTGAACAACAAATTGTGGGGTCCAATCAGTCTTGCTTCTCTTGTAAAAATAAAAAAATGGGGCCATAGCAACATTTTTGTGGGAAAAATAATAAATAATAATTATATTAAATAGATAAGAGAAATTCATACAGGCGAAAGTGCAAATGTGTAATTATGCCTGCTTTCTTATACTGAATAATGCAACATTGACATATTAAGAATGTAATATAAAGTACTTTCAGAGCGGAGTTTTCACAAGTTAGGAATATGGTAATATCGTTGTAGATAATAGTTACCCAAATCAATCACTGAATATTCATGGCCTGACGCGTGTTTCGCACATCTGCTTCCTCAAGGGCACTATAGTATCAAGGTATTGTATTTCTTTATCCTGTATTGTCCTTTTTAATTATTATTCTAATTTATTTCTTTTTTTACTAGTAAGAAGAACAATAATATTGCAGCCATAATGAGCTCCGCCATGTACAGTAACATGACTCAGGCGTTCAGTTCCGATGTTTAGCTGACGGAATTGGTGAAGATTTTTCCACAAGTCTCAGTCTCCCTTTGTTTCTGCCTTTTCCTGTTCTTCATCTCTCTCATCCTGCACATTTACGGCACTGCTCCTCCCATCCGGGAGAATGCCCGCTACATCCTTTTTGCCCGCATGCTGATAAATGACATCTTATACCTGGTAGATGGGCTTTTCCATCTTCTGGCCTCGTTCAATCTTGTATACTTTCCTGTTCCTGTTTGTTTTCTTATCATCTCTTTGGCCTCAGTCACTTTTAGAATAGCCCCTTACAACCTGGGGGCCATGGATCTGGAGCGCTAAGGCTTCCTTCACACTTCAGTTGTTTCTGGTCAGTTAGGTCCGACATCGTGGCGGATCGACGGATCCGTCAAATTTGTTGAGAAAACGGTTGTAACGGATCCGTTTTTTTGATGGATCAGCTGCCCTGATCCGTTAAAAAAACGGATCCGTTAGAACCGTTGTGACCATTTTCCCATCCGCTGCATTACAGCAGAGCTCCTGCCTGTAAAATTATTTAACCCCTTCCAGATGGATTTACAGCGTGGGACGTGACAGATCATCGGAAGGTATGGGATATTGTTGTTTTTTTATTTTTCCTTTGTTACAGAGCGAGGGTCTTCAGGTGGATTAACAGTCTAATAAAATATTACAACAACCTGTGTGTTTATTTCATTAAAATACTTTGTAATAATGTGCGTGTGTTTTTTAACCATTTCTTACTATTGGATTAATAATGGATAGGTGTCATAATTGACCCCTCTCCATTATTAATCTGGCTTAATGTCACCTTACAATAGCAAGGTGGCATTAACCCTTCATTACCCCATATCCCACCGCTACACGGGAATGGGAAGAGAGTGGCCAAGTGCCAGAATAGGCGCATCTTCCAGATGTGTCTTTTCTGGGGTGGCTGGGGGCAGATGTTTTTAGCCAGGGGGGCAATAACCATGGACCCTCTCCAGGCTATTAATATCTGCCCTCAGTCACCATTCTGGAGGAGAAAATTGCGCGGGAGCCCACGCCAATTTTTTCCGCGATTTAACCCTTAAATTTAATAGCTAGAGAGCCCAAATTATGCACATACACACTACTAACATTAGTAGTGTGGAATATGCAAAAAAAAAAAATGGGGATATGAGATGGTTTACTGTATGTAATCATGTCTCATATCATGTCGGGTTTGTGAAGGAGATAGCAAAAGCCGGCAATTGAATTACCGGCTTTAAAGCTATCTAGCGCTGCATTAAATATAAATATATATATATATACTAGATTGTGGCCCGATTCGAACGCATCGGGTATTCTAGAATATGCATGTCCCCGTAGTATATGGACAATGATGATTCCAGAATTCGCGGCAGACTGTGCCCGTCGCTGATTGGTCGAGGCAACCTTCATGACATCATCGTCGCCATGGCAATCATTATGACATCTACGTCGATACTGTGACCATCGCTGATTGGTCGAGGCGAATTCGCGGCAGACTGTGCCCGTCGCTGATTGGCCGAGGCAGCCTTTATGACATCATCGTCGCCATGCTGTGCCCGTCGCTGATTGGTCGAGGCAACCTTTATGACATCATCGTCGCCATGGCAACCATTATGACATCATCGTCACTGTGCCCGTTGCTGATTGGTCGAGGCCTGGCGGGATTTCCAGGACAGACAGACAGACAGACAAAATAATATATGGACGATGATGATTCCAGAATTCGCGGCAGACTGTGCCCGTTGCTGCTTGGTCGAGGCAACCTTTATGACATCATCGTCGCCATGGCAACCATTATGACATCATCGTCGCTGTGCCCGTTGCTGATTGGTCGAGGCCTGGCGGCCTCGACCAATCAGAGACGCAGGATGTCTACGTCCTTTATGACATCATCGTCGCTGTGCCCGTTGCTGATTGGTCGAGGCCTGGCGGCCTCGACCAATCAGAGACGCGGGATTTCTACGTCGATGCTGTGCCGGTCTCTGATTGGTCGAGGCCTGGCGGCCTCAACCAATCAGAGAGCCGGGATTTCCAGGACAGACAAACAGACAGACAGACAGACAGACGGAAAAAACCCTTAGACAATTATATATATAGATAGGTGTCTCCCTGACATATATATATGTATATATACCCAGGGCCGCCATCAGGGCACTACAGCCGTGACTGGCGTATGGGGCCCGGTGAGCAGAGGGGGCCCGCATCGGGCCCCCTCTTACCTGCTCACCGGGCCCCTACCGGCAGCCGCAGGCTGAACCGGGCCCTTAGCGGCAGCCGGCGCTACAGCTGTACGCTATTGACGTGCGGGCCCGCGCCCGCACGTCAATAGTTAACAGCCGCCAGCCGCAGCGTGCAGGTCGCCGGCGTCTGACGTCAGTCGCCGGCGAGTGCACGGTGCAGCTGCGTGGAGAGAGGAGCGCGGCAGGTAAGTAGAACTTTTTTGTTTTTTTGAGAGCCCGGGGGCAGTAAAGCTGGACACAGGGTGGGGGCCGGGGGGCAGTAAAGCTGGACACAGGGTGGGGACCGGGGGGCAGTAAAGCTGGACACAGGGTGGGGGCCGGGGGGCAGTAAAGCTGGACACAAGGTGGGGGCCGGGGGGCAGTAAAGCTGGACACAGGGTGGGGGCCCACCAGGGCAGTAAAGCTGGACACAGGGTGGGGGCCGGGGGGCAGTAAAGCTGGACACAGGGTGGGGGCCCGGGGCAGTAAAGCTGGACACAGGGTGGGGGCCTGGGGCAAGTAAAGCTGGACACAGGGTGTGGGCCGGGGGGCAGTAAAGCTGGACACAGGGTGGGGGCCGGGGGGCAGTAAAGCTGGACACAGGGTGGGGGCCGGGGGGCAGTAAAGCTGGACACAGGGTGGGGGCCCAGGGCAGTAAAGCTGGATACAGGGTGTGGGCCGGGGGGCAGTAAAGCTGGACACAGGGTGGGGGCTGGGGGGCAGTAAAGCTGGACACAGGGTGGGGGCCCGGGGGCAGTAAAGCTGGACACAGGGTGGGGGCCGGGGGGCAGTAAAGCTGGACACAGGGTGGGGGCCGGGGGGCAGTAAAGCTGGACACAGGGTGGGGGCCGGGGGGCAGTAATGCTGGACACAGGGTGGGGGCCGGGGGGCAGTAAAGCTGGACACGGGGGGGCAGAGTGCTGGGCAGAGTGCTGGACAGAGATGGGGCAGAGTGCTGGACAGAGATGGGGCAGAGTGCTGAACAGAGATGGGGCAGAGTGCTGAACAGAGATGGGGCAGAGTGCTGAACAGAGATGGGGCAGAGTGCTGGGCAGAGATGGGGCAGAGTGCTGGGCAGAGATGGGGCAGAGTGCTGGAAAGAGATGGGGCAGAGTGCTGGACAGAGATGGGGCAGAGTGCTGGACAGAGATGGGGCAGAGTGCTGGACAGAGATGGGGCAGAGTGCTGGACAGAGATGGGCCAGAGTGCTGGACAGAGATGGGGCAGAGTGCTGGGCAGAGATGGGGCAGAGTGCTGGGCAGAGATGGGGCAGAGTGCTGGGCAGAGATGGGGCAGAGTGCTGGACAGAGATGGGGCAGAGTGCTGGACAGAGATGGGGCAGAGTGCTGGACAGAGATGGGGCAGAGTGCTGGACAGAGATGGGGCAGAGTGCTGGACAGAGATGGGGCAGAGTGCTGGACAGAGATGGGGCAGAGTGCTGGGCAGAGATGGGGCAGAGTGCTGGACAGAGATGGGGCAGAGTGCTGGACAGAGATGGGGCAGAGTGCTGGACAGAGATGGGGCAGAGTGCAGGACAGAGATGGGGCAGAGTGTTGGACAGAGATGGGGCAGAGTGCTGGACAGAGATGGGGCAGAGTGCTTGACAGAGATGAGGCAGGATTGGAAACAAATGGGGCAGAGTGCTGGACACAGATGGGGCAGGATTGCACACAGACTGGGCAGAGTGCTGGACACAGATGGGGCAGGATTGGACACAGATGGGGCAGGATTGGACACAGATGGGGCAGGATTGGAAACAGATGGGGCAGGATTGGAAACAGATGGGGCAGAATGGAGACAGATGGGGCAGGATGGATACGATGGAGACAGATGGGGCAGGATGGGGAGATCATATGGGGCAGAATGGATACCCATGAGGGCAGGATGGGAGAACATATGGCTGGAGCCTGGAATGAGACACACGGGGGCTAGGATGGCGAATATTACCATAGGGGCTAATTAAGGGATATTAATATTGCAGTGATGTATTTATTTTATTTTTTGAGTATACTGTTTTAAATGGGGGGGAGGTCCTGTTACTGTGTAGAGTGATACTATCTTGCCTTCTTCATGTGGTGTAATGTAGAAGTTGGGAAAATTAAGTAATGTGTTCTACAAGCGGAACGCGAGATAACTGTTTTATTTCCTGCAGAGACAAGTCCTGGCTGGATGAAGTGATGGCGGTCTGTGCTGGATGAAAGATGAAGGACTTCACCTAGAGACGTCACTGGTGAGTCAGTGTTACCTATACACTGACACTATACACTGTATACTATATACAGAGGTCCTGTGTACAATGTCACCAGTGATCACTGTATTACCTATACATTATATACAGAGCTCCTGTGTATAATGTCACCGGTGATCACTGTATTACCTGTACACAGACACTGCTTACTAATTACAGATCTCCTGTGCATAATGGCACTGCTGGTGATAGTATTGTGGGTTTTTTTTTAATTACTGATCAGTATTGTAGTATTCAGTCATTTGTGGTTATATGCGGTCTGGTCATGGTGTAGCGGTATTTGTTCCTTGTATTTTATATTATTCGATCACTGTGGTGGTAATATGTCATCTGGTCATAGTGCGGTGGTATTTGTTCCTTGTATGTAGTATTATAGGTCATTTTAAAAATTGAAAAATAAATAAAAATATACCTAAATTGTATTGCATATTTTAACAAATATTTAATAGGTTACAGTAGAGTAGGGCCCGGCCAAAAGTGTCTACCGTGTTATGGTGGCGGCTTAAAAAATCTTTTGGCCAAAACAAAAGCTGCCGGCTATATGCGTGATCTGGTGATGGGAACTGTCAATGTGTGATAGGTGAGAAGTGGAGATTTTCCAAGAGAGAGCGGTGGGACTGTGGACAGTTCGAGGGGTGGAGCCTGGAGGCGGGGCTGGGGTGGAGCCTTGGCGGAGTTTCAAGGGGGCCCCGAAAATTTTGCCAGTATGGGGCCCCGAAATTTCTAGTGGCAGCCCTGTATATACCTATTCTATGTGTATATATCTACTCTACTCTAACCTGTCAGTGTGATTTTACTGTACACTGCGCTGAATTACAGGCTTTTCAAAGGAGACCCGTGCGTAAAAATCGGACAGCAATACGGATGTCATACGGATGTTGCGATAAAAAAAAAATCGCATCACACTCGCATGACACTCGCATGACACTCGTAGACGTTACATCTGTTTTTTCGGTCCATAATTCGGACCGTTTTTTTTCTCTCAAGTGGAAAGGGGCCCTTATAGTGTTACATGGTCTGTGAACATTTCTGTGATCTCTAAAAGTGATAAAAAGTTTTTTTTTTAATTTTGTAGGCTTCCATTTCTCAGCCCTGCAGTGTTACAAGGTCTGTGCTACATGGTGCTTGAATGTGCTCATTACTCGGCGAGCATTGGGGGTGCTCAATGTAAAATTTGAATCCCCACCTTTTTGGCGCCTATTATGCAGCCAACAAGCATGCGGAGATTGCCTGTGAGACTGGCTGGCCGTTTGACATCATCAGGGATTGATAAAGGACACACCGCACGGCTCCACACACTGACGACATTGCACAGCTCTGTGACATTTCGTATGGGAGGGAGAGAGGGCTTGTCCAGGCCTGTGTGTGCAAAGTATAATGAATAAGAGGCTTGTAATGCTGAAACTGGTGTTGAAGCTGAGCCATCATACTAACAGCCCTTCTAAGGGCTAATTGTTTGCTTTGCTGTTTGAATCCCATAAATTTTTCATTTAGCTTATGTAGGGAGACAGAATCCAGTGTGTAGCTGGAGCAAAAGAAACACAATCATCAAGGACACATAGGTTCCTGTCCCACTTTGCAGGGAGGTACGCTACACCACTTTTGAAGCCAGAGAAGTGCAAACAGGTGGTCAGTTGTATAGCAGATAATGCTTTCAGCAGGCTTTACAGTACCACACAGTCTTCCACACAGTCCAGTCTCACCAGCCTAAAGTGTGGATCTCGTAATCCTCACCCTGTTCCTCCTTCCTCCTACTATGTTAAATTCCAGGAGACTAGTGATCCCAAACTAGGACACTCCGAGGAGCTGTTTACCACAACATTTCTTGATTCTGGACTACTTACTTGCATGCTCCAAGAAGGACAGGAGGACATGCTGTCTAGTGATGCACAAAACTTAGACCAGCCACGGCCACAACAACATGACGGTGGGAAACGGCAAATTTGAGATAAGGAGGAAGATAATGATGAAACACAATTGACATTAAGTCTAGTTGTTGTCAAGTCACGAAGTCAGGAGGACCAGTGTGTGGTGGTGGAAGACGAGGTGGTGGATGACAAAATCACCAACCCAACCTGGGAATCTGGCATGCAGAGTGAGGTCACCAGCGTTGAGAGGGAGAGATCAGCAGCACCAAAACAAATAGGAAGAAGCAATGGGGTGACCAGAGGAAGAAGGCGGACAACTGCTCCGCAGAGCACCGACACTTCTGAATTTCTCCCCAGTCTGGGACTTTTTAAAGAGTGTTCTGAGACTAATAAAATGGTAATTTGCAACCTGTTCCATGCCAGGATCAGCAGGGGCCTGCTGACCACTAAGAACCTAACCACCACCAGCATGATCAGGCACATGTCACCTAAGCACCCGGTTCGGTGGACTGAATGCATGGATCCACGATGACACCACTGCCTCTTCCCCTATGCTAGGTGCTTCCCGATTCCCTATCCAAAACACTACTGCACATGCCTCTTGCCGTGCACCTATCTTTGCCCATTCTGACTTACCATCATCAGGGACTTCCAAATCCTTGTCCCAGCACAGCATTCAGCTGTCCCTACCCTAGGCCTTTGAATACAAAAGAAAGTTCCCAGCCGCCCACCCACAGGCCAAATGCTAAATGGTCACATTTCCAGCCTGCTTATCCTGGAAATGTTGCCATTTAGGCTTGTAGACATGGAGCATATCGGATGACTCAAGGCATCAGCCATCCCTCGGTGCTTGGTCCCCAGTCACCACTTTTTCTCCCAGTGTGGTGTCCTTGTACCAGCATGTATCCAGGAACATCACCTGTGCCCTTACCAATGCACTTACTGGCATTGTCCACTTAACAACTGACTTGTGGACAAACGTTTGATGCCAGGAATGCTGCATTTCCCTGATGGCACACTGGGTGAACATTGTGGGGGTTAGGGCTGAGTTGCACCCTGGCACGGCGCATGTGCTCCCAACACCAAGGATTGCTGGCTCTACTTCTATCAGTACAGTATTTCCTTCACCTCCTACAACATTTCCTGCACCCCATCCTGCTCCTCCTCATACTCCATCTTCGATGTGTTATCTCAGAGCAGGTCCTCCACATCAGCTGGAAGATTTTCAGCAATGCCTCAGTGAAGCGGCAACAGGCCCTGCTGAAGCTAATTGCTCTAGGAGACAAACCACACACCGTGGCAGAGTTACTTAAAGGAATAATCGACCAGACAGATCTGTGATGTTAGCTGCTGAATCTCCAACCGGGCATGATTGTGTGTGACAATGGGTGTAACCTGGTGGCAGCTGTGAAGCTTAGCAAGTTCACACACGTAACATGCTTGACACATGTGCTCAATTTGGTAGTTCGGCAGTTTCTGAAAACACCCAGATGTACCAGAGCTTCTGGTCAAGGTACGCCTCTTCAGCCTCCATTTCCATAGGTCAGCTACAGCTGTCGCTCTACTGACCTTGCTGCACTAATGCACGCAAGTGCTAGGTCATTGACTGGTGTGCAACGTCATCATGCGCTGCTACTCCATCAGTACACAAGCTGGCAAACCTTTGTGAGCAGAATAGGCCAGTGGTTGAGTACCAGCTCCAATGCGCCCATCATTATTCTGGTCAGGCTCCACACATAACAACTGAAAAATGGGCATGGATGTCTGATATTTATGCTTATATTTATATTTCCAAGACTTTGAGGACGCCACAAAGATGATGAGTGACAATGATGCCATAGTCAGTGCAACTATCCCGCTTCTGTGCCTACTTAAACAGTTACTGCTTACAATTAAACATGAAACTTTGCGTGCAGAGCAGCTGAGGATGAAGGAAGACATAAGAGATTGTAGCCAGCACAGATGCATCTCATCTGCTCAGCGTTGATTGGGTATCAATAAGAAGGTGGAGGCTGAGGAGGAGGAAGAGGAGGAACAGGAGCTGGCGACCAGCGCAACAGTGGCTAGTAGCCACACAACCTTCATCCTGTCTCTCCTTGTGGATGGGCTGAGGAGGGGAATGAGGAAGAAGAGAGGGAGAAGGAGATGGAGAGTCATCATCATGGTGAAGACAGGGACGTGTTGGCTGTATGGAGCTCGGCACATTTGGCCAACTTTATGTACCCCTGCCTTTTTCCTCATGTTAGATTCATCTTGACAAAATAAGAGTACTGGCTGTTCAACCTGCTAGACCCACCCTACATGGAGAACTTTGCATCTCTTCTTCATGAGGTGGAGAGGTATTCTAAAATGGTGCTATAAAAAAAGGCCATTGTGGAAAATATGTTTAAAAAGCAGGTGGCAAGACTCCTTGCCCATCAAAGGAGGAGAGGTTAAGGAGACACAAAGCAGAGGCAGGCAAGGATACACTGTCAAAGGCGTAGGCCAATTTCATTATATCAGCCTACTGCCCAGGGCCTGATGACTGGGTATTTTTGACAAGGAGGGAAACGATTTTAAAGATGGTCAAGCAATACCTGGCCGACCAAACTAGCGTACTCCCTAATTCCTATGAGACTTTCATCTATTGGGTCTGATGTACAATAACAAATTGTATTGTGGTACCGTGTTTGGCAGAAAAATATTCACATAGATTTTTCCGGCTAACGATGACAGAAGTATTCTAGGAGTGATACCTTTATTGGCTAACCAGAAAATACCTTTATTGGCTAACCAGAAAATAAATGATCACTCCTAGAATACTTCTGTCATCATTTGGCAGAAAAATATTCACATCTATTGGGTCTCAAAGCTTGACACCTGGCTTGAGCTGTCCCCCTATGCCTTGGAGTTACAGTGGTGCCCTGCCGCTAGCATCTTGTCTGTGCGAGTTTTTAGTGCCACCAGGGTGTTATAACAGACAAGCGCTTTCGCCAGTCAACAGAGAATGCCAACAGGCTCAGTCTCATAAAAATCAACAAAGCCTGGATTAGCCCACACTTTTCCACCCCACCAGATGACAGCAGAACATAAAACCTTTGTAATATTTAATATTTTTTTGGTAAGGTCCACCAGTTTTTGCCTTTCAGGGGTCTATGGATGACCATCCTTATAATTTACGTCTGGCTTTGCACTTTCTGCAAAGCCTTTATGACTGTATAAGTACATCAGCTACATTTTCAAAATATTTGTTCCAAATTTCTTAGGGATTCAGTGACTCATATATACAGTTTAACATGGTTATTGTTGCATTACCATGGTATGTAAAACTTTTAAAAGGTGTAGAAAAATATTTCAGTATTACATTACTTATCCATAGAGTATTATGTGCTTTCTGTCACATTTTAGTGGTATATAACAGTTCAAAAAATGTTGCTTATTTGTTCATATTTTGCTGGGTTACATTTCTCAGCCATCTACAGTTCTTTGGTATATAACCCTCAAAAAACTTGTTCAAAATATTATTGTTATTGTATTGATCACTCAGACTATTCTGTAGTCTGGAGAAGGGATGAGAGAATATTTCAATATTCGGTTCAGATTACGATTGACAAATTTGTAATATTCACCGAATTATATGTAAAAAATTCACCAAACACAGCTGAACGCCATTAGAGTCAATGAGAGGCAAAAACAAATGCATACACAGCACCATCAAACATTCCCAAAAGTTGGAAAAACACATCGAACTTTACTGTTAGGGCAGTGAGAATCTGGAATTGCTTGCCTGAGGAGGTGGTGATGGCGAACTCAGTCGAGGGGTTCAAGAGAGGCCTGGATGTCTTCCTGGAGCAGAACAATATTGTATCATACAATTATTAGGTTCTGTAGAAGGACGTAGATCTGGGTATTTATTATAATGGAATATAGGCTGAACTGGATGGACAAATGTCTTTTTTCGGCCTTACTAACTATGTTACTATGTTACTATGTTACATCAAATTAGGGACAGACACCAGGGAAGTGGCCTGTCAGTATTCCGGGTTTTCCAAGTCACCTTGTGAATGATTTTGCCCTTTGTTAAGATGGAGTTTGCTGTTTTTGTCTGCACTGCTTCCTGTTCGTTTGTTTAAAACCCGGCACAGGTGTCAGCCTCTTTGCTGGAGTATTCTGCTTCTGTTTCCTCTTCAGCTCAGCTGCTTGTTCTACTGTGCTTCTACCCATGTCTCTGGACATTCTCTGCCTATGTAAGCTACACTCTCAGTCTGTTGGCTTTGGAACTTAACCGTTGGATCACTCCTCCTAGTAAGAACTCTATTTTTGAACTGTGTTTTGGAACTATTTTGCTAGACTGTGTTTTTGCTACTTAATCCTTTCTTTACTCCCCACGGTGGGAGCTACTGGAACTTACACCAGTATAATACTTTAATGTGAACTTGATCTGGACTTACCCGTGTTCATGCCGCACCTGGGATTAACCTGAGGACTTTTTCTGGACTTCCCTGTGTTTACTACATACCTGGATTTGACGCTTTCTGCACCAACAGTGTTTTGGATCTGCACCACGTCACCTGTCACACTCACCTTGCCGAGGACTCTGCCCTAAGAACTCTTCCAATTTGCTGTATATGGTTAAGGGACTTGTTTCATTGCGGGTTATCGGTATGTTGTTTTGGGTGTTATTGCTGTGGTACAAATACACTATTTGCACTAAAGAAACCTGTTTCTGTCTGTTCATTGCCCCACGCTACCAGAATCCTCAAGTTCCTACAAAAGTATTACAGGATACTCCAGCCAACAGAGGATTCTGCTGGGGCAATGACTGAGACACGGGTAGACAAACTGTTTGCTATGATTAACTCCTTGCAGCAAGAGATGGCGGCTGTACAAAATAAGATTAGAGACATGGACTCCTGGGCTAACCATAATGCGCAGGTGTTTGGTCAGGCTCTCAAAGATTTACGTACCCTGGTAGAAGCTCAGGTTATACCACCTGCTCAGCATACACCACCTGTTCAGCATACACCACCCGCCAGTATGCCTAAATTGCCTCCTTTCCGGTTTAATGGTGACTGAAGTCAATTCCGCGGGTTTGTTAATCAATGCATATTATTTTTTGATGTACATGCCTCCTACTATCAGTCTGATAGATCTAAGGTGCTATGTATTATTATGCTGTTGACATCACAGGCACTGGCTTGGGCAAATCCTATGGTTGAAAGTCGCGATGTCCGTCTAAATAATTTGGATGATTTTCTGGCAGCTATGGCGCAAATGTCTGATGATCCCAACCGCCGTGCCTCCGCTGAAAAATCCTTGCTTTCCTTACGCCAGGGGAAACGTTCAGTCATAGAATATATTACTGAATTTAAGAGATTAGTTGTGGATACCAACTGGGATAACAATGCTTTATTGCCAATTTTTAGGAAAGGGTTGTCCAGTACAATCAAGGATGAGCTAGCTCGCTCAGAGTCTCCACAGGAGTTTGAGTTATTTTTACAACACTGTGTGCGTATTGATATCCGCCTAACTGAACGCAGACAAGAGAAATGGGCGGCTTTAAATCGCATCACTAATTTTGCTCTTCCGTCTATGGAAACTACTAACAAGAACCCAGTGGAGGCTGAGGAGGTGCCTATGCAAGTGGACTCACTACAAAAACGTGAGAGTAATGAACGCCGAGAATATCGTTTTCATGAGCGCTTATGTTTTTACTGCGGTCAGTCAGATCATTTCCTCATTAATTGTCCTAAATGTCCCAGGCGACCTAACAAAGTGTTGGTGGCAGTAGGGGATTATGACAATACGGACATTGAGTCAGAAGTTTCAGAGACCAGTTTACATCTAGATGCTGTGGTTCCCCTAACAGTGCTGTTGACTTTCCCTAAATTTCATGGGGAGAAATACTCATATTGTTCTCTTCCTATTCAGATTCCGTGGGAGGGACAGTGGATACCAAGTTCTGCTATGATAGACTCTGGAGCAGGTGGAAATATTATGGATTCTTCTTTTGCCAGGGAACATGGTATTAAGACACAACTAAGAGCCTCACCAGTCTCAATGGAGACGGTGGATGGTTCTCCATTAGTTTCCGGGCCAGTAGACCGGGAGACGGTGCTTCTGAAGTGTAAGATGGAACTAGACCATCAGGAAACCCTTTCATCTATGTTAATATCTTCTCCTCATTTTTCTGTAATTTTAGGAATTCCCTGGTTACGGTCACAAAATCCAAACATCAATTGGGAAACCAAGGAGATTTCCTTCCTTCCGAAGTGTAGCCCGACCATCAGTCCAACAGTAATGGCTCCAGTTGCCCAGAATTTGGAAGAAACAATACAGGTACCTACTCTCCCTCTGCTTTACCAGGAATTCTCGGATGTTTGTGACAAGAGGAAGGCAGACCAACTCCCTCCATATAGACCATATGACTGTCCCATAGAACTGCTTCCTGGGGCAGCGATTCCTTTTGGCCATGTTTACCCATTGGCAGCTCCAGAATTAAAGACATTACGAGAATATATAGATGACAATTTAGCCAAGGGGTTTATCCGACCATCTTCTTCACCAGCGGGAGCGCTCATATTCTTTGTAAAGAAGAAAGATGGGACTCTAAGACCTTGCATTGACTACTGGGAGTTAAATAAGGTAACCATTCGTAACAGGTACCCGTTGCCGCTAATTCCTGAATTCCAAAACCTACAAGAGAAAAAAGTAAATGAAAACCCTGATATAACTAAGTAAAAAAGCAAAAATGCATTTAAATAACACAGAGTTTTTAGTAATACTGTTTTTTGATCAAAAAATAGCACAAAAGCCATCCCACCTCGTCACGGTAACTCTGATCGGGACAGTAATTGTTGGAATTCCTGAACTGTTGGAGAGAATTCGCCAAGCTAAGATATCCACCAAATTAGATCTTCGCGGGGCATATAATTTACTACGGATATGTCCGGGACACGAATGGAAGACAGCTTTCAGAAGCCGGTATGGACATTTTGAATATTTAGTGATGCCATTCGGACACTGTAACGCTCCTGCTGCTTTCCAACACTTAGCCAACAATATTTTCAGGGATTTACTGGATCATTATGTAGTAATTTACCTGGATGACATCTTGATTTTCTCTGATTCCCTACAGGAACATGTCAAGACCGTGCTCAGACGTTTGAGGGATAATCATTTGTACATCAAACTCGAAAAGTGTGAATTTCATTGCTCCAAGATTAAATTTTTAGGCTATGTTATTTCTCCCCAGGGATTGAATATGGAGTCCAGCAAGATCAAGGCGATCATAGATTGGCCGGTACCAGGAAACATTAAAGAGGTGCAACAATTCAGTGGTTTTGCTAACTTTTATAGATGTTTTATTTGGAATTTTTCAGAAATTGTCCGTCCCATCACTCTCCTCACTAAGAAGGGGAAGAAGTTTGTATGGTCTTCGCAAGCCCAGGAAGGCTTTGATCGCCTGAAGGTTTGTTTTACCAAGGCTCCGATATTGACGCACCCGGATCCTGCACTGCCTTTTGTCATGGAGGTGGATGCTTCTGACTGTGCACTGGGAGCAATCCTCTCACAACGAACCGGAGACAAAGGTTTGTTGCACCTGTGTGCCTTCTTTTTGAGCAGGTTATCATCTGCTGAACTAAACTATGATATTGCAGATAAGGAACTTTTGGCAATCATTTCCGCCTTTAAGGAATGAAGACACCATTTGCAGGGAGCAACTCAACAGGTAGTAGTGCTCACAGATCACCGTAATTTGGAATTCCTTAAGTCCGCCAGATGTCTCTCTCTCCTCGATAAGCTAGGTGGAGTTTGTTCTTGAACCAGTTTGATTTTATCATCTCGTACCGCCCAGGTTCACATAATGGGAAAGCCGATGCATTATCTCGAATCCACACGATGGACCACGTCTAAGACTATCTTCTCTGATGCCAATTTCATAGGAGTGCTCCAGGACCGGGACTTGTGGGAGGAGATCAAGCTGGCCTATGATGGTGACGTATTTCTTGCTGCCCCACCTGACAATGTGAATCTTGTCTGCATGCTGGCTGCAATATTGGATTGAAGTTCATTCTCTGTCCTCTGTAGTACATGCCTGCACAAGGCAATCTTGCCTTGCGCAGGCGTGTACTATGGAGGACAGAGAATGAACTTCAATCCAATATTGCAGCCAGCATGCAGCCAGCGGGTAAGGAAAGGGTGAATCAAAAACCCAAAAATCCCACCTCCATGGCTGAAAATTGTTCCCTCCAAATTCAGGTGACAGTGTCCCTTTAACACACTCAGCAGGGTTTCACCTCCACACATATCTCCTGTGTAAAGCATTAGCCTGTCTTATATAGAGCTAACCACACCCAGTATCCCATCACATGATTAGACATGTGGTCTGACATCACCACAGGTCCTGAAACACCTATATATATGGTTATGTGAAATAAAGAAAACACTCCGGGCTACATCACAGCGACACGCCACCTATGTGACACATACCTTCCGTCGACTACACACCCTTTAGCCATGCTACAGCTGTTACGTCAGTTATTTGCAGGATGATTGGCTGAAGCTACTTCCGTTAGCGGAATTTTCGTATAACAACTCACAGAGCACTTCCACGAAGGTAATGCCTTTTTTCGCCAATCTGGGATATCATCCAAATATTTTGCCTAGGTCTCTGGTTGTTACTTCAATACCGGCAGTTCAAGACAGAGTGGCGATGTTGCAATTCAATCTTGAAGTTTTGAAAGACTCCCTGACCGCAGCACAGAAGCATTACAAGAAGTCGGCCGATAGATTCCGGAAACCGGCACCTATGTATAAGGTAGGAGACTCGGTTTGGTTGTCCACCAAGAATCTAAGATTGGGTGTTCCTTCACAGAAACTGGGACAGAAGTTCACCGGTCCATTCAAGATCACCGGGATTGTGAGCTCTGTTGCTTGTCGGCTGAAGCTGCCACGAACTCTAAAGGTACACCCAGTATTTCATGTTTCTTTATTAAAACCAGTCTCAACACATTCCAGGGACGTATCGTACTTCCTCCTCCACCAGTGTTGGTTGATGGTGAAGAACAATTTGTGGTACAGGACATTATCGATTCAAGACTTCATAGGAACCGGTTTCAGTATCTAGTTAGATGGCAGGGTTTCTCTCCTGAAAACAATTCTTGGGAACCAGTAAGTAACATCAATGCTCCCCTGAAGGTTGCTCAATTTCATCGTAGATACCCAAACAATCCTGGTCCAGGATCATCCTGAGGCCGTTTCTAGGGGGGGAGTAATGCCAGTATTCCGGGTTTTCCAAGTCACCTTGTGAATGATTTTGCCCTTTGTTAAGATGGAGTTTGCTGTTTTTGTCTGCCCTACCTGTTCATTTGTTTAAAACCCGGCTCAGGTGTCAGCCTCTTTGCTGAAGTATTCTGCTTCTTTTTCCTCTTCAGCTCAGCTGCTTGTTCTACTGTGCTTCTACCCGTGTCTCTGGACATTCTCTGCCTATGTAAGCTGCACTCTCAGTCTGTTGGCTTTGAAACTTAACCCTTGGATCACTCCTCCTGGTAAGAACTGTGTTTTGGAACTATGTTGCTGGACTGTGTTTTTGCTACCTAATCCTTCATTTACTCCCCCCGGTGGGAGCTACTGGAACTTACACCAGTATAATACTTTAATGTGAACTTGATCTGGACTTACCCGTGTATATGCCACAACTGAGATCAACTTGAGAACTTGTTTCTGGACTTACCCGTGTTCATGCCACACCTGGGATTAACCTGAGGACTTGTTCTGGACTTCCCTGTGTTTACTACATACCTGGATTTGACTCTTTCTGCACCAACAGTGTTTTGGATCTGCACCACGTCACCTGTCACACTCACCTTGCCGAGGACTCTGCCCTAAGAACTCTTCCGATATGATGTATATGTTTAAGGGACTTGTTTCATTGCAGGTTATCGGTATATTGTTTTGGGTGTTATTGCTGTGGTACAAATACACTATTTGCATTAAAGAAACCCGTCTGTCTGTTCATTGCTCCACGCTACCAGAGTCCTAGAGTTCCTACAATAGTATTACACAGCCATGCGTGAGGTATCATAGTTTGGGCCAGCATTTACAGCTTTGTATTGAACTTCATAGTAAGACGATGTGGGTGAGGGCTCGTTGTAGGCCTGCTGTGCTGGGAGCCCTGATACCACATGCAGGGCTGCCAATAGAAATTTTGGGGCCCCATACTGGCAAATTTTTGGGGGCCCCCTTGAGACTCCGCCCAGGCTCTATTTCAGCCCCGCCTCCACGCTCCACCCCTCGAACTGTCCACAGTCCCACCGCTCTCTCTTGGAAAAACTCCACTTCCCACCTATCACACATTAACAGTTCCTATCACCAGATCACACATATAGCCGGCAGCTTTTTTTTTTAGGCCAAAATATTTTTTAAGCCGCCACCATAACACGGTAGACACTTTTGGCCGGGCCCTACTCTACTGTAACCTATTAAATATTTGTTAAAATATGCAATACAATTTAGGTATATTTTTAAATTTTTAAAATGACCAATAATATCACATATAAGGAACAAATACCACTACACCATGTCAAGACCACATATTACTGCCACAGTGATCAAATAACATCACATACAAGGAACAAATACCACAACACCATGACCAGACACCATATTATTACCACATAGTGACCAAATAGCACATACAAGGGACAAATACCACCGCACCATGACCAGACCACATATTACCACCACAAAGTGACCGAATACTACAATACTGATCAGTAATAAAAAAAAATACACTACCATCACCATAAGTGCCATTATACACAGGAGATCTGTACTTAGTATGCAGTATCTGTGTACAGGTAAAAGTGATCACTGGTGGTATTATACACAGGAGCTCTGTATATAATGTGCAGGTAATACAGTGATCACTGGTGACATTATACACAGGACCTCTGTATATAGTATACAGTGTATAGTGTCAGTGTATAGGTAACACACTGACTCACCAGTGACATCTCTAGGTGAAGTCCTTCAACTTTCATCCAGCACAGACCGCCGTCACTTCTTCCAGCCAGGGCTTGTCTCTGCAGGAAATAACACAGTTATCTCAAGCTCCGCTTTCAGAACACATTACTTAATTTTTCACAACTTCTACATTCCACCACATGAAGAAAAAAAGGTGGCATAGTATCACTCTACACAGTAACAGGACCGACCCCCATTTAAAACAGTATACTCAAAAAAGAAAATAAATACATCACTGCAGTAATATCCCTTAATTAGCCCCTATGGTATTAATATCCCCCATCCTGGCCCCCGTGTGCCTCATTCCTGGCTCCAGCCATATGTTCTCGCATCCTGCCCTCATGAGTATCCATTCTGCCCAATATGATCTCCCCATCCTGCCCCATATGATCGCCCCATATTATCTCCCCATCTGTCTCCATCGTATCCATCCTGCCCCATGATCCAGCACGATCTGCCTCCAATCCTGCCCCCAGTGTCTCCAATCATGCCCCCATGTCTTTCATTCTGCCCCGTGTCTCCAATCATGCCCGTATCTCCATTTTGCCCCAGTGTCTCCAGCATTTCTGCCTCAGCGTGTCCAGCATCTCTGCCCCAGCATTTACAGCATCTCTGCCCCAGCATTTCCAGCATCTCTGCCCCAGCGTGTCCAGCATCTCTGCCCCAGCGTGTCCAGTATCTCTGCCCCGGGCCCCCTGGATTGCCGCTCTCAAAAAAAACCCCCAAAAAACCACGAGTTCTCACCTGGCCACGCTCCTGCGGCGGGCGAAGCTCACTCCCTCCATGCAGGTGAAGCGCGCACTCGCTGGCGGCTGACAATGACATCAGGCGCCGGCAAAGTGCGCGCTGCGGCTCAAGTCAGCTGCCAGCCTGCGATTGGCTGGCGGCTGTTAACTATTGACGTGCGGGCACAGGCCTGCACGTCAATAGCGTGCCGCAGCGCCTGTAGGGGGTGCCCGGTGAGCAGATGAGACGGGGCCCGATGCCGGCCCCCTCTGCCCACCGGGCCCCATACGCCAGTCAGGGCAGTAATGCCCTGATGGCGGCCCTGACCACATGCAACAGCTAAACCTTCTTTCATGCTCAGCCACACTCAGTCTACAAAACTGATATTTGTGCCATCTACTTTTGGAAGAAAAATCTAAGGATAGCCAAATAAGTGAGAGGGGGTACCACAGAAATACAGGGATCCAACCTGATCTATACTACAACCGGTTAAATAAGGAAAACAAAAGGAATAGACCACAAAAGGGAATCACCTGATACATGGATCAAGATAAAAATTCAAATCTTTATTAAACACAAGAAACTTACACAACACATGATAAAAACATTTAAAAACGGTCACACATGTGACCTGAACACACTTATCAAATGGCTCATAATAAAGCCTACCACCTGAAATACTCCCAAAAAATGATGAAATCTACTTTGAGAATGCAAAAATGGTATCTACAGTATATGAACAGCACTTTAAAGGCTCAAGAGAGTTGGATATAAGACCATTGAGAGAGATTAAGCTGTTACAAATTACCAATGGCATATAGATACACAGTATATATGGCTTAAGCACGAAACACAGAAACCAAATAAACAGCAAATTCAAAGGCTCCGAAGAGCAAGATGTAGGTCCTTTCAAAGGTTAAGCTGTTAAAGATTGCCAATAATATATAAATACACAATGTATATAGCTTAAGCGATAAACATAGCACCTATTTCACCTAATGTATGACTGGGAAATAGGAGAGTTTACAGATAAAGAAACTTGTGCATGGCCCCCTCTCAAAAAATCCCTACCAGAGCTGTGAACTCCAATGGACACACATGACTAGCTTAGGGTACGTTCACATTTGCGGTTTGCGCCGCAGCGGCGTCGCCGCAACACAACGCATGCGTCGTGCGGCCTTATCTTTAACATTGGGGCCGCATGGACATGCGTTGTCATGCGTTGTGTTGCATTTTGCAACGCATGCGTCGTTTGGCCGCACCTGGCAGGGCGCGGCAACCGCAACATGTTGCATTTTTTCGGCGGCGCCTACTTTTTAAAAAACGCATGCGTCGTGTTTGCATCGTGTTTGCGTTGTCAATGCGCCTAATTCCCCATTGAAGTGTATTGACAACGCATAGGACGCAAGTACTTGCGTTGTCGTGCGCTGTACGACGCATGCGTTTTAATTTAAAAAACAAGGAAAAGTTTCTGATAGTGACAAAAGGTCACTATATATATAAAGAAAAGGGGTTGGCATTGTCTTTCACTAGGCTATTCAACAGAGAAGACACAGAGAGGAGCAATCTGCTTTCAAAACCTGTAAGTATATTTATTTCTCATTGCATTTTATTCTGTGTTTTATTTCTTGATTTTGAATGTATTTTTGTGCAATTTTTGGTCTGTGCTATTGTACGGTTATGCCACTGTGTGTTATTGAAAATTGATCTGGTTTAATGTATTTCTGACGTTATACGATGGCTTTTCTTGTCTCCGGCCTTGCTGGTTTTTAGATTTGTTGTAATTGGATTTTGTGTTTTTCTGGTGTCATGCGGTTGTTCAAAATGATTTTTTATTGTTTAATTTCTGGTGAATGTCTTTTCTGGTTTCTATTTTTTGTGGTAACCGTATGGCGTTTTCTTGGCTCATTTATTGTCTTCGGTGTCTTTTCTTGGTGGTGGGGGGGGTTATGATTGGGTTGTTCCGTGCGGAAATATGCCTTTTCTTCCCCATTGTATTGTTATGTATCTGATATTTCCGGCGTTTGTAACCATATGGCATATATCTCCTTCCTTGACTGTTTGCATTGTAAAGTTTTTATTATGGATGCTAATTTATCTTTTTGGGTTGGTGTGCCTGTTATTTTTTTTTTTTTTTCATGTTTTTTTTTCTCGCTTTGACTATGGTTTATGTTGTATTGGGTTGCTGTAGATTTTAACAGCGGCTGTACCATAATGTTTATTGCTTTATATCAAATGGTTTTTATATCTGTTTCTGATGTATGATGTGGTACAAGATGGTGTTGTTTTGGATAATGTCTTGTTGTAATTGTAAAGTATGGCGTTCTAGTTCTTGTGCCATTTTTTTTTTTTTTTTTTAAACAAGAAAGATATGTGTCATTTTCTTCACAAAATTGTACCTAGTGGTGTCTTGTAGCTGAATGTTTTTTGGTCTATTCTGGATGACACTTTTTGCTTCTGCATTGTGTTGTATCTGCTATTGTATTCAATTGCGATGTATGGCGTTGTGGTATGGCTTGTTGAGTTTGCATTGTCCTATGAATGAACATTACATTGTGGTAGTAATGGTTTTTTTGTTACATTTTTTGCTATGTTATTGTATGTGGCAGTGTTTGCTTTTGAATAATTTTTTTTTTCTTTTTCTCCTTACAGAATAACTTGAAACAATGGCGTCAGATTCAACACCTAGCCAATCGGCACAGGGGAGTGCGGTGAGCAGGGGCTGGCTGGCAAATTTTAGCCAGGGGGGCAAGCGCACAGCAGTGGCCCATGAGTAGCGACCCATCCTTAAAGGGGTTTTCGGATCTTAAAGGGACACTGTCACCTGAATTTGGAGGGAACAATCATCAGCCATGGAGGCGGGGTTTTCGGGTGTTTGATTCACCCCTTCCTTGCCCGCTGGCTGCATGCTGGCTGCAATATTGGCTTGAAGTTCATTCTCTGTCCTCCATAGTACACGCCTGCACAAGGCAAGATTGCTTTGCGCAGGCGTGTACTACGGAGGACAGAGAATGAACTTCAATCCAATATTGCAGCCAGCATGCAGCCAGCGGGTAAGGAAAGGGTGAATCAAACACCCGAAAACTCCGCCCATATGACCCAAAACCAGTCCCGCCAAATTCAGGTGACAGTGTCCCTTTAAGCTACATGTCTACAGACACTATGTGTAAATCCTCATATCGTGAGCACTGTGATGATTCTCTGGTGCCGGTGCCGGCGCCGGGAACAGGTGGTCTTGTTACTGCAAGCATGTGAATATATAATATATATATTTTGACACACACACGCACAGTCCCACTGTATAATGAGACAAACACAAGGCCGGACTGGGACAAAAAAGCAGCCCTGCCTGCCACACAAACCCATATCCATTTAAATGGGTTTTCCAATATTTTTTTTTTTTACTTTCCCATTAAACCCTGAAAATAATAAAACAGTATTGACCTTCCCAAAGTCCAAAGTCACCTCTAGGACAATAGAACAGGAGGAGTGGTACTGTGCAGTGTATATATACAGGACAGGAGGAGTGGTACTGTGCAGTGTATATATACAGGACAGGAGGAGTGGTACTGTGCAGTGTATATATACAGGAGAGGAGGAGTGGTACTGTGCAGTGTATATATACAGGAGGAGTGGTACTGTGCAGTGTATATATACAGGAGGAGTGGTACTGTGCAGTGTATATATACAGGGGAGAGGTACTGTGCAGTGTATATATACAGGACAGGAGGAGCGGTACTGTGCAGTGTATATATACAGGACAGGAGGAGTGGTACTGTGCAGTGTATATATACAGGACAGGAGGAGTGGTACTGTGCAGTGTATATATACAGGACAGGAGGAGTGGTACTGTGCAGTGTATATATACAGGACAGGAGGAATGGTACTGTGCAGTGTATATATACAGGACAGGAGGAGTGGTACTGTGCAGTGTATATATACAGGACAGGAGGAGTGGTACTGTGCAGTGTATATATACAGGACAGGAGGAGTGGTACTGTGCAGTGTATATATACAGGACAGGAGGAGCGGTACTGTGCAGTGTATATATACAGGAGGAGCGGTACTGTGCAGTGTATATATACAGGAGGAGCGGTACTGTGCAGTGTATATATACAGGACAGGAGGAGCGGTACTGTGCAGTGTATATATACAGGACAGGAGGAGTGGTACTGTGCACTGTATATATACAGGACAGGAGGAGTGGTACTGTGCACTGTATATATACAGGACAGGAGGAGTGGTACTGTGCAGTGTATATATACAGGAGAGGAGGAGTGGTACTGTGCAGTGTATATATACAGGAGGAGTGGTACTGTGCAGTGTATATATACAGGAGGAGTGGTACTGTGCAGTGTATATATACAGGGGAGAGGTACTGTGCAGTGTATATATACAGGACAGGAGGAGTGGTGCTGTGCAGTGTATATATACAGGACAGGAGGAGCGGTACTGTGCAGTGTATATATACAGGACAGGAGGAGTGGTACTGTGCAGTGTATATATACAGGACAGGAGGAGTGGTACTGTGCAGTGTATATATACAGGACAGGAGGAGTGGTACTGTGCAGTGTATATATACAGGACAGGAGGAGTGGTACTGTGCAGTGTATATATACAGGAGAGGAGGAGTGGTACTGTGCAGTGTATATATACAGGAGGAGTGGTACTGTGCAGTGTATATATACAGGAGGAGTGGTACTGTGCAGTGTATATATACAGGGGAGAGGTACTGTGCAGTGTATATATACAGGACAGGAGGAGCGGTACTGTGCAGTGTATATATACAGGACAGGAGGAGTGGTACTGTGCAGTGTATATATACAGGACAGGAGGAGTGGTACTGTGCAGTGTATATATACAGGACAGGAGGAGTGGTACTGTGCAGTGTATATATACAGGACAGGAGGAATGGTACTGTGCAGTGTATATATACAGGACAGGAGGAGTGGTACTGTGCAGTGTATATATACAGGAGGAGTGGTACTGTGCATTGTATATATACAGGACAGGAGGAGTGGTACTGTGCAGTGTATATATACAGGACAGGAGGAGTGGTACTGTGCAGTGTATATATACAGGACAGGAGGAGTGGTACTGTGCAGTGTATATATACAGGACAGGAGGAGTGGTACTGTGCAGTGTATATATACAGGACAGGAGGAGTGGTACTGTGCAGTGTATATATACAGGACAGGAGGAGCGGTACTGTGCAGTGTATATATACAGGAGGAGCGGTACTGTGCAGTGTATATATACAGGAGGAGCGGTACTGTGCAGTGTATATATACAGGACAGGAGGAGCGGTACTGTGCAGTGTATATATACAGGACAGGAGGAGTGGTACTGTGCACTGTATATATACAGGACAGGAGGAGTGGTACTGTGCACTGTATATATACAGGACAGGAGGAGTGGTACTGTGCAGTGTATATATACAGGAGAGGAGGAGTGGTACTGTGCAGTGTATATATACAGGAGGAGTGGTACTGTGCAGTGTATATATACAGGAGGAGTGGTACTGTGCAGTGTATATATACAGGGGAGAGGTACTGTGCAGTGTATATATACAGGACAGGAGGAGTGGTGCTGTGCAGTGTATATATACAGGACAGGAGGAGCGGTACTGTGCAGTGTATATATACAGGACAGGAGGAGTGGTACTGTGCAGTGTATATATACAGGACAGGAGGAGTGGTACTGTGCAGTGTATATATACAGGACAGGAGGAGTGGTACTGTGCAGTGTATATATACAGGACAGGAGGAGTGGTACTGTGCAGTGTATATATACAGGACAGGAGGAGTGGTACTGTGCAGTGTATATATACAGGACAGGAGGAGCGGTACTGTGCAGTGTATATATACAGGACAGGAGGAGTGGTACTGTGCAGTGTATATATACAGGACAGGAGGAGTGGTACTGTGCAGTGTATATATACAGGACAGGAGGAGTGGTACTGTGCAGTGTATATATACAGGACAGGAGGAGTGGTACTGTGCAGTGTATATATACAGGACAGGAGGAGCGGTACTGTGCAGTGTATATATACAGGAGGAGCGGTACTGTGCAGTGTATATATACAGGAGGAGCGGTACTGTGCAGTGTATATATACAGGACAGGAGGAGCGGTACTGTGCAGTGTATATATACAGGACAGGAGGAGTGGTACTGTGCAGTGTATATATACAGGACAGGAGGAGCGGTACTGTGCAGTGTATATATACAGGACAGGAGGAGTGGTACTGTGCAGTGTATATATACAGGACAGGAGGAGTGGTACTGTGCAGTGTATATATACAGGACAGGAGGAGTGGTACTGTGCAGTGTATATATACAGGACAGGAGGAGTGGTGCTGTGCAGTGTATATATACAGGACAGGAGGAGCGGTACTGTGCAGTGTATATATACAGGACAGGAGGAGTGGTACTGTGCAGTGTATATATACAGGACAGGAGGAGTGGTACTGTGCAGTGTATATATACAGGACAGGAGGAGTGGTACTGTGCAGTGTATATATACAGGACAGGAGGAGTGGTACTGTGCAGTGTATATATACAGGAGAGGAGGAGTGGTACTGTGCAGTGTATATATACAGGAGGAGTGGTACTGTGCAGTGTATATATACAGGAGGAGTGGTACTGTGCAGTGTATATATACAGGGGAGAGGTACTGTGCAGTGTATATATACAGGACAGGAGGAGCGGTACTGTGCAGTGTATATATACAGGACAGGAGGAGTGGTACTGTGCAGTGTATATATACAGGACAGGAGGAGTGGTACTGTGCAGTGTATATATACAGGACAGGAGGAGTGGTACTGTGCAGTGTATATATACAGGACAGGAGGAATGGTACTGTGCAGTGTATATATACAGGACAGGAGGAGTGGTACTGTGCAGTGTATATATACAGGACAGGAGGAGTGGTACTGTGCAGTGTATATATACAGGACAGGAGGAGTGGTACTGTGCAGTGTATATATACAGGACAGGAGGAGCGGTACTGTGCAGTGTATATATACAGGAGGAGCGGTACTGTGCAGTGTATATATACAGGAGGAGCGGTACTGTGCAGTGTATATATACAGGACAGGAGGAGCGGTACTGTGCAGTGTATATATACAGGACAGGAGGAGTGGTACTGTGCACTGTATATATACAGGACAGGAGGAGTGGTACTGTGCACTGTATATATACAGGACAGGAGGAGTGGTACTGTGCAGTGTATATATACAGGAGAGGAGGAGTGGTACTGTGCAGTGTATATATACAGGAGGAGTGGTACTGTGCAGTGTATATATACAGGAGGAGTGGTACTGTGCAGTGTATATATACAGGGGAGAGGTACTGTGCAGTGTATATATACAGGACAGGAGGAGTGGTGCTGTGCAGTGTATATATACAGGACAGGAGGAGCGGTACTGTGCAGTGTATATATACAGGACAGGAGGAGTGGTACTGTGCAGTGTATATATACAGGACAGGAGGAGTGGTACTGTGCAGTGTATATATACAGGACAGGAGGAGTGGTACTGTGCAGTGTATATATACAGGACAGGAGGAGTGGTACTGTGCAGTGTATATATACAGGACAGGAGGAGTGGTACTGTGCAGTGTATATATACAGGACAGGAGGAGCGGTACTGTGCAGTGTATATATACAGGACAGGAGGAGTGGTACTGTGCAGTGTATATATACAGGACAGGAGGAGTGGTACTGTGCAGTGTATATATACAGGACAGGAGGAGTGGTACTGTGCAGTGTATATATACAGGACAGGAGGAGTGGTACTGTGCAGTGTATATATACAGGACAGGAGGAGCGGTACTGTGCAGTGTATATATACAGGAGGAGCGGTACTGTGCAGTGTATATATACAGGAGGAGCGGTACTGTGCAGTGTATATATACAGGACAGGAGGAGCGGTACTGTGCAGTGTATATATACAGGACAGGAGGAGTGGTACTGTGCAGTGTATATATACAGGAGGAGTGGTACTGTGCAGTGTATATATACAGGAGGAGTGGTACTGTGCAGTGTATATATACAGGACAGGAGGAGTGGTACTGTGCACTGTATATATACAGGACAGGAGGAGTGGTACTGTGCAGTGTATATATACAGGACAGGAGGAGTGGTACTGTGCAGTGTATATATACAGGACAGGAGGAGTGGTACTGTGCAGTGTATATATACAGGACAGGAGGAGTGGTACTGTGCAGTGTATATATACAGGACAGGAGGAGTGGTACTGTGCAGTGTATATATACAGGACAGGAGGAGTGGTACTGTGCAGTGTATATATACAGGAGGAGTGGTACTGTGCAGTGTATATATACAGGAGGAGCTGTACTGTGCAGTGTATATATACAGGACAGGAGGAGTGGTACTGTGCAGTGTATATATACAGGACAGGAGGAGTGGTACTGTGCAGTGTATATATACAGGACAGGAGGAGTGGTACTGTGCAGTGTATATATACAGGACAGGAGGAGTGGTACTGTGCAGTGTATATATACAGGAGGAGCGGTACTGTGCAGTGTATATATACAGGACAGGAGGAGTGGTACTGTGCAGTGTATATATACAGGACAGGAGGAGTGGTACTGTGCAGTGTATATATACAGGACAGGAGGAGTGGTACTGTGCAGTGTATATATACAGGACAGGAGGAGTGGTACTGTGCAGTGTATATATACAGGAGGAGCGGTACTGTGCAGTGTATATATACAGGACAGGAGGAGCGGTACTGTGCAGTGTATATATACAGGACAGGAGGAGTGGTACTGTGCACTGTATATATACAGGACAGGAGGAGTGGTACTGTGCAGTGTATATATACAGTACAGGAGGAGTGGTACTGTGCAGTGTATATATACAGGACAGGAGGAGTGGTACTGTGCAGTGTATATATACAGGACAGGAGGAGTGGTACTGTGCAGTGTATATATACAGGACAGGAGGAGTGGTACTGTGCAGTGTATATATACAGGACAAGAGGAGTGGTACTGTGCAGTGTATATATACAGGAAAGGAGGAGTGGTACTGTGCAGTGTATATATACAGGACAGGAGGAGTGGTACTGTGCAGTGTATATATACAGGACAGGAGGAGTGGTACTGTGCAGTGTATATATACAGGACAAGAGGAGTGGTACTGTGTAGTGTATATATACAGGAAAGGAGGAGTGGTACTGTGCAGTGTATATATACAGGACAGGAGGAGTGGTACTGTGCACTGTATATATACAGGACAGGAGGAGTGGTACTGTGCAGTGTATATATACAGTACAGGAGGAGTGGTACTGTGCAGTGTATATATACAGGACAGGAGGAGTGGTACTGTGCAGTGTATATATACAGGACAGGAGGAGTGGTACTGTGCAGTGTATATATACAGGACAGGAGGAGTGGTACTGTGCAGTGTATATATACAGGACAAGAGGAGTGGTACTGTGCAGTGTATATATACAGGAAAGGAGGAGTGGTACTGTGCAGTGTATATATACAGGACAGGAGGAGTGGTACTGTGCAGTGTATATATACAGGACAGGAGGAGTGGTACTGTGCAGTGTATATATACAGGACAAGAGGAGTGGTACTGTGCAGTGTATATATACAGGAAAGGAGGAGTGGTACTGTGCAGTGTATATATACAGGACAGGAGGAGTGGTACTGTGCAGTGTATATATACAGGACAGGAGGAGTGGTACTGTGCAGTGTATATATACAGGACAAGAGGAGTGGTACTGTGTAGTGTATATATACAGGACAGGAGGAGCGATACTGTGCAGTGTATATATACAGGACAGGAGGAGTGGTACTGTGCAGTGTATATATACAGGACAGGAGGAGTGGTACTGTGCAGTGTATATATACAGGACAGGAGGAGCGGTACTGTGCAGTGTATATATACAGGACAGGAGGAGTGGTACTGTGTAGTGTATATATACAGGACAGGAGGAGCGGTACTGTGCAGTGTATATATACAGGACAGGAGGAGTGGTACTGTGCAGTGTATATATAAAGGACAGGAGGAGTGGTACTGTGCAGTGTATATACAGGACAGAAGGAGTGGTACTGTGCAGTGTATATATACAGGACAGGAGGAGAGGTACTGTGCAGTGTATATATACAGGAGGAGTGGTACTGTGCAGTGTATATATACAGGACAGGAGGAGTGGTACTGTGCAGTGTATATATACAGGACAGGAGGAGTGGTACTGTGCAGTGTATATACAGGACAGAAGGAGTGGTACTGTGCAGTGTATATATACAGGACAGGAGGAGAGGTACTGTGCAGTGTATATATACAGGAGGAGTGGTACTGTGCAGTGTATATATACAGGACAGGAGGAGCGGTACTGTGCAGTGTATATATACAGGACAGGAGGAGTGGTACTGTGTAGTGTATATATACAGGACAGGAGGAGCGGTACTGTGCAGTGTATATATACAGGACAGGAGGAGTGGTACTGTGCAGTGTATATATAAAGGACAGGAGGAGTGGTACTGTGCAGTGTATATACAGGACAGAAGGAGTGGTACTGTGCAGTGTATATATACAGGACAGGAGGAGAGGTACTGTGCAGTGTATATATACAGGAGGAGTGGTACTGTGCAGTGTATATATACAGGACAGGAGGAGTGGTACTGTGCAGTGTATATATACAGGACAGGAGGAGTGGTACTGTGCAGTGTATATACAGGACAGGAGGAGAGGTACTGTGCAGTGTATATATACAGGACAGGAGGAGTGGTACTGTGTAGTGTATATATACAGGAGGAGTGGTACTGTGCAGTGTATATATACAGGACAGGAGGAGTGGTACTGTGCAGTGTATATACAGGACAGAAGGAGTGGTACTGTGCAGTGTATATATACAGGGCAGGAGGAGTGGTACTGTGCAGTGTATATATACAGGACAAGAGGAGTGGTACTGTGCAGTGTATATATACAGGAGGAGTGGTACTGTGCAGTGTATATATACAGGACAGGAGGAGTGGTACTGTGCAGTGTATATATACAGGACAGGAGGAGTGGTACTGTGTAGTGTATATATACAGGATGAGTGGTACTGTGTAGTGTATATATACAGGAGGAGTGGTACTGTGCAGTGTATATATACAGGACAGGAGGAGTGGTACTGTGCAGTGTATATACAGGACAGAAGGAGTGGTACTGTGCAGTGTATATATACAGGGCAGGAGGAGTGGTACTGTGCAGTGTATATATACAGGAGGAGTGGTACTGTGCAGTGTATATATACAGGAGGAGTGGTACTGTGCAGTGTATATATGCAGGACAGGAGAAGTGGTACTGTGCAGTGTATATATACAGGACAGGAGGAGTGGTACTGTGCAGTGTATATATACAGGACAGGAGGAGTGGTACTGTGCGGTGTATATATACAGGAGGAGTGGTACTGTGCAGTGTATATATACAGGAGGAGTGGTACTGTGCAGTGTATATATACAGGAGGAGTGGTACTGTGCAGTGTATATATACAGGACAGGAGGAGTGGTACTGTGCAGTGTTTATATACAGGAGGAGTGGTACTGTGCAGTGTATATATACAGGAGGAGTGGTACTGTGCAGTGTATATATACAGGACAGGAGGAGTGGTACTGTGCAGTGTATATATACAGGAGGAGTGGTACTGTGCAGTGTATATATACAGGACAGGAGGAGTGGTACTGTGCAGTGTATATATACAGGACAGGAGGAGTGGTACTGTGTAGTGTATATATACAGGAGGAGTGGTACTGTGCAGTGTATATATACAGGAGGAGTGGTACTGTGCAGTGTATATATACAGGACAGGAGGAGTGGTACTGTGCAGTGTATATATACAGGAGGAGTGGTACTGTGCAGTGTATATATACAGGACAGGAGGAGTGGTACTGTGCAGTGTATATATACAGGGCAGGAGGAGTGGTACTGTGCAGTGTATATATACAGGAGGAGTGGTACTGTGCAGTGTATATATACAGGAGGAGTGGTACTGTGCAGTGTATATACACAGGACAGGAGGAGTGGTACTGTGCAGTGTATATATACAGGACAGGAGGAGTGGTACTGTGCAGTGTATATATACAGGGCAGGAGGAGTGGTACTGTGCAGTGTATATATACAGGAGGAGTGGTACTGTGCAGTGTATATATACAGGAGGAGTGGTACTGTGCAGTGTATATATACAGGACAGGAGGAGTGGTACTGTGCAGTGTATATATACAGGACAGGAGGAATGGTACTGTGCAGTGTATATATACAGGGCAGGAGGAGTGGTACTGTGCAGTGTATATATACAGGACAGGAGGAGTGGTACTGTGCAGTGTATATATACAGGGCAGGAGGAGTGGTACTGTGCAGTGTATATATACAGGACAGGAGGAGTGGTACTGTGCAGTGTATATATACAGGGCAGGAGGAGTGGTACTGTGCAGTGTATATATACAGGACAGGAGCAGAGGTACTGTGCAGTGTATATATACAGGACAGAAGGAGTGGTACTGTGCAGTGTATATGTACAGGACAGGAGGAGTGGTTGTCACGATATGGTATGAAATATCATAAGTAGTTCTCTAGCCTGTGTGGGCTAAGCCCCCCCTTCTCGGAGTAACAGTTGTAGCTGCAAATTCCTGGCTTTCCTTCTCAGAGAGTGTGGGGGTTAGAAGTTTTATGGCCGAACGGAATTTACGACTGGCATTTCCTGTGTAAGCTCTTGTCCAGCTAGAACAGGAAAAATGGCTCCAAAAATCCATGAAAGATTCTTTGTTTAGTTTTTGTTAGATGTTAGGCAAACGATTTAAGCTAGACATACGAAAATATATATTCGTAGTCCCACTCGGTGTAGCTACACATCTCATGAAACACGAGTTTCTAACTCCATCTGGTAAAGAAGTAGGGTTTTCTCTGTAAATATGTATCCCAGATAGGACATATTTGATCTCATTAGAATGCTCACGTTAATCTGAGATGAATGATGAGCTTTTTAGGACGCTGACATGTTTTGTAGTGAAGTTATAGAAATCAGAGAGAATAGTTTAAAGTTTAGGCAGAATGTAGAGAGAGGAGGGTCTGGATAAGCCAGCCTTTCTGTGATGTCACAGCCTTAATGTTTTAAGTGTCTGGCAGGCTCTGAGGAGTCACTTTTTGCTGATTTCTCCTTCTGGACTGCTTTGTCCTATTGTCCTGGAAGAGCTGGTACATCCCATGGACTGGGATGTATGGAAACTGCACTAGCCTGGTTGCTTGTCATGCTTTAAACATGTAAGTGTTGCTTTTCTCATTTATTCCCTTTATGTTATAATTACCCATGTACATATTTGCAATTGTCTCATTTGTAACATCTTTATAAACTATTTTTGATAAAGCACGGCCTAATTATTTTTAAGGGGAATCGTGACAATTGGTGGCAAGGCGGTGGGATATCTTAGAGCATTAGTGATTTGGTTTGAGTAATCATTCCTCTCACTAAAAACTTGCAGAAAGTTCTTGCGAGGACTCTGCGCAAATAAGTTTGGAGAACGAACTCAGTGCTTTTTAGTTGTGAGACAATTGTGTACTGGTAATTATCCCCTCCCTTTCTCTTCGTTTTTCTATCCTATCTTTTATTTGGCAACCATGGTTGGGCTGGGAGAAACCTTTTATGAGCAGCAGACCAGAGACACCCTTGTCGCCTTATGCAAGACACAGCACATTGACTTTGCAAGCAAAAACAAAGCCCAACTGGTCGCAGATCTGGTGCAATGGGAAGCCGCTCGAGACCAATCTCAGAGCTCAGAGGCCGCAGAAGCCAGCACCAGCGAACATGGTGCTGCAGCAGAGGTCCAACCACTGAATGCTGGCCCTGTTAGCAATCCGGGCGAATTGGACCCCCACCTGCAGGCGGCCTTGAAAGAATTCCCCATTGACGACCATGAGAGACGTCTGCAGCTGATCCAGCAATACCAGGAGCGAGCCGAGAGAGAGGCCCGAGCTGAGAGAGAGGCCCAGCGAGCCGAGCGGCAAGCTGAGCGGGAGTACCAGCTGCAGTTAGCCCGACTGCAAATGCAGGGGTTGTCTCAGACCAACCGTGAGCCTAGCAGCGCTCAGACACCGAAGCCCCGGCCTGATCACTTTCCTGTTATGGAGAAGGACGGAGATTTGGACACTTTTCTGCGGGCCTTTGAGAAAGCCTGCAGGCAGTACCAGCTGCCTACAGATGAATGGGCCCGATACCTGACACCAGGGCTGAAAGGTAAAGCTCTGGAGGCGTTTGCTGCCCTCCCTCAAGAACAAGATGGTGACTATGAGGCCATCAAGCAGGCCCTGATAGCCAAGTACCAGCTTACACCCGAGGTGTACCGTAGAAAGTTCCGGACCCTCCAACGTGGCCCACACGACAGTTACAGTGATGTGGTGCATGGACTGGGGACCCACTTTGACCAGTGGACCCAAGGACTGTCAGTGACCACCTTTGCACAGCTGCGAGACCTGATGATCAAAGACCAGTTTTTTCATCTTTGCCCAGCTGAGGTGCGACAGTTCGTGATGGACAGAGAACCCAAAGACGTGACGAAAGCAGCGCAGATTGCCGATGCCTATGAGGCCAACCGTAGATCGGAAGCGCGGAAGCCAGTCACCACCAGCTGGAGAGGGGGTAAGCCTGCAACCAACGCCAGTACCCCTGCCAGCCAGCACACCCGAGGTCCTGGCCCTGTGGCCAACAGCACCAGACCTACCACCGAACCTCGCACGTGTCACACCTGCAAGCGGCCTGGGCATATCAGTACCTTCTGTCCAGACAGGCCGAAGAACCCCCCAGCCAAGGCCCCAGGGCCTAATGCAGCAGTTCTTTTTGTGGGTGGTGTGGTTGGGAGGGTGTGTGACAACGTACAGCCCGTCACTGTGGGAGGCCATGTTGCTACAGGCCTCAAGGACACCGGGGCTGAACGAACCCTCATCCGACCCGAACTGGCGGCCCCTGAAGAAATCATTCCGGGGAAAACCCTAACTGTCACTGGGATTGGGGGCATCAGCTGTCCCTTACCAATGGCCCGGGTTTTTATTGATTGGGGTGCTGGGAGCGGGGTGAAGGAAGTGGGGCTGTCTGATAATTTGCCCACTGATGTTTTGTTGGGGACTGATTTGGGGAGGATGTATGCATACTACGTTCCTGACACCCCTCCCCAATCTACTAATGAGGGTAAAGTTAACCCTGATGATGATGATGATGGGAAATCGCATGTGTTACCTGACCATGCTTTATCTTGTGTTGATGCATCTACTAATGATTTTTTCCCTAGGATTGATGGTGAAAATGTTGTACCTGTGCCAGCTGAACCTGATAATGATTTTTCTGTGAAGGTTAATGTGTCCATAGGTACAGGTGTGCCCAGCCACGTCGCTCTGCGGAGTGAGACGGCTGAGGAACCCCTAACAGGGGCAAGTGTCGGTGCTACAGGAAATGGGGAGATGCATGGGAACCGTGAGGAAGGTGACGCCATGAAAGTGACCAGTGCCACCGAGGAAGGTAACTGGCCCATAAGTAGCACAGCCCCTGGAGTGTTGGGGGTGGATGGGGAGGTAGAGCCCATAGCAGCGCCGGCTGATGGGCCTGTAGAAATCCCCGGGGAGACAGCCTATGTAGCTGCTGTCACCCGCAGTCAGAGTGCCCGGAACGCAGATAACTGTCTGCCTTCCGGACCCTCCTCAGTCACCACTGTGACTGAACCAGAGGTGGACCCAGAGCAGGTCCAAGAGGGTTCCCGTGGGGAAGGGACCCTGACGTCGCTTTTGGCTTCCCCTAGCCAGGAGTTTCAGGCCGCTCTGCACACAGATGCGAGCCTAGAGAGTTTGAGACAACTCGCCGAGACGCCCACCTCCGTGACTGATAAGGAGAGGGTGTTCTGGGAACGAGGAAGGTTATACCGGGAGACAGTACCCGGAGAATCACAAAAGGAGTGGTTGAGGGAAAGACAGCTGGTCGTCCCGCAGCAATTCCGGGGTGAGTTGTTGCGGATTGCCCATGAGATCCCGCTAGCTGGACACTTGGGGATCAGCAAAACTAAGGCCCGGCTGTCTCAACACTTCTATTGGCCTAAGATGGGGACAGATGTGTCAAACTACTGCCGCTCCTGTGTCACCTGTCAAAGAGTGGGGAAGGCAGGGCCTGCTCTTAAGGCTCCCCTGATCCCTTTGCCAGTGATAGAAGAGCCTTTCCAGAGGATCGCGGTGGACATTGTGGGCCCACTGGCCGTCCCCAGCAGCTCTGGAAAGCAATACATCCTTACTGTGGTAGACTATGCTACCCGGTACCCAGAGGCAGTAGCTCTGTCGTCAACTAGGGCAGATAAGGTGGCGGATGCCCTGTTGGCCATCTTTTCACGTGTAGGATTTCCCAGGGAAATGCTTACTGATCAAGGGACCCAATTTATGTCTCGCCTAATGGAGGCTCTCTGTAAGAAAATGCAGGTGAAGCACCTGGTATCGAGTGCGTACCACCCACAGACCAATGGCTTGTGTGAACGCTTCAATGGTACCCTCAAACAGATGCTACGCATGCTGGTTGAGACTCAAGGGCGCGACTGGGAGCGGTACCTCCCACACCTGCTGTTCGCTTACCGAGAGGTTCCGCAGGCCTCGACGGGGTTCTCCCCCTTCGAGCTCCTGTACGGCAGGCGAGTTCGGGGACCCCTTGGGTTGGTAAGAGAATCCTGGGAAGAGGAGCCGAACCCTTCTGAAGTGTCCCTAGTGGAGTATGTCATGCACTTCCGTGACAAGATGCAGACCCTGACGCAGTTGGTGCATGACAACATGACGCAGGCTCAGGCTGATCAGAAGCACTGGTACGACCAGAACGCCCGGGAGCGGACCTACCACGTGGGTCAAAAGGTGTGGGTGCTGGTCCCTGTACCAACGGATAAGCTTCAGGCAGCCTGGGAGGGCCCGTACGTCGTCCACCAACAGCTCAACCCGGTCACGTACGTGGTCACGCTTGACCACGCTCGGGGTAGGCGAAAGGCCTTTCACGTCAACATGATGAAGGCTCATCACGAACGTGAACCTTTCGTCCTCCCGGTCTGCAGCTTGCCCGAAGACGGTGAGGAAGACACCCTCCTGGACATGCTGGCCCAAGCCAAGGCCAATGGGTCCATCGAGGATGTGGAGGTAAGCGCCTCGTTAACTGAACCCCAGCGGGTACAGTTGCAAACCACACTGGAACCTTTCCGGGTCGTGTTCTCCAACCGACCTGGGAGGACTGAGTTAGCCGTCCACGAGGTGGACACCGGGAATCACGCCCCACTACGGCGAACACCCTATCGAATCTCTGACCAGGTGCAGCAGACTATGCGCCAAGAGATCGATGAGATGTTACAGCTGGGGGTGATTCGACGGTCAAAGAGCGCGTGGGCATCGCCTGTAGTCCTCGTGCCAAAGAAGGACCGGACCACACGGTTCTGCGTGGACTACAGGGGGCTCAACGCCATCACAGCCTCGGATGCGCACCCAATGCCGCGCATCGAGGAGCTGCTTGAGAAGTTAGCTGGCGCAAAATACCTGACAATAATGGATCTGAGTCGAGGATACTGGCAGATTCCCCTGAGCCCTGAGGCGCAGGAGAAGTCCGCCTTTATCACACCCTTTGGACTGTACGAGTCCACGGTCATGCCCTTCGGCATGAAGAATGCCCCTGCCACTTTCCAGCGGATGGTCAACCGCCTGCTTCAGGGACTGGAGACGTACGCCGTGGCGTACTTGGATGACATTGCCATCTTCAGTCCCTCCTGGAAGGAACACCTGCAGCATCTCGAGGAGGTGCTCAGGCGGATTCACCAAGCAGGACTGACTATCAAGCCGGGGAAGTGTCAGATGGGCAAGAGGGAGGTTCACTACCTAGGACACCGGGTAGGCGGAGGCACCCTGAAGCCAGAGCCGGAGAAAGTGGGCGCGATCGTGAACTGGCCCACTCCCGTGACCAAGAAACAGGTGATGTCCTTCTTGGGCACTGCAGGGTACTATAGGCGCTTCGTACCGCACTATAGTAGCCTGGCAAAACCTTTGACGGACCTCACCAGGAAGAAGCTACCCCACATCGTCAACTGGACAGATGGCTGTGAGGGGGCTTTCAAGGCGTTGAAAACCGCACTGTGCAACGCCCCTGTGTTGAAAGCAGTCGACAGCAGTCGACCGTTCTTGGTGCAGACCGACGCCAGCGAGTTTGGCCTTGGTGCTGTACTCAGCCAGGTTGACTCGGAGGACCAAGAGCACCCCGTGTTATACCTGAGTCGGAAACTTTTGCCGAGGGAAGTGGCCTACTCCACCATCGAGAAGGAGTGCCTGGCCATAGTCTGGGCCCTGCAGCGCTTGCAGCCCTACTTGTACGGTCACACCTTCACTGTGGTGACCGACCACAACCCTCTGCGCTGGCTAAACGCCATGTGTGGAACCAACGGCAGGTTGCTACGCTGGAGCCTTGCCCTTCAGCAGTTTGACTTCACCATTGAACATAAAACGGGCAAAGAGCATGGGAATGCAGATGGACTCTCCCGCCAGGGTGAACCTACTGAGGTGCCCATGGAGGCATACCGTGGGGTACTGCCTCCCTAGCGCACACCAAAAGGGGGAGGTGTCACGATATGGTATGAAATATCATAAGTAGTTCTCTAGCCTGTGTGGGCTAAGCCCCCCCTTCTCGGAGTAACAGTTGTAGCTGCAAATTCCTGGCTTTCCTTCTCAGAGAGTGTGGGAGTTAGAAGTTTTATGGCCGAACGGAATTTACGACTGGCATTTCCTGTGTAAGCTCTTGTCCAGCTAGAACAGGAAAAATGGCTCCAAAAATCCATGAAAGATTCTTTGTTTAGTTTTTGTTAGATGTTAGGCAAACGATTTAAGCTAGACATACGAAAATATATATTCGTAGTCCCACTCGGTGTAGCTACACATCTCATGAAACACGAGTTTCTAACTCCATCTGGTAAAGAAGTAGGGTTTTCTCTGTAAATATGTATCCCAGATAGGACATATTTGATCTCATTAGAATGCTCACGTTAATCTGAGATGAATGATGAGCTTTTTAGGACGCTGACATGTTTTGTAGTGAAGTTATAGAAATCAGAGAGAATAGTTTAAAGTTTAGGCAGAATGTAGAGAGAGGAGGGTCTGGATAAGCCAGCCTTTCTGTGATGTCACAGCCTTAATGTTTTAAGTGTCTGGCAGGCTCTGAGGAGTCACTTTTTGCTGATTTCTCCTTCTGGACTGCTTTGTCCTATTGTCCTGGAAGAGCTGGTACATCCCATGGACTGGGATGTATGGAAACTGCACTAGCCTGGTTGCTTGTCATGCTTTAAACATGTAAGTGTTGCTTTTCTCATTTATTCCCTTTATGTTATAATTACCCATGTACATATTTGCAATTGTCTCATTTGTAACATCTTTATAAACTATTTTTGATAAAGCACGGCCTAATTATTTTTAAGGGGAATCGTGACAATTGGTCGGAATTTACGACTGGCATTTCCTGTGTAAGCTCTTGTCCAGCTAGAACAGGAAAAATGGCTCCAAAAATCCATGAAAGATTCTTTGTTTAGTTTTTGTTAGATGTTAGGCAAACGATTTAAGCTAGACATACGAAAATATATATTCGTAGTCCCACTCGGTGTAGCTACACATCTCATGAAACACGAGTTTCTAACTCCATCTGGTAAAGAAGTAGGGTTTTCTCTGTAAATATGTATCCCAGATAGGACATATTTGATCTCATTAGAATGCTCACGTTAATCTGAGATGAATGATGAGCTTTTTAGGACGCTGACATGTTTTGTAGTGAAGTTATAGAAATCAGAGAGAATAGTTTAAAGTTTAGGCAGAATGTAGAGAGAGGAGGGTCTGGATAAGCCAGCCTTTCTGTGATGTCACAGCCTTAATGTTTTAAGTGTCTGGCAGGCTCTGAGGAGTCACTTTTTGCTGATTTCTCCTTCTGGACTGCTTTGTCCTATTGTCCTGGAAGAGCTGGTACATCCCATGGACTGGGATGTATGGAAACTGCACTAGCCTGGTTGCTTGTCATGCTTTAAACATGTAAGTGTTGCTTTTCTCATTTATTCCCTTTATGTTATAATTACCCATGTACATATTTGCAATTGTCTCATTTGTAACATCTTTATAAACTATTTTTGATAAAGCACGGCCTAATTATTTTTAAGGGGAATCGTGACATAGTAACATAGTAACATAGTAACATAGTTAGTAAGGCCGAAAAAAGACATTTGTCCATCCAGTTCAGCCTATATTCCATCATAATAAATACCCAGATCTACGTCCTTCTACAGAACCTAATAATTGTATGATACAATATTGTTCTGCTCCAGGAAGACATCCAGGCCTCTCTTGAACCCCTCGACTGAGTTCGCCATCACCACCTCCTCAGGCAAGCAATTCCAGATTCTCACTGCCCTAACAGTAAAGAATCCTCTTCTATGTTGGTGGAAAAACCTTCTCTCCTCCAGACGCAAAGAATGCCCCCTTGTGCCCGTCACCTTCCTTGGTATAAACAGATCCTCAGCGAGATATTTGTATTGTCCCCTTATATACTTATACATGGTTATTAGATCGCCCCTCAGTCGTCTTTTTTCTAGACTAAATAATCCTAATTTCGCTAATCTATCTGGGTATTGTAGTTCTCCCATCCCCTTTATTAATTTTGTTGCCCTCCTTTGTACTCTCTCTAGTTCCATTATATCCTTCCTGAGCACCGGTGCCCAAAACTGGACACAGTACTCCATCTGCGGTCTAACTAGGGATTTGTACAGAGGCAGTATAATGCTCTCATCATGTGTATCCAGACCTCTTTTAATGCACCCCATGATCCTGTTTGCCTTGGCAGCTGCTGCCTGGCACTGGCTGCTCCAGGTAAGTTTATCATTAACTAGGATCCCCAAGTCCTTCTCCCTGTCAGATTTACCCAGTGGTTTCCCGTTCAGTGTGTAATGGTGATGTTGATTCCCTCTTCCCATGTGTATAACCTTACATTTATCATTGTTAAACCTCATCTGCCACCTTTCAGCCCAAGTTTCCAACTTATCCAGATCCATCTGTAGCAGAATACTATCTTCTCTTGTATTAACTGCTTTACATAGTTTTGTATCATCTGCAAATATCGATATTTTACTGTGTAAACCTTCTACCAGATCATTAATGAATATGTTGAAGAGAACAGGTCCCAATACTGACCCCTGCGGTACCCCACTGGTCACAGCGACCCAGTTAGAGACTATACCATTTATAACCACCCTCTGCTTTCGTTTATAACCACCCTCTGCTTTCAGTGGTACTGTGCAGTGTATATACAGGACAGAAGGAGTGGTACTGTGCAGTGTATATATACAGGGCAGGAGGAGTGGTACTGTGCAGTGTATATATACAGGAGGAGTGGTACTGTGCAGTGTATATATACAGGGCAGGAGGAGTGGTACTGTGCAGTGTATATATACAGGACAGGAGGAGTGGTACTGTGCAGTGTATATATACAGGGCAGGAGGAGTGGTACTGTGCAGTGTATATATACAGGAGGAGTGGTACTGTGCAGTGTATATATACAGGGCAGGAGGAGTGGTACTGTGCAGTGTATATATACAGGACAGGAGGAGTGGTACTGTGCAGTGTGTATATACAGGAGGAGTGGTACTGTGCAGTGTATATATACAGGACAGGAGGAGTGGTACTGTGCAGTGTATATATACAGGGCAGGAGGAGTGGTACTGTGCAGTGTATATATACAGGACAGGAGGAGTGGTACTGTGCAGTGTGTATATATACAGGAGGAGTGGTACTGTGCAGTGTATATATACAGGACAGGAGGAGTGGTACTGTGCAGTGTATATATACAGGACAGGAGGAGTGGTACTGTGCAGTGTATATATACAGGACAGGAGGAATGGTACTGTGCAGTGTATATATACAGGACAGGAGGAGTGGTACTGTGCAGTGTATATATACAGGACAGGAGGAGTGGTACTGTGCAGTGTATACAGTGGGGCAAAAAAGTATTTAGTCAGTCAGCAATAGTGCAAGTTCCACCACTTAAAAAGATGAGAGGCGTCTGTAATTTACATCATAGGTAGACCTCAACTATGGGAGACAAACTGAGAAAAAAAAATCCAGAAAATCACATTGTCTGTTTTTTTAATATTTTATTTGCATATTATGGTGGAAAATAAGTATTTGGTCAGAAACAAAATTTCATCTCAATACTTTGTAATATATCCTTTGTTGGCAATGACAGAGGTCAAACGTTTTCTGTAAGTCTTCACAAGGTTGCCACACACTGTTGTTGGTATGTTGGCCCATTCTTCCATGCAGATCTCCTCTAGAGCAGTGATGTTTTTGGCTTTTCGCTTGGCAACACGGACTTTCAACTCCCTCCAATGGTTTTCTATAGGGTTGAGATCTGGAGACTGGCTAGGCCACTCCAGGACCTTGAAATGCTTCTTACGAAGCCACTCCTTCGTTGCCCTGGCGGTGGGCTTTGGATCATTGTCATGTTGAAAGACCGAGCCACGTTTCATCTTCAATGCCCTTGCTGATGGAAGGAGGTTTGCACTCAAAATCTCACGATACATGGCCCCATTCATTCTTTCATGTACCCGGATCAGTCGTCCTGGCCCCTTTGCAGAGAAACAGCCCCAAAGCATGATGTTTCCACCACCATGCTTTACAGTAGGTATGGTGTTTGATGGATGCAACTCAGTATTCTTTTTCCTCCAAACACGACAAGTTGTGTTTCTACCAAACAGTTCCAGTTTGGTTTCATCAGACCATAGGACATTCTCCCAAAACTCCTCTGGATCATCCAAATGCTCTCTAGCAAACTTCAGACGGGCCCGGACATGTACTGGCTTAAGCAGTGGGACACGTCTGGCACGGCAGGATCTGAGTCCATGGTGGCGTAGTGTGTTACTTATGGTAGGCCTTGTTTCATTGGTCCCAGCTCTCTGCAGTTCATTCACTAGGTCCCCCCACGTGGTTCTGGGATTTTTGCTCAACGTTCTTGTGATCATTCTGACCCCACGGGGTGGGATTTTGCGTGGAGCCCCAGATCGAGGGAGATTATCAGTGGTCTTGTATGTCTTCCATTTTCTAATTATTGCTCACACTGTTGATTTCTTCACTCCAAGCTGGTTGGCTATTGCAGATTCAGTCTTCCCAGCCTGGTGCAGGGCTACAATTTTGTTTCTGGTGTCCTTTGACAGCTCTTTGGTCTTCACCATAGTGGAGTTTGGAGTCAGACTGTTTGAGGGTGTGCACAGGTGTCTTTTTATACTGATAACAAGTTTAAACAGGTGCCATTACTACAGGTAATGAGTGGAGGAAAGAGGAGACTCTTAAAGAAGAAGTTACAGGTCTGTGAGAGCCAGAAATCTTGATTGTTTGTTTCTGACCAAATACTTATTTTCCACCATAATATGCAAAAAAAATGATAAAAAAACAGACAATGTGATTTTCTGGATTTTTTTTTCTCAGTTTATCTCCCATAGTTGAGGTCTACCTATGATGTAAATTACAGACGCCTCTCATCTTTTTAAGTGGTGGAACTTGCACTATTGCTGACTGACTAAATACTTTTTTGCCCCACTGTATATACAGGACAGGAGGAATGGTACTGTGCAGTGTATATATACAGGACAGGAGGAGTGGTACTGTGCAGTGTATATATACAGGACAGGAGGAGTGGTACTGTGCAGTGTATATATACAGGAGGAGTGGTACTGTGTAGTGTATATATACAGGACAGGAGGAGCGGTACTGTGCAGTGTATATATACAGGAGGAGTGGTACTGTGCAGTGTATATATACAGGACAGGAGGAGTGGTACTGTGCAGTGTATATATACAGGACAGGAGGAGTGGTACTGTGCAGTGTATATATACAGGACAGGAGGAGTGGTACTGTGCAGTGTATATATACAGGACAGGAGGAATGGTACTGTGCAGTGTATATATACAGGACAGGAGGAGTGGTACTGTGCAGTGTATATATACAGGACAGGAGGAGTGGTACTGTGCAGTGTATATATACAGGACAGGAGGAGTGGTACTGTGCAGTGTATATATACAGGACAGGAGGAGTGGTACTGTGCAGTGTATATATACAGGACAGGAGGAGTGGTACTGTGCAGTGTATATATACAGGAGTGGTACTGTGCAGTGTATATATACAGGACAGGAGGAGTGGTACTGTGCAGTGTATATATACAGGACAGGAGGAGTGGTACTGTGCAGTATATATATACAGGACAGGAGGAGTGGTACTGTGCAGTGTATATATACAGGACAGGAGGAATGGTACTGTGCAGTGTATATATACAGGACAGGAGGAGTGGTACTGTGCAGTGTATATATACAGGACAGGAGGAGTGGTACTGTGCAGTGTATATATACAGGACAGGAGGAGTGGTACTGTGCAGTGTATATATACAGGACAGGAGGAGTGGTACTGTGCAGTGTATATATACAGGACAGGAGGAGTGGTACTGTGCAGTGTATATATACAGGATAGGAGGAGTGGTACTGTGCAGTGTATATATACAGGACAGGAGGGGTGGTACTGTGCAGTGTATATATACAGGACAGGAGGAGTGGTACTGTGCAGTGTGTATATACAGGACAGGAGGAGTGGTACTGTGCAGTGTACATATACAGGACAGGAGGAGTGGTACTGTGCAGTGTATATATACAGGACAGGAGGAGTGGTACTGTGCAGTGTATATATACAGGACAGGAGGAGTGGTACTGTGCTGTGTATATATACAGGAGGAGTGGTACTGTGCAGTGTATATATACAGGACAGGAGGAGCGGTACTGTGCAGTGTATATATACAGGACAGGAGGAGCGGTACTGTGCAGTGTATATATACAGGACAGGAGGAGTGGTACTGTGCAGTGTATATATACAGGACAGGAGGAGTGGTACTGTGCAGTGTATATATACAGGATAGGAGGAGTGGTACTGTGCAGTGTATATATACAGGACAGGAGGAGTGGTACTGTGCAGTGTATATATACAGGAGGAGTGGTACTGTGCAGTGTATAAATACAGGACAGGAGGAGTGGTACTGTGCAGTGTATATATACAGGACAGGAGGAGTGGTACTGTGCAGTGTATATATACAGGACAGGAGGAGTGGCACTGTGCAGTGTATATATACAGGACAGGAGGAGTGGTACTGTGCAGTGTATATATACAGGAGGAGTGGTACTGTGCAGTGTATATATACAGGACAGGAGGAGTGGTACTGTGCAGTGTATATATACAGGACAGGAGGAGTGGTACTGTGCAGTGTATATATACAGGACAGGAGGAGTGGTACTGTGCAGTGTATATATACAGGAAAGGAGGAGTGGTACTGTGCAGTGTATATATACAGGACAGGAGGAGTGGTACTGTGCAGTGTATATATACAGGACAGGAGGAGTGGTACTGTGCAGTGTATATATACAGGACAGGAGGAGCGGTACTGTGCAGTGTATATATACAGGACAGGAGGAGTGGTACTGTGCAGTGTATATATACAGGACAGGAGGAGTGGTACTGTGCAGTGTATATATACAGGACAGGAGGAGTGGTACTGTGCAGTGTATATATACAGGACAGGAGGAGCGGTACTGTGCAGTGTATATATACAGGACAGGAGGAGTGGTACTGTGCAGTGTATATATACAGGACAGGAGGAGTGGTACTGTGCAGTGTATATATACAGGACAGGAGGAGTGGTACTGTGCAGTGTATATATACAGGACAGGAGGAGTGGTACTGTGCAGTGTATATATACAGGATAGGAGGAGTGGTACTGTGCAGTGTATGTATACAGGACAGGAGGAGTGGTACTGTGCAGTGTATATATACAGGAGGAGTGGTACTGTGCAGTGTATATATACAGGACAGGAGGAGTGGTACTGTGCAGTGTATATATACAGGACAGGAGGAGTGGTACTGTGCAGTGTATATATACAGGACAGGAGGAGTGGTACTGTGCAGTGTATATATACAGGACAGGAGGAGTGGTACTGTGCAGTGTATATATACAGGACAGGAGGAGTGGTACTGTGTAGTGTATATATACAGGACAGGAGGAGTGGTACTGTGCAGTGTATATATACAGGACAGGAGGAGTGGTACTGTGCAGTGTATATATACAGGACAGGAGGAGTGGTACTGTGCAGTGTATATATACAGGACAGGAGGAGTGGTACTGTGTAGTGTATATATACAGGACAGGAGGAGTGGTACTGTGCAGTGTATATATACAGGACAGGAGGAGTGGTACTGTGCAGTGTATATATACAGGAGGAGTGGTACTGTGCAGTGTATATATACAGGACAGGAGGAGTGGTACTGTGCAGTGTATATATACAGGACAGGAGGAGTGGTACTGTGCAGTGTATATATACAGGACAGGAGGAATGGTACTGTGCAGTGTATATATACAGGACAGGAGGAGTGGTACTGTGCAGTGTATATATACAGGACAGGAGGAGTGGTACTGTGCAGTGTATATATACAGGACAGGAGGAGTGGTACTGTGCAGTGTATATATACAGGACAGGAGGAGTGGTACTGTGCAGTGTATATATACAGGACAGGAGGAGTGGTACTGTGCAGTGTATATATACAGGAGGAGTGGTACTGTGCAGTGTATATATACAGGACAGGAGGAGTGGTACTGTGCAGTGTATATATACAGGACAGGAGGAGTGGTACTGTGCAGTGTATATATACAGGACAGGAGGAGTGGTACTGTGCAGTGTATATATACAGGACAGGAGGAATGGTACTGTGCAGTGTATATATACAGGACAGGAGGAGTGGTACTGTGCAGTGTATATATACAGGACAGGAGGAGTGGTACTGTGCAGTGTATATATACAGGACAGGAGGAGTGGTACTGTGCAGTGTATATATACAGGACAGGAGGAGTGGCACTGTGCAGTGTATATATACAGGACAGGAGGAGTGGTACTGTGCAGTGTATATATACAGGATAGGAGGAGTGGTACTGTGCAGTGTATATATACAGGACAGGAGGGGTGGTACTGTGCAGTGTATATATACAGGACAGGAGGAGTGGTACTGTGCAGTGTGTATATACAGGACAGGAGGAGTGGTACTGTGCAGTGTACATATACAGGACAGGAGGAGTGGTACTGTGCAGTGTATATATACAGGACAGGAGGAGTGGTACTGTGCAGTGTATATATACAGGACAGGAGGAGTGGTACTGTGCAGTGTATATATACAGGAGGAGTGGTACTGTGCAGTGTATATATACAGGACAGGAGGAGCGGTACTGTGCAGTGTATATATACAGGACAGGAGGAGTGGTACTGTGCAGTGTATATATACAGGACAGGAGGAGTGGTACTGTGCAGTGTATATATACAGGATAGGAGGAGTGGTACTGTGCAGTGTATATATACAGGACAGGAGGAGCGGTACTGTGTAGTATATATATACAGGAGGAGCGGTACTGTGCAGTGTATATATACAGGAGGAGTGGTACTGTGCAGTGTATATATACAGGAGGAGTGGTACTGTGCAGTGTATATATACAGGACAGGAGGAGTGGTACTGTGCAGTGTATATATACAGGACAGGAGGAGTGGTACTGTGCAGTATATATATACAGGATAGGAGGAGTGGTACTGTGCAGTGTATATATACAGGACAGGAGGAGTGGTACTGTGCAGTGTATATATACAGGAGGAGTGGTACTGTGCAGTGTATAAATACAGGACAGGAGGAGTGGTACTGTGCAGTGTATACATACAGGACAGGAGGAGTGGTACTGTGCAGTGTATATATACAGGAGGAGTGGTACTGTGCAGTGTATATATACAGGACAGGAGGAGTGGTACTGTGCAGTGTATATATACAGGACAGGAGGAGTGGTACTGTGCAGTGTATATATACAGGATAGGAGGAGTGGTACTGTGCAGTGTATGTATACAGGACAGGAGGAGTGGTACTGTGCAGTGTATATATAGAGGACAGGAGGAGTGGTACTGTGCAGTGTATATATACAGGAGGAGTGGTACTGTGCAGTGTATATATACAGGGCAGGAGGAGTGGTACTGTGCAGTGTATATATACAGAACAGGAGGAGTGGTACTGTGCAGTGTATATATACAGGACAGGAGGAGTAGTACTGTGCAGTGTATATACAGGACAGGAGGAGTGGTACTGTGCAGTGTATATATACAGGAGGAGTGGTACTGTGCAGTGTATATATACAGGACAGGAGGAGTGGTACTGTGCAGTGTATATATACAGGAGGAGTGGTACTGTGCAGTGTATATATACAGGGCAGGAGGAGTGGTACTGTGCAGTGTATATATACAGAACAGGAGGAGTGGTACTGTGCAGTGTATATATACAGGACAGGAGGAGTAGTACTGTGCAGTGTATATACAGGACAGGAGGAGTGGTACTGTGCAGTGTATATATACAGGAGGAGTGGTACTGTGCAGTGTATATATACAGGAGGAGTGGTACTGTGCAGTGTATATATACAGGACAGGAGGAGTGGTACTGTGCAGTGTATATATACAGGACAGGAGGAGTGGTACTGTGCAGTGTATATATACAGGACAGGAGGAGTGGTACTGTGCAGTGTATATATACAGTACAGGAGGAGGGGTACTGTGCAGTGTATATATACAGGACAAGAGGAGTGGTACTGTGCAGTGTATATATACAGAACAGGAGGAGTGGTACTGTGCAGTGTATATATACAGGAGGAGTGGTACTGTGCAGTGTATATATACAGGACAGGAGGAGTGGTACTGTGCAGTGTATATATACAGGACAGGAGGAGTGGTACTGTGCAGTGTATATATACAGGACAGGAGGAGTGGTACTGTGCAGTGTATATATACAGGACAGGAGGAGTGGTACTGTGCAGTGTATATATACAGGACAGGAGGAGTGGTACTGTGCAGTGTATATATACAGGACAGGAGGAGTGGTACTGTGCAGTGTATATATACAGGAGGAGTGGTACCGTGCAGTGTATATATACAGGGCAGGAGGAGTGGTACTGTGCAGTGTATATATACAGGATAAGAGGAGTGGTACTGTGCAGTGTATATATACAGGAGGAGTGGTACTGTGCAGTGTATATATACAGGACAGGAGGAGTGGTACTGTGCAGTGTATATATACAGGAGGAGTGGTACTGTGCAGTGTATATATACAGGACAGGAGGAGTGGTACTGTGCAGTGTATATATACAGGAGGAGTGGTACTGTGCAGTGTATATATACAGGGCAGGAGGAGTGGTACTGTGCAGTGTATATATACAGGACAGGAGGAGTGGTACTGTGCAGTGTATATATACAGGACAGGAGGAGAGGTACTGTGCAGTGTATATATATACAGGACAGGAGGAGTGGTACTGTGCAGTGTATATATACAGGACAGGAGGAGTGGTACTGTGCAGTGTATATATACAGGACAGGAGGAGTGGTACTGTGCAGTGTGTATATACAGGATAGGAGGAGCGGTACTGTGCAGTGTATATATACAGGACAGGAGGAGTGGTACTGTGCAGTGTATATATACAGGAGGAGTGGTACTGTGCAGTGTATATATACAGGAGGAGTGGTACTGTGCAGTGTATATATACAGGATAGGAGGAGTGGTACTGTGCAGTGTATATATACAGGAGGAGCGGTACTGTGCAGTGTATATATACAGGAGGAGTGGTACTGTGCAGTGTATATATACAGGACAAGAGGAGTGGTACTGTGCAGTGTATATATACAGGACAGGAGGAGTGGTACTGTGCAGTGTATATATACAGGAGGAGTGGTACTGTGCAGTGTATATATACAGGACAGGAGGAGTGGTACTGTGCAGTGTATATATACAGGACAAGAGGAGTGGTACTGTGCAGTGTATATATACAGGACAGGAGGAGTGGTACTGTGCAGTGTATATATACAGGAGGAGTGGTACTGTGCAGTGAATATATACAGGACAGGAGGAGCGGTACTGTGCAGTGTATATATACAGGACAAGAGGAGTGGTACTGTGCAGTGTATATATACAGGACAGGAGGAGTGGTACTGTGCAGTGTATATATACAGGATGAGTGGTACTGTGTAGTGTATATATACAGGAGGAGTGGTACTGTGCAGTGTATATATACAGGACAGGAGGAGTGGTACTGTGCAGTGTATATACAGGACAGACGGAGTGGTACTGTGCAGTGTATATATACAGGGCAGGAGGAGTGGTACTGTGCAGGGTATATATACAGGAGGAGTGGTACTGTGCAGTGTATATATACAGGAGGAGTGGTACTGTGCAGTGTATATATGCAGGACAGGAGGAGTGGTACTGTGCAGTGTATATATACAGGACAGGAGGAGTGGTACTGTGCAGTGTATATATACAGGACAGGAGGAGTGGTACTGTGCGGTGTATATATACAGGACAGGAGGAGTGGTACTGTGCAGTGTATATATACAGGAGGAGTGGTACTGTGCAGTGTATATATACAGGAGGAGTGGTACTGTGCAGTGTATATATACAGGACAGGAGGAGTGGTACTGTGCAGTGTATATATACAGGAGGAGTGGTACTGTGCAGTGTATATATACAGGACAGGAGGAGTGGTACTGTGCAGTGTATATATACAGGACAGGAGGAGTGGTACTGTGCAGTGTATATATACAGGAGGAGTGGTACTGTGCAGTGTATATATACAGGAGGAGTGGTACTGTGCAGTGTATATATACAGGACAGGAGGAGTGGTACTGTGCAGTGTATATATACAGGAGGAGTGGTACTGTGCAGTGTATATATACAGGACAGGAGGAGTGGTACTGTGCAGTGTATATATACAGGGCAGGAGGAGTGGTACTGTGCAGTGTATATATACAGGAGGAGTGGTACTGTGCAGTGTATATATACAGGAGGAGTGGTACTGTGCAGTGTATATATACAGGACAGGAGGAGTGGTACTGTGCAGTGTATATATACAGGACAGGAGGAGTGGTTCTGTGCAGTGTATATATACAGGACAGGAGGAATGGTACTGTGCAGTGTATATATACAGGGCAGGAGGAGTGGTACTGTGCAGTGTATATATACAGGACAGGAGGAGTGGTACTGTGCAGTGTATATATACAGGGCAGGAGGAGTGGTACTGTGCAGTGTATATATACAGGACAGGAGGAGTGGTACTGTGCAGTGTATATATACAGGGCAGGAGGAGTGGTACTGTGCAGTGTATATATACAGGACAGGAGCAGTGGTACTGTGCAGTGTATATATACAGGACAGAAGGAGTGGTACTGTGCAGTGTATATGTACAGGACAGGAGGAGTGGTACTGTGCAGTGTATATACAGGACAGAAGGAGTGGTACTGTGCAGTGTATATATACAGGGCAGGAGGAGTGGTACTGTGCAGTGTATATATACAGGAGGAGTGGTACTGTGCAGTGTATATATACAGGAGGAGTGGTACTGTGCAGTGTATATATACAGGACAGGAGGAGTGGTACTGTGCAGTGTATATATACAGGACAGGAGGAGTGGTACTGTGCAGTGTATATATACAGGGCAGGAGGAGTGGTACTGTGCAGTGTATATATACAGGACATGAGGAGTGGTACTGTGCAGTGTATATATACAGGGCAGGAGGAGTGGTACTGTGCAGTGTATATATACAGGACAGGAGGAGTGGTACTGTGCAGTGTATATATATACAGGGCAGGAGGAGTGGTACTGTGCAGTGTATATATACAGGACAGGAGGAGTGGTACTGTGCAGTGTATATATACAGGAGGAGTGGTACTGTGCAGTGTATATATACAGGACAGGAGGAGTGGTACTGTGCAGTGTATATATACAGGACAGGAGGAGTGGTACTGTGCAGTGTATATATACAGGACAGGAGGAATGGTACTGTGCAGTGTATATATACAGGACAGGAGGAGTGGTACTGTGCAGTGTATATATACAGGACAGGAGGAGTGGTACTGTGCAGTGTATATGTACAGGACAGGAGGAATGGTACTGTGCAGTGTATATATACAGGACAGGAGGAGTGGTACTGTGCAGTGTATATATACAGGACAGGAGGAGTGGTACTGTGCAGTGTATATATACAGGACAGGAGGAGTGGTACTGTGCAGTGTATATATACAGGAGGAGTGGTACTGTGCAGTGTATATATACAGGACAGGAGGAGTGGTACTGTGCAGTGTATATATACAGGACAGGAGGAGTGGTACTGTGCAGTGTATATATACAGGACAGGAGGAGTGGTACTGTGCAGTGTATATATACAGGACAGGAGGAATGGTACTGTGCAGTGTATATATACAGGACAGGAGGAGTGGTACTGTGCAGTGTATATATACAGGACAGGGGGAGTGGTACTGTGCAGTGTATATATACAGGACAGGAGGAGTGGTACTGTGCAGTGTATATATACAGGACAGGAGGAGTGGTACTGTGCAGTGTATATATACAGGACAGGAGGAGTGGTACTGTGCAGTGTATATATACAGGACAGGAGGAGCGGTACTGTGCAGTGTATATATACAGGAGGAGCGGTACTGTGCAGTGTATATATACAGGACAGGAGGAGCGGTACTGTGCAGTGTATATATACAGGACAGGAGGAGCGGTACTGTGCAGTGTATATATACAGGACAGGAGGAGCGGTACTGTGCACTGTATATATACAGGACAGGAGGAGTGGTACTGTGCAGTGTATATATACAGGACAGGAGGAGTGGTACTGTGCAGTGTATATATACAGGACAGGAGGAGTGGTACTGTGCAGTGTATACATACAGGACAGGAGGAGTGGTACTGTGCAGTGTATATATACAGGACAGGAGGAGTGGTACTGTGCAGTGTATATATACAGGACAAGAGGAGTGGTACTGTGCAGTGTATATATACAGGACAGGAGGAGTGGTACTGTGCAGTGTATATATACAGGACAGGAGGAGTGGTACTGTGCAGTGTATATATACAGGACAGGAGGAGTGGTACTGTGCAGTGTATATATACAGGACAGGAGGAGTGGTACTGTGCAGTGTATATATACAGGACAGGAAGAGTGGTACTGTGCAGTGTATATATACAGGACAAGAGGAGTGGTACTGTGCAGTGTATATATACAGGACAGGAGGAGTGGTACTGTGCAGTGTATATATACAGGACAGGAGGAGTGGTACTGTGCAGTGTATATATACAGGACAAGAGGAGTGGTACTGTGTAGTGTATATATACAGGACAGGAGGAGCGGTACTGTGCAGTGTATATATACAGGACAGGAGGAGTGGTACTGTGCAGTGTATATATACAGGACAGGAGGAGTGGTACTGTGCAGTGTATATATACAGGACAGGAGGAGCGGTACTGTGCAGTGTATATATACAGGACAGGAGGAGTGGTACCGTGTAGTGTATATATACAGGACAGGAGGAGCGGTACTGTGCAGTGTATATATACAGGACAGGAGGAGTGGTACTGTGCAGTGTATATATACAGGACAGGAGGAGTGGTACTGTGCAGTGTATATACAGGACAGAAGGAGTGGTACTGTGCAGTGTATATATACAGGAGGAGTGGTACTGTGCAGTGTATATATACAGGACAGGAGGAGAGGTACTGTGCAGTGTATATATACAGGACAGGAGGAGTGGTACTGTGTAGTGTATATATACAGGAGGAGTGGTACTGTGCAGTGTATATATACAGGACAGGAGGAGTGGTACTGTGCAGTGTATATACAGGACAGAAGGAGTGGTACTGTGCAGTGTATATATACAGGGCAGGAGGAGTGGTACTGTGCAGTGTATATATACAGGACAAGAGGAGTGGTACTGTGCAGTGTATATATACAGGAGGAGTGGTACTGTGCAGTGTATATATACAGGACAGGAGGAGTGGTACTGTGCAGTGTATATATACAGGACAGGAGGAGCGGTACTGTGCAGTGTATATATACAGGACAGCAGGAGTGGTACTGTGCAGTGTATATATACAGGACAGGAGGAGTGGTACTGTGCAGTGTATATATACAGGACAGGAGGAGTGGTACTGTGTAGTGTATATATACAGGACAGGAGGAGTGGTACTGTGCAGTGTATATATACAGGACAGGAGGAGTGGTACTGTGCAGTGTATATATACAGGAGGAGTGGTACTGTGCAGTGTATATATACAGGACAGGAGGAGTGGTACTGTGCAGTGTATATATACAGGAGGAGTGGTACTGTGCAGTGTATATATACAGGACAGGAGGAGTGGTACTGTGCAGTGTATATATACAGGACAGGAGGAGTGGTACTGTGCAGTGTATATATACAGGACAGGAGGAGTGGTACTGTGCAGTGTATATATACAGGACAGGAGGAGTGGTACTGTGCAGTGTATATATACAGGACAGGAGGAGCGGTACTGTGCAGTGTATATATACAGGACAGGAGGAGCGGTACTGTGCAGTGTATATATACAGGACAGGAGGAGCGGTACTGTGCACTGTATATATACAGGACAGGAGGAGTGGTACTGTGCAGTGTATATATACAGGACAGGAGGAGTGGTACTGTGCAGTGTATATATACAGGACAGGAGGAGTGGTACTGTGCAGTGTATATATACAGGACAGGAGGAGTGGTACTGTGCAGTGTATATATACAGGACAGGAGGAGTGGTACTGTGCAGTGTATATATACAGGACAAGAGGAGTGGTACTGTGCAGTGTATATATACAGGACAGGAGGAGTGGTACTGTGCAGTGTATATATATACAGAACAGGAGGAGTGGTACTGTGCAGTGTATATATACAGGACAGGAGGAGTGGTACTGTGCAGTGTATATATACAGGACAGGAGGAGTGGTACTGTGCAGTGTATATATACAGGACAGGAGGAGTGGTACTGTGCAGTGTATATATAGAGGACAGGAGGAGTGGTACTGTGCAGTGTATATATACAGGACAGGTGGAGTGGTACTGTGCAGTGTATATATACAGGACAAGAGGAGTGGTACTGTGCAGTGTATATATACAGGACAGGAGGAGTGGTACTGTGCAGTGTATATATACAGGACAGGAGGAGTGGTACTGTGCAGTGTATATATACAGGACAGGAGGAGTGGTACTGTGCAGTGTATATATACAGGACAGGAGGAGCGGTACTGTGCAGTGTATATATACAGGACAGGAGGAGTGGTACTGTGTAGTGTATATATACAGGACAGGAGGAGCGGTACTGTGCAGTGTATATATACAGGACAGGAGGAGTGGTACTGTGTAGTGTATATATACAGGACAGGAGGAGCGGTACTGTGCAGTGTATATATACAGGACAGGAGGAGTGGTACTGTGCAGTGTATATACAGGACAGAAGGAGTGGTACTGTGCAGTGTATATATACAGGACAGGAGGAGAGGTACTGTGCAGTGTATATATACAGGAGGAGTGGTACTGTGCAGTGTATATATACAGGACAGGAGGAGAGGTACTGTGCAGTGTATATATACAGGACAGGAGGAGTGGTACTGTGTAGTGTATATATACAGGAGGAGTGGTACTGTGCAGTGTATATATACAGGACAGGAGGAGTGGTACTGTGCAGTGTATATACAGGACAGAAGGAGTGGTACTGTGCAGTGTATATATACAGGGCAGGAGGAGTGGTACTGTGCAGTGTATATATACAGGACAAGAGGAGTGGTACTGTGCAGTGTATATATACAGGAGGAGTGGTACTGTGCAGTGTATATATACAGGACAGGAGGAGTGGTACTGTGCAGTGTATATATACAGGACATGAGGAGTGGTACTGTGCAGTGTATATATACAGGACAGGAGGAGTGGTACTGTGCAGTGTATATATACAGGACAGGAGGAGTGGAACTGTGCAGTGTATATATACAGGACAGGAGGAGTGGTACTGTGCAGTGTATATATACAGGACAGGAGGAGTGGTACTGTGCAGTGTATATATACAGGATAGGAGGAGTGGTACTGTGCAGTGTATATATACAGGAGGAGTGGTACTGTGCAGTGTATATATACAGGACAGGAGGAGTGGTACTGTGCAGTGTATATATACAGGACAGGAGGAGTGGTACTGTGCAGTGTATATATACAGGACAGGAGGAATGGTACTGTGCAGTGTATATATACAGGACAGGAGGAGTGGTACTGTGCAGTGTATATATACAGGACAGGAGGAGTGGTACTATGCAGTGTATATATACAGGACAGGAGGAGTGGTACTGTGCGGTGTATATATACAGGACAGGAGGAGTGGTACTGTGCAGTATATATATACAGGACAGGAGGAGTGGTACTGTGCAGTGTATATATACAGGACAGGGGGAGTGGTACTGTGCAGTGTATATATACAGGACAGGAGGAGTGGTACTGTGCAGTGTATATATACAGGACAGGAGGAGTGGTACTGTGCAGTGTATATATACAGGACAGGAGGAATGGTACTGTGCAGTGTATATATACAGGACAGGAGGAGTGGTACTGTGCAGTGTATATATACAGGACAGGAGGAGTGGTACTGTGCAGTGTATATATACAGGACAGGAGGAGTGGTACTGTGCAGTGTATATATACAGGACAGGAGGAGTGGTACTGTGCAGTGTATATATACAGGACAGGAGGGGTGGTACTGTGCAGTGTATATATACAGGACAGGAGGAGTGGTACTGTGCAGTGTGTATATACAGGACAGGAGGAGTGGTACTGTGCAGTGTATATATACAGGACAGGAGGAGTGGTACTGTGCAGTGTATATATACAGGACAGGAGGAGTGGTACTGTGCAGTGTATATATACAGGACAGGAGGAGTGGTACTGTGCAGTGTATATATACAGGAGGAGTGGTACTGTGCAGTGTATATATACAGGACAGGAGGAGCTGTACTGTGCAGTGTATATATACAGGACAGGAGGAGCGGTACTGTGCAGTGTATATATACAGGACAGGAGGAGTGGTACTGTGCAGTGTATATATACAGGACAGGAGGAGTGGTACTGTGCAGTGTATATATACAGGATAGGAGGAGTGGTACTGTGCAGTGTATATATACAGGACAGGAGGAGTGGTACTGTGCAGTGTATATATACAGGAGGAGTGGTACTGTGCAGTGTATAAATACAGGACAGGAGGAGTGGTACTGTGCAGTGTATACATACAGGACAGGAGGAGTGGTACTGTGCAGTGTATATATACAGGAGGAGTGGTACTGTGCAGTGTATATATACAGGACAGGAGGAGTGGTACTGTGCAGTGTATATATACAGGACAGGAGGAGTGGTACTGTGCAGTGTATATATACAGGATAGGAGGAGTGGTACTGTGCAGTGTATGTATACAGGACAGGAGGAGTGGTACTGTGCAGTGTATATATACAGGAGGAGTGGTACTGTGCAGTGTATATATACAGGACAGGAGGAGTGGTACTGTGCAGTGTATATATACAGGAGGAGTGGTACTGTGCAGTGTATATATACAGGGCAGGAGGAGTGGTACTGTGCAGTGTATATATACAGAACAGGAGGAGTGGTACTGTGCAGTGTATATATACAGGACAGGAGGAGTGGTACTGTGCAGTGTATATACAGGACAGGAGGAGTGGTACTGTGCAGTGTATATATACAGGAGGAGTGGTACTGTGCAGTGTATATATACAGGAGGAGTGGTACTGTGCAGTGTATATATACAGGACAGGAGGAGTGGTACTGTGCAGTGTATATATACAGGACAGGAGGAGTGGTACTGTGCAGTGTATATATACAGGACAGGAGGAGTGGTAATGTGCAGTGTATATATACAGGACAGGAGGAGGGGTACTGTGCAGTGTATATATACAGGACAGGAGGAATGGTACTGTGCAGTGTATATATACAGGACAGGAGGAGTGGTACTGTGCAGTGTATATATACAGGACAGGAGGAGTGGTACTGTGCAGTGTATATATACAGGACAAGAGGAGTGGTACTGTGCAGTGTATATATACAGAACAGGAGGAGTGGTACTGTGCAGTGTATATATACAGGACAGGAGGAGTGGTACTGTGCAGTGTATATATACAGGACAGGAGGAGCTGTACTGTGCAGTGTATATATACAGGACAGGAGGAGTGGCACTGTGCAGTGTATATATACAGGAGGAGTGGTACTGTGCAGTGTATATATACAGGAGGAGTGGTGCTGTGCAGTGTATATATACAGGAGGAGTGGTACTGTGCAGTGTATATATACAGGACAGGAGGAGTGGTACTGTGCAGTGTATATATACAGGACAGGAGGAGTGGTACTGTGCAGTGTATATATACAGGACAGGAGGAGTGGTACTGTGCAGTGTATATATACAGGAGGAGTGGTACCGTGCAGTGTATATATACAGGGCAGGAGGAGTGGTACTGTGCAGTGTATATATACAGGACAGGAGGAGAGGTACTGTGCAGTGTATATATACAGGATAAGAGGAGTGGTACTGTGCAGTGTATATATACAGGAGGAGTGGTACTGTGCAGTGTATATATACAGGACAGGAGGAGTGGTACTGTGCAGTGTATATATACAGGAGGAGTGGTGCTGTGCAGTGTATATATACAGGACAGGAGGAGTGGTACTGTGCAGTGTATATATACAGGAGGAGTGGTACTGTGCAGTGTATATATACAGGGCAGGAGGAGTGGTACTGTGCAGTGTATATATACAGGACAGGAGGAGTGGTACTGTGCAGTGTATATATACAGGACAGGAGGAGTGGTACTGTGCAGTGTATATATACAGGACAGGAGGAGTGGTACTGTGCAGTGTATATATACAGGACAGGAGGAGTGGTACTGTGCAGTGTATATATACAGGACAGGAGGAGTGGTACTGTGCAGTGTATATATACAGGACAGAAGTGATACTGTGCAGTGTATATATACAGGACAGGAGGAGTGGTACTGTGCAGTATATATATACAGGACAGGAGGAGTGGTACTGTGCAGTGTATATATACAGGACAGGAGGAGTGGTACTGTGCAGTGTATATATACAGGACAGGAGGAGTGGTACTGTGCAGTGTATATATACAGGAGGAGTGGTACCGTGCAGTGTATATATACAGGGCAGGAGGAGTGGTACTGTGCAGTGTATATATACAGGACAGGAGGAGAGGTACTGTGCAGTGTATATATACAGGATAAGAGGAGTGGTACTGTGCAGTGTATATATACAGGAGGAGTGGTACTGTGCAGTGTATATATACAGGACAGGAGGAGTGGTACTGTGCAGTGTATATATACAGGAGGAGTGGTACTGTGCAGTGTATATATACAGGACAGGAGGAGTGGTACTGTGCAGTGTATATATACAGGAGGAGTGGTACTGTGCAGTGTATATATACAGGGCAGGAGGAGTGGTACTGTGCAGTGTATATATACAGGACAGGAGGAGTGGTACTGTGCAGTGTATATATACAGGACAGGAGGAGAGGTACTGTGCAGTGTATATATATACAGGACAGGAGGAGTGGTACTGTGCAGTGTATATATACAGGACAGGAGGAGTGGTACTGTGCAGTGTATATATACAGGACAGGAGGAGTGGTACTGTGCAGTGTGTATATACAGGATAGGAGGAGCGGTACTGTGCAGTGTATATATACAGGACAGGAGGAGTGGTACTGTGCAGTGTATATATACAGGAGGAGTGGTACTGTGCAGTGTATATATACAGGAGGAGTGGTACTGTGCAGTGTATATATACAGGATAGGAGGAGTGGTACTGTGCAGTGTATATATACAGGACAGGAGGAGTGGTACTGTGCAGTGTATATATACAGGACAGGAGGAGTGGTACTGTGCAGTGTATATATACAGGACAGGAGGAGTGGTACTGTGCAGTGTATATATACAGGAGGAGTGGTACTGTGCAGTGTATATATACAGGAGGAGTGGTACTGTGCAGTGTATATATACAAGACAAGAGGAGTGGTACTGTGCAGTGTATATATACAGGACAGGAGGAGTGGTACTGTGCAGTGTATATATACAAGACAAGAGGAGTGGTACTGTGCAGTGTATATATACAGGACAGGAGGAGTGGTACTGTGCAGTGTATATATACAGGAGGAGTGGTACTGTGCAGTGTATATATACAGGACAGGAGGAGTGGTACTGTGCAGTGTATATATACAGGACAAGAGGAGTGGTACTGTGCAGTGTATATATACAGGACAGGAGGAGTGGTACTGTGCAGTGTATATATACAGGAGGAGTGGTACTGTGCAGTGTATATATACAGGACAGGAGGAGCGGTACTGTGCAGTGTATATATACAGGACAAGAGGAGTGGTACTGTGCAGTGTATATATACAGGACAGGAGGAGTGGTACTGTGCAGTGTATATATACAGGAGGAGTGGTACTGTGCAGTGTATATATACAGGAGGAGTGGTACTGTGCAGTGTATATATACAGGAGGAGTGGTACTGTGCAGTGTATATATACAGGAGGAGTGGTACTGTGCAGTGTATATATACAGGACAGGAGGAGTGGTACTGTGCAGTGTATATATACAGGAGGAGTGGTACTGTGCAGTGTATATATACAGGACAGGAGGAGTGGTACTGTGCAGTGTATATATACAGGAGGAGTGGTACTGTGCAGTGTATATATACAGGACAGGAGGAGTGGTACTGTGCAGTGTATATATACAGGAGGAGTGGTACTGTGCAGTGTATATATACAGGACAGGAGGAGTGGTACTGTGCAGTGTATATATACAGGAGGAGTGGTACTGTGTAGTGTATATATACAGGACAGGAGGAGTGGTACTGTGCAGTGTATATATACAGGACAAGAGGAGTGGTACTGTGCAGTGTATATATACAGGACAGGAGGAGTGGTACTGTGCAGTGTATATATACAGGAGGAGTGGTACTGTGCAGTGTATATATACAGGACAAGAGGAGTGGTACTGTGCAGTGTATATATACAGGACAGGAGGAGTGGTACTGTGCAGTGTATATATACAGGAGGAGTGGTACTGTGCAGTTTATATATACAGGACAGGAGGAGTGGTACTGTGCAGTGTATATATACAGGAGGAGTGGTACTGTGCAGTGTATATATACAGGACAGGAGGAGCGGTGCTGTGCAGTGTATATATACAGGACAAGAGGAGTGGTACTGTGCAGTGTATATATACAGGACAGGAGGAGTGGTACTGTGCAGTGTATATATACAGGACAAGAGGAGTGGTACTGTGCAGTGTATATATACAGGACAGGAGGAGTGGTACTGTGCAGTGTATATATACAGGACAGGAGGAGTGGTACTGTGCAGTGTATATATACAGGACAAGAGGAGTGGTACTGTGCAGTGTATATATACAGGACAGGAGGAGTGGTACTGTGCAGTGTATATATACAGGACAGGAGGAGCGGTACTGTGCAGTGTATATATACAGGAGGAGTGGTACTGTGCAGTGTATATATACAGGACAGGAGGAGTGGTACTGTGCAGTGTATATATACAGGACAGGAGGAGTGGTACTGTGCAGTGTATATATACAGGACAGGAGGAGTGGTACTGTGCAGTGTATATATACAGGACAGGAGGAGCGGTACTGTGCAGTGTATATATACAGGACAGGAGGAGTGGTACTGTGCAGTGTATATATACAGGACAGGAGGAGTGGTACTGTGCAGTGTATATATACAGGACAGAAGTGATACTGTGCAGTGTATATATACAGGACAGGAGGAGTGGTACTGTGCAGTATATATATACAGGACAGGAGGAGTGGTACTGTGCAGTGTATATATACAGGACAGGAGGAGCGGTACTGTGCAGTGTATATATACAGGACAGGAGGAGTGGTACTGTGCAGTGTATATATACAGGACAGGAGGAGTGGTACTGTGCAGTGTATATATACAGGAGGAGTGGTACTAACATAGTAACATAGTAACATAGTAACATAGTTAGTAAGGCCGAAAAAAGACATTTGTCCATCCAGTTCAGCCTATATTCCATCATAATAAATACCCAGATCTACGTCCTTCTACAGAACCTAATAATTGTATGATACAATATTGTTCTGCTCCAGGAAGACATCCAGGCCTCTCTTGAACCCCTCGACTGAGTTCGCCATCACCACCTCCTCAGGCAAGCAATTCCAGATTCTCACTGCCCTAACAGTAAAGAATCCTCTTCTATGTTGGTGGAAAAACCTTCTCTCCTCCAGACGCAAAGAATGCCCCCTTGTGCCCGTCACCTTCCTTGGTATAAACAGATCCTCAGCGAGATATTTGTATTGTCCCCTTATATACTTATACATGGTTATTAGATCGCCCCTCAGTCGTCTTTTTTCTAGACTAAATAATCCTAATTTCGCTAATCTATCTGGGTATTGTAGTTCTCCCATCCCCTTTATTAATTTTGTTGCCCTCCTTTGTACTCTCTCTAGTTCCATTATATCCTTCCTGAGCACCGGTGCCCAAAACTGGACACAGTACTCCATGTGCGGTCTAACTAGGGATTTGTACAGAGGCAGTATAATGCTCTCATCATGTGTATCCAGACCTCTTTTAATGCACCCCATGATCCTGTTTGCCTTGGCAGCTGCTGCCTGGCTGCTCCAGGTAAGTTTATCATTAACTAGGATCCCCAAGTCCTTCTCCCTGTCAGATTTACCCAGTGGTTTCCCGTTCAGTGTGTAATGGTGATATTGATTCCCTCTTCCCATGTGTATAACCTTACATTTATCATTGTTAAACCTCATCTGCCACCTTTCAGCCCAAGTTTCCAACTTATCCAGATCCATCTGTAGCAGAATACTATCTTCTCTTGTATTAACTGCTTTACATAGTTTTGTATCATCTGCAAATATCGATATTTTACTGTGTAAACCTTCTACCAAATCATTAATGAATATGTTGAAGAGAACAGGTCCCAATACTGACCCCTGCGGTCCCCACTGGTCACAGCGACCCAGTTAGAGACTATACCATTTATAACCACCCTCTGCTTTCTATCACTAAGCCAGTTACTAACCCATTTACACACATTTTCCCCCAGACCAAGCATTCTCATTTTGTGTACCAACCTCTTGTGCGGCACGGTATCAAACGCTTTGGAAAAATCGAGATATACCACGTCCAATGACTCACCGTGGTCCAGTCTATAGCTTACCTCTTCATAAAAACTGATTAGATTGGTTTGACAGGAGCGATTTCTCATAAACCCATGCTGATATGGAGTTAAACAGTTATTCTCATTGAGATAATCCAGAATAACATCCCTCAGAAACCCTTCAAATATTTTACCAACAATAGAGGTTAGACTTACTGGCCTATAATTTCCAGGTTCACTTTTAGAGCCCTTTTTGAATATTGGCACCACATTTGCTATGCGCCAGTCCTGCGGAACAGACCCTGTCGCTATAGAGTCACTAAAAATAAGAAATAATGGTTTATCTATTACATTACTTAGTTCTCTTAGTACTCGTGGGTGTATGCCATCCGGACCCGGAGATTTATCTATTTTAATCTTATTTAGCCGGTTTCGCACCTCTTCTTGGGTTAGATTGGTGACCCTTAATATAGGGTTTTCATTGTTTCTTGGGATTTCACCTAGCATTTGATTTTCCACCGTGAATACCGTGGAGAAGAAGGTGTTTAATATGTTAGCTTTTTCCTCGTCATCTACAACCATTCTTTCCTCACTATTTTTTAAGGGGCCTACATTTTCAGTTTTTATTCTTTTACTATTGATATAGTTGAAGAACAGTTTGGGATTAGTTTTACTCTCCTTAGCAATGTGCTTCTCTGTTTCCTTTTTGGCAGCTTTAATTAGTTTTTTAGATAAAGTATTTTTCTCCCTATAGTTTTTTAGAGCTTCAATGGTGCCATCCTGCTTTAGTAGTGCAAATGCTTTCTTTTTACTGTTAATTGCCTGTCTTACTTCTTTGTTTAGCCACATTGGGTTTTTCCTATTTCTAGTCCTTTTATTCCCACAAGGTATAAACCGCTTACACTGCCTATTTAGGATGTTCTTAAACATTTCCCATTTATTATCTGTATTCTCATTTCTGAGGATATTGTCCCAGTCTACCAGATTAAGGGCATCTCTAAGCTGTTCAAACTTTGCCTTCCTAAAGTTCAGTGTTTTTGTGACTCCCTGACAAGTCCCCCTAGTGAAAGACAGGTGAAACTGCACAATATTGTGGTCGCTATTTCCTAAATGCCCAACCACCTGCAGATTTGTTATTCTGTCAGGTCTATTAGATAGTATTAGGTCTAAAAGTGCTGCTCCTCTGGTTGGATTCTGCACCAATTGTGAAAGATAATTTTTCTTGGTTATTAGCAGAAACCTGTTGCCTTTATGGGTTTCACAGGTTTCTGTTTCCCAGTTAATATCCGGGTAGTTAAAGTCCCCCATAACCAGGACCTCATTATGGGTTGCAGCTTCATCTATCTGCTTTAGAAGTAGACTTTCCATGCTTTCTGTTATATTTGGGGGTTTGTAACAGACCCCAATGAGAATTTTGTTACCATTTTTCCCTCCATGAATTTCAACCCATATGGACTCGACATCCTCATTCCCTTCGCTAATATCCTCCCTTAAAGTGGACTTTAGACAAGACTTTACATAGAGACAAACCCCTCCTCCTCTCCGATTTTTACGATCCTTTCTAAACAGACTGTAACCCTGTAAGTTAACTGCCCAGTCATAGCTTTCATCTAACCAGGTCTCGGTTATTCCCACTATGTCAAAGTTACCTGTAGATATTTCTGCTTCTAGTTCTTCCATCTTGTTTGTCAGGCTTCTGGCGTTTGCGAGCATGCAGTTTAGAGGATTTTGTTTTGTTCCAATCTCCTCACTGTGGATTGTTTTAGAAATGTTCTTACCTCCCTTCTGAGTATGTTTTCCTGGGTCGTCTTTGTTCGAGTCTAATGTTTTTCTTCCCGTCCCCCCTTCTTCTAGTTTAACGCCCTCCTGATGAGTGTAGCGAGTCTTCTGGCGAATGTGTGTTTCCCAGGTTTGTTGAGGTGTAGTACTGTGCAGTGTATATATACAGGACAGAAGGAGTGGTACTGTGCAGTGTATATATACAGGACAGGAGGAGCGGTACTGTGCAGTGTATATATACAGGACAGGAGGAGCGGTACTGTGCAGTGTATATATACAGGACAGGAGGAGTGGTACTGTGCAGTGTATATATACAGGAGGAGTGGTACTGTGCAGTGTATATATACAGGACAGGAGGAGAGGTACTGTGCAGTGTATATATACAGGATAGGAGGAGTGGTACTGTGCAGTGTGTATATACAGGACAGGAGGAGTGGTACTGTGCAGTGTATATATACAGGACAGGAGGAGAGGTACTGTGCAGTGTATATATACAGGACAGGAGGAGTGGTACTGTGCAGTGTATATATACAGGACAGGAGGAGAGGTACTGTGCAGTGTGTATATACAGGACAGGAGGAGAGGTACTGTGCAGTGTATATATACAGGATAGGAGGAGTGGTACTGTGCAGTGTGTATATACAGGACAGGAGGAGTGGTACTGTGCAGTGTATATATACAGGACAGGAGGAGAGGTACTGTGCAGTGTATATATACAGGACAGGAGGAGTGGTACTGTGCAGTGTATATATACAGGGCAGGAGGAGTGGTACTGTGCAGTGTATATATACAGGACAGGAGGAGAGGTACTGTGCAGTGTATATATACAGGATAGGAGGAGTGGTACTGTGCAGTGTGTATATACAGGACAGGAGGAGTGGTACTGTGCAGTGTATATATACAGGACAGGAGGAGAGGTACTGTGCAGTGTATATATACAGGACAGGAGGAGTGGTACTGTGCAGTGTATATATACAGGACAGGAGGAGAGGTACTGTGCAGTGTATATATACAGGACAGGAGGAGAGGTACTGTGCAGTGTATATATACAGGACAGGAGGAGTGGTACTGTGCAGTGTATATATACAGGACAGAAGTGATACTGTGCAGTGTATATATACAGGACAGGAGGAGTGGTACTGTGCAGTGTATATATACAGGACAGAAGTGATACTGTGCAGTGTATATATACAGGACAGGAGGAGTGGTACTGTGCAGTGTATATATACAGGACAGGAGGAGTGGTACTGTGCAGTGTATATATACAGGACAGGAGGAGTGGTACTGTGCAGTGTATATATACAGGAGGAGTGGTACTGTGCAGTGTATATATACAGGACAAGAGGAGTGGTACTGTGCAGTGTATATATACAGGACAGGAGGAGTGGTACTGTGCAGTGTATATATACAGGACAGGAGAAGTGGTACTGTGCAGTGTATATATACAGGACAGGAGGAGCAGTACTGTGCAGTGTATATATACAGGAGGAGTGGTACTGTGCAGTGTGTATATACAGGACAGGAGGAGAGGTACTGTGCAGTGTATATATACAGGAGGAGTGGTACTGTGCAGTGTATATATACAGGAGGAGTGGTACTGTGCAGTGTATATATACAGGACAGGAGGAGTGGTACTGTGCAGTGTATATATACAGGACAGGAGAAGTGGTACTGTGCAGTGTATATATACAGGACAGGAGGAGCAGTACTGTGCAGTGTATATATACAGGAGGAGTGGTACTGTGCAGTGTGTATATACAGGACAGGAGGAGAGGTACTGTGCAGTGTATATATACAGGAGGAGTGGTACTGTGCAGTGTATATATACAGGAGGAGTGGTACTGTGCAGTGTATATATACAGGACAGGAGGAGTGGTACTGTGCAGTGTATATATACAGGACAGGAGAAGTGGTACTGTGCAGTGTATATATACAGGACAGGAGGAGCAGTACTGTGCAGTTTATATATACAGGAGGAGTGGTACTGTGCAGTGTGTATATACAGGACAGGAGGAGTGGTACTGTGCAGTGTATATATACAGGACAGAAGTGATACTGTGCAGTGTATATATACAGGACAGGAGGAGTGGTACTGTGCAGTGTATATATACAGGACAGAAGTGATACTGTGCAGTGTATATATACAGGACAGGAGGAGTGGTACTGTGCGGTGTATATATACAGGACAGGAGGAGTGGTACTGTGCAGTGTATATATACAGGAGGAGTGGTACTGTGCAATGTATATATACTGGACAGGAGGAGTGGTACTGTGCAGTGTATATATACAGGACAGGAGGAGCGGTACTGTGCAGTGTATATATACAGGACAGGAGGAGAGGTACTGTGCAGTGTATATATACAGGACAGGAGGAGTGGTACTGTGCAGTGTATATATACAGGACAGGAGGAGAGGTACTGTGCAGTGTATATATACAGGACAGGAGGAGAGGTACTGTGCAGTGTATATATACAGGATAGGAGGAGTGGTACTGTGCAGTGTGTATATACAGGACAGGAGGAGTGGTACTGTGCAGTGTATATATACAGGACAGGAGGAGAGGTACTGTGCAGTGTATATATACAGGACAGGAGGAGTGGTACTGTGCAGTGTATATATACAGGACAGGAGGAGAGGTACTGTGCAGTGTATATATACAGGACAGGAGGAGAGGTACTGTGCAGTGTATATATACAGGACAGGAGGAGTGGTACTGTGCAGTGTATATATACAGGACAGAAGTGATACTGTGCAGTGTATATATACAGGACAGGAGGAGTGGTACTGTGCAGTGTATATATACAGGACAGAAGTGATACTGTGCAGTGTATATATACAGGACAGGAGGAGTGGTACTGTGCAGTGTATATATACAGGACAGGAGGAGTGGTACTGTGCAGTGTATATATACAGGACAGGAGGAGTGGTACTGTGCAGTGTATATATACAGGAGGAGTGGTACTGTGCAGTGTATATATACAGGACAAGAGGAGTGGTACTGTGCAGTGTATATATACAGGACAGGAGGAGTGGTACTGTGCAGTGTATATATACAGGACAGGAGGAGTGGTACTGTGCAGTGTATATATACAGGACAGGAGAAGTGGTACTGTGCAGTGTATATATACAGGACAGGAGGAGCAGTACTGTGCAGTGTATATATACAGGAGGAGTGGTACTGTGCAGTGTGTATATACAGGACAGGAGGAGAGGTACTGTGCAGTGTATATATACAGGAGGAGTGGTACTGTGCAGTGTATATATACAGGAGGAGTGGTACTGTGCAGTGTATATATACAGGACAGGAGGAGTGGTACTGTGCAGTGTATATATACAGGACAGGAGAAGTGGTACTGTGCAGTGTATATATACAGGACAGGAGGAGCAGTACTGTGCAGTTTATATATACAGGAGGAGTGGTACTGTGCAGTGTGTATATACAGGACAGGAGGAGTGGTACTGTGCAGTGTATATATACAGGACAGAAGTGATACTGTGCAGTGTATATATACAGGACAGGAGGAGTGGTACTGTGCAGTGTATATATACAGGACAGAAGTGATACTGTGCAGTGTATATATACAGGACAGGAGGAGTGGTACTGTGCGGTGTATATATACAGGACAGGAGGAGTGGTACTGTGCAGTGTATATATACAGGAGGAGTGGTACCGTGCAGTGTATATATACAGGGCAGGAGGAGTGGTACTGTGCAGTGTATATATACAGGACAGGAGGAGTGGTACTGTGCAGTGTATATATACAGGAGGAGTGGTACTGTGCAATGTATATATACTGGACAGGAGGAGTGGTACTGTGCAGTGTATATATACAGGACAGGAGGAGCGGTACTGTGCAGTGTATATATACAGGACAGGAGGAGAGGTACTGTGCAGTGTATATATACAGGACAGGAGGAGTGGTACTGTGCAGTGTATATATACAGGACAGAAGTGATACTGTGCAGTGTATATATACAGGACAGGAGGAGTGGTACTGTGCAGTGTATATATACAGGACAGGAGGAGTGGTACTGTGCAGTGTATATATACAGGACAGGAGGAGTGGTACTGTGCAGTGTATATATACAGGAGGAGTGGTACTGTGCAGTGTATATATACAGGACAAGAGGAGTGGTACTGTGCAGTGTATATATACAGGACAGGAGGAGTGGTACTGTGCAGTGTATATATACAGGACAGGAGGAGTGGTACTGTGCAGTGTATATATACAGGACAGGAGGAGCAGTACTGTGCAGTGTATATATACAGGAGGAGTGGTACTGTGCAGTGTGTATATACAGGACAGGAGGAGTGGTACTGTGCAGTGTATATATACAGGACAGAAGTGATACTGTGCAGTGTATATATACAGGACAGGAGGAGTGGTACTGTGCAGTGTATATATACAGGACAGGAGGAGCGGTACTGTGCAGTGTATATATACAGGACAGGAGGAGAGGTACTGTGCAGTGTATATATACAGGACAGGAGGAATGGTACTGTGCAGTGTATATATACAGGAGGAGTGGTACTGTGCAGTGTGTATATACAGGACAGAAGTGATACTGTGCAGTGTATATATACAGGACAGGAGGAGTGGTACTGTGCAGTGTATATATACAGGACAGGAGGAGCGGTACTGTGCAGTGTATATATACAGGACAGGAGGAGTGGTACTGTGCAGTGTATATATACAGGACAGGAGGAGCGGTACTGTGCAGTGTATATATACAGGACAGGAGGAGCGGTACTGTGCAGTGTATATATACAGGACAGGAGGAGAGGTACTGTGCAGTGTATATATACAGGAGGAGTGGTACTGTGCAGTGTATATATACAGGAGGAGTGGTACTGTGCAGTGTATATATACAGGACAGGAGGAGTGGTACTGTGCAGTGTGTATATACAGGACAGGAGGAGTGGTACTGTGCAGTGTATATATACAGGACAGGAGGAGTGGTACTGTGCAGTGTATATATACAGGACAGGAGGAGTGATACTGTGCAGTGTATATATACAGGACAGGAGGAGTGGTACTGTGCAGTGTATATATACAGGAGGAGTGGTACTGTGCAGTGTATATATACAGGACAGGAGGAGCGGTACTGTGCAGTGTATATATACAGGACAGGATGAGTGGTACTGTGCAGTGTATATATACAGGACAGGAGGAGTGGTACTGTGCAGTGTATATATACAGGAGGAGTGGTACTGTGCAGTGTATATATACAGGAGGAGTGGTACTGTGCAGTGTATATATACAGGACAGGAGGAATGGTACTGTGCAGTGTATATATACAGGAGGAGTGGTACTGTGCAGTGTATATATACAGGACAGGAGGAGTGGTACTGTGCAGTGTATATATACAGGAGGAGTGGTACTGTGCAGTGTATATATACAGGATAAGAGGAGTGCTACTGTGCAGTGTATATATACAGGAGGAGTGGTACTGTGCAGTGTATATATACAGGAGGAGTGGTACTGTGCAGTGTGTATATACAGGACAGGAGGAGCGGTACTGTGCAGTGTATATATACAGGACAGGAGGAGTGGTACTGTGCAGTGTATATATACAGGACAGGAGGAGCGGTACTGTGCAGTGTATATATACAGGACAGGAGGAGCGGTACTGTGCAGTGTGTATATACAGGACAGGAGGAGTGGTACTGTGCAGTGTATATATACAGGACAGGAGGAGCGGTACTGTGCAGTGTATATATACAGGACAGGAGGAGTGGTACTGTGCAGTGTATATATACAGGACAGGAGGAGCGGTACTGTGCAGTGTATATATACAGGACAGGAGGAGTGGTACTGTGCAGTGTATATATACAGGACAGGAGGAGTGGTACTGTGCAGTGTATATATACAGGACAGGAGGAGTGGTACTGTGTAGTGTATATATACAGGAGGAGTGGTACTGTCCAGTGTATATATACAGGACAGGAGGAGTGGTACTGTGCAGTGTATATATACAGGACAGGAGGAGTGGTACTGGGCAGTGTATATATACAGGAGGAGCGGTACTGTGCAGTGTATATATACAGGAGGAGTGGTACTGGGCAGTGTATATATACAGGAGGATTGGTACTGGGCAGTGTATATATACAGGAGGAGTGGTACTGTGCAGTGTATATATACAGGACAGGAGGAGTGGTACTGTGCAGTGTATATATACAGGAGGAGCGGTACTGTGCAGTGTATATATACAGGACAGGAGGAGTGGTACTGTGCAGTGTATATATACAGGACAGGAGGAGCGGTACTGTGCAGTGTATATATACAGGACAGGAGGAGTGGTACTGTGCAGTGTATATATAGAGGAGGAGCGGTACTGTGCAGTGTATATATACAGGACAGGAGGAGTGGTACTGTGCAGTGTATATATACAGGACAGGAGGAGTGGTACTGTGCAGTGTATATATACAGGACAGGAGGAGTGGTACTGTGCAGTGTATATATACAGGAGGAGTGGTACTGTGCAGTGTATATATACAGGACAGGAGGAGTGGTACTGTGCAGTGTATATATACAGGACAGGAGGAGTGGTACTGTGCAGTGTATATATACACAGGAGGAGAGGTACTGTGCAGTGTATATATACAGGACAGGAGGAGTGGTACTGTGCAGTGTATATATACACAGGAGGAGTGGTACTGTGCAGTGTATATATACAGGACAGGAGGAGTGGCACTGTGCAGTGTATATATACAGGACAGGAGGAGTGGTACTGTGCAGTGTATATATACAGGACAGGAGGAGTGGTACTGTGCAGTGTATATATACAGGACAGGAGGAGTGATACTGTGCAGTGTATATATACAGGAGGAGTGGTACTGTGCAGTGTATATATACAGGATAGGAGGAGTGGTACTGTGCAGTGTATATATACAGGAGGAGTGGTACTGTGCAGTGTATATATACAGGATAGGAGGAGTGGTACTGTGCAGTGTATATATACAGGACAGGAGGAGCGGTACTGTGCAGTGTATATATACAGGACAGGAGGAGTGGTACTGTGCAGTGTATATATACAGGACAGGAGGAGTGGTACTGTGCAGTGTATATATACAGGAGGAGTGGTACTGTGCAGTGTATATATACAGGAGGAGTGGTACTGTGCAGTGTATATATACAGGACAGGAGGAGTGGTACTGTGCAGTGTATATATACAGGACAGGAGGAGTGGTACTGTGCAGTGTATATATACAGGACAGGAGGAGTGGTACTGTGCAGTGTATATATACAGGAGGAGTGGTACTGTGCAGTGTATATATACAGGAGGAGGGTACTGTGCAGTGTATATATACAGGACAGGAGGAGTGGTACTGTGCAGTGTATATATACAGGAGAAGAGGTACTGTGCATTGTATATATACAGGAGGAGTGGTACTGTGCAGTGTATATATACAGGACAGGAGGAGTGGTACTGTGCAGTGTATATATACAGGACAGGAGGAGTGGTACTGTGCAGTGTATATATACAGGACAGGAGGAGTGGTACTGTGGAGTGTATATATACAGGAGGAGTGGTACTGTGCAGTGTATATATACAGGACAGGAGGAGTGGTACTGTGCAGTGTATATATACAGGACAAGAGGAGTGGTACTGTGCAGTGTATATATACAGGACAGGAGGAGTGGTACTGTGCAGTGTATATATACAGGACAGGAGGAGTGGTACTGTGCAGTGTATATATACAGGACAAGAGGAGTGGTACTGTGCAGTGTATATATACAGGACAGGAGGAGTGGTACTGTGCAGTGTATATATACAGGACAGGAGGAGCGGTACTGTGCAGTGTATATATACAGGAGGAGTGGTACTGTGCAGTGTATATATACAGGACAGGAGGAGTGGTACTGTGCAGTGTATATATACAGGACAGGAGGAGTGGTACTGTGCAGTGTATATATACAGGACAGGAGGAGTGGTACTGTGCAGTGTATATATACAGGACAGGAGGAGCGGTACTGTGCAGTGTATATATACAGGACAGGAGGAGTGGTACTGTGCAGTGTATATATACAGGACAGGAGGAGTGGTACTGTGCAGTGTATATATACAGGACAGAAGTGATACTGTGCAGTGTATATATACAGGACAGGAGGAGTGGTACTGTGCAGTATATATATACAGGACAGGAGGAGTGGTACTGTGCAGTGTATATATACAGGACAGGAGGAGCGGTACTGTGCAGTGTATATATACAGGACAGGAGGAGTGGTACTGTGCAGTGTATATATACAGGACAGGAGGAGTGGTACTGTGCAGTGTATATATACAGGAGGAGTGGTACTAACATAGTAACATAGTAACATAGTAACATAGTTAGTAAGGCCGAAAAAAGACATTTGTCCATCCAGTTCAGCCTATATTCCATCATAATAAATACCCAGATCTACGTCCTTCTACAGAACCTAATAATTGTATGATACAATATTGTTCTGCTCCAGGAAGACATCCAGGCCTCTCTTGAACCCCTCGACTGAGTTCGCCATCACCACCTCCTCAGGCAAGCAATTCCAGATTCTCACTGCCCTAACAGTAAAGAATCCTCTTCTATGTTGGTGGAAAAACCTTCTCTCCTCCAGACGCAAAGAATGCCCCCTTGTGCCCGTCACCTTCCTTGGTATAAACAGATCCTCAGCGAGATATTTGTATTGTCCCCTTATATACTTATACATGGTTATTAGATCGCCCCTCAGTCGTCTTTTTTCTAGACTAAATAATCCTAATTTCGCTAATCTATCTGGGTATTGTAGTTCTCCCATCCCCTTTATTAATTTTGTTGCCCTCCTTTGTACTCTCTCTAGTTCCATTATATCCTTCCTGAGCACCGGTGCCCAAAACTGGACACAGTACTCCATGTGCGGTCTAACTAGGGATTTGTACAGAGGCAGTATAATGCTCTCATCATGTGTATCCAGACCTCTTTTAATGCACCCCATGATCCTGTTTGCCTTGGCAGCTGCTGCCTGGCTGCTCCAGGTAAGTTTATCATTAACTAGGATCCCCAAGTCCTTCTCCCTGTCAGATTTACCCAGTGGTTTCCCGTTCAGTGTGTAATGGTGATATTGATTCCCTCTTCCCATGTGTATAACCTTACATTTATCATTGTTAAACCTCATCTGCCACCTTTCAGCCCAAGTTTCCAACTTATCCAGATCCATCTGTAGCAGAATACTATCTTCTCTTGTATTAACTGCTTTACATAGTTTTGTATCATCTGCAAATATCGATATTTTACTGTGTAAACCTTCTACCAAATCATTAATGAATATGTTGAAGAGAACAGGTCCCAATACTGACCCCTGCGGTCCCCACTGGTCACAGCGACCCAGTTAGAGACTATACCATTTATAACCACCCTCTGCTTTCTATCACTAAGCCAGTTACTAACCCATTTACACACATTTTCCCCCAGACCAAGCATTCTCATTTTGTGTACCAACCTCTTGTGCGGCACGGTATCAAACGCTTTGGAAAAATCGAGATATACCACGTCCAATGACTCACCGTGGTCCAGTCTATAGCTTACCTCTTCATAAAAACTGATTAGATTGGTTTGACAGGAGCGATTTCTCATAAACCCATGCTGATATGGAGTTAAACAGTTATTCTCATTGAGATAATCCAGAATAACATCCCTCAGAAACCCTTCAAATATTTTACCAACAATAGAGGTTAGACTTACTGGCCTATAATTTCCAGGTTCACTTTTAGAGCCCTTTTTGAATATTGGCACCACATTTGCTATGCGCCAGTCCTGCGGAACAGACCCTGTCGCTATAGAGTCACTAAAAATAAGAAATAATGGTTTATCTATTACATTACTTAGTTCTCTTAGTACTCGTGGGTGTATGCCATCCGGACCCGGAGATTTATCTATTTTAATCTTATTTAGCCGGTTTCGCACCTCTTCTTGGGTTAGATTGGTGACCCTTAATATAGGGTTTTCATTGTTTCTTGGGATTTCACCTAGCATTTGATTTTCCACCGTGAATACCGTGGAGAAGAAGGTGTTTAATATGTTAGCTTTTTCCTCGTCATCTACAACCATTCTTTCCTCACTATTTTTTAAGGGGCCTACATTTTCAGTTTTTATTCTTTTACTATTGATATAGTTGAAGAACAGTTTGGGATTAGTTTTACTCTCCTTAGCAATGTGCTTCTCTGTTTCCTTTTTGGCAGCTTTAATTAGTTTTTTAGATAAAGTATTTTTCTCCCTATAGTTTTTTAGAGCTTCAATGGTGCCATCCTGCTTTAGTAGTGCAAATGCTTTCTTTTTACTGTTAATTGCCTGTCTTACTTCTTTGTTTAGCCACATTGGGTTTTTCCTATTTCTAGTCCTTTTATTCCCACAAGGTATAAACCGCTTACACTGCCTATTTAGGATGTTCTTAAACATTTCCCATTTATTATCTGTATTCTCATTTCTGAGGATATTGTCCCAGTCTACCAGATTAAGGGCATCTCTAAGCTGTTCAAACTTTGCCTTCCTAAAGTTCAGTGTTTTTGTGACTCCCTGACAAGTCCCCCTAGTGAAAGACAGGTGAAACTGCACAATATTGTGGTCGCTATTTCCTAAATGCCCAACCACCTGCAGATTTGTTATTCTGTCAGGTCTATTAGATAGTATTAGGTCTAAAAGTGCTGCTCCTCTGGTTGGATTCTGCACCAATTGTGAAAGATAATTTTTCTTGGTTATTAGCAGAAACCTGTTGCCTTTATGGGTTTCACAGGTTTCTGTTTCCCAGTTAATATCCGGGTAGTTAAAGTCCCCCATAACCAGGACCTCATTATGGGTTGCAGCTTCATCTATCTGCTTTAGAAGTAGACTTTCCATGCTTTCTGTTATATTTGGGGGTTTGTAACAGACCCCAATGAGAATTTTGTTACCATTTTTCCCTCCATGAATTTCAACCCATATGGACTCGACATCCTCATTCCCTTCGCTAATATCCTCCCTTAAAGTGGACTTTAGACAAGACTTTACATAGAGACAAACCCCTCCTCCTCTCCGATTTTTACGATCCTTTCTAAACAGACTGTAACCCTGTAAGTTAACTGCCCAGTCATAGCTTTCATCTAACCAGGTCTCGGTTATTCCCACTATGTCAAAGTTACCTGTAGATATTTCTGCTTCTAGTTCTTCCATCTTGTTTGTCAGGCTTCTGGCGTTTGCGAGCATGCAGTTTAGAGGATTTTGTTTTGTTCCAATCTCCTCACTGTGGATTGTTTTAGAAATGTTCTTACCTCCCTTCTGAGTATGTTTTCCTGGGTCGTCTTTGTTCGAGTCTAATGTTTTTCTTCCCGTCCCCCCTTCTTCTAGTTTAACGCCCTCCTGATGAGTGTAGCGAGTCTTCTGGCGAATGTGTGTTTCCCAGGTTTGTTGAGGTGTAGTACTGTGCAGTGTATATATACAGGACAGAAGGAGTGGTACTGTGCAGTGTATATATACAGGACAGGAGGAGCGGTACTGTGCAGTGTATATATACAGGACAGGAGGAGCGGTACTGTGCAGTGTATATATACAGGACAGGAGGAGTGGTACTGTGCAGTGTATATATACAGGAGGAGTGGTACTGTGCAGTGTATATATACAGGACAGGAGGAGAGGTACTGTGCAGTGTATATATACAGGATAGGAGGAGTGGTACTGTGCAGTGTGTATATACAGGACAGGAGGAGTGGTACTGTGCAGTGTATATATACAGGACAGGAGGAGAGGTACTGTGCAGTGTATATATACAGGACAGGAGGAGTGGTACTGTGCAGTGTATATATACAGGACAGGAGGAGAGGTACTGTGCAGTGTGTATATACAGGACAGGAGGAGAGGTACTGTGCAGTGTATATATACAGGATAGGAGGAGTGGTACTGTGCAGTGTGTATATACAGGACAGGAGGAGTGGTACTGTGCAGTGTATATATACAGGACAGGAGGAGAGGTACTGTGCAGTGTATATATACAGGACAGGAGGAGTGGTACTGTGCAGTGTATATATACAGGGCAGGAGGAGTGGTACTGTGCAGTGTATATATACAGGACAGGAGGAGAGGTACTGTGCAGTGTATATATACAGGATAGGAGGAGTGGTACTGTGCAGTGTGTATATACAGGACAGGAGGAGTGGTACTGTGCAGTGTATATATACAGGACAGGAGGAGAGGTACTGTGCAGTGTATATATACAGGACAGGAGGAGTGGTACTGTGCAGTGTATATATACAGGACAGGAGGAGAGGTACTGTGCAGTGTATATATACAGGACAGGAGGAGAGGTACTGTGCAGTGTATATATACAGGACAGGAGGAGTGGTACTGTGCAGTGTATATATACAGGACAGAAGTGATACTGTGCAGTGTATATATACAGGACAGGAGGAGTGGTACTGTGCAGTGTATATATACAGGACAGAAGTGATACTGTGCAGTGTATATATACAGGACAGGAGGAGTGGTACTGTGCAGTGTATATATACAGGACAGGAGGAGTGGTACTGTGCAGTGTATATATACAGGACAGGAGGAGTGGTACTGTGCAGTGTATATATACAGGAGGAGTGGTACTGTGCAGTGTATATATACAGGACAAGAGGAGTGGTACTGTGCAGTGTATATATACAGGACAGGAGGAGTGGTACTGTGCAGTGTATATATACAGGACAGGAGAAGTGGTACTGTGCAGTGTATATATACAGGACAGGAGGAGCAGTACTGTGCAGTGTATATATACAGGAGGAGTGGTACTGTGCAGTGTGTATATACAGGACAGGAGGAGAGGTACTGTGCAGTGTATATATACAGGAGGAGTGGTACTGTGCAGTGTATATATACAGGAGGAGTGGTACTGTGCAGTGTATATATACAGGACAGGAGGAGTGGTACTGTGCAGTGTATATATACAGGACAGGAGAAGTGGTACTGTGCAGTGTATATATACAGGACAGGAGGAGCAGTACTGTGCAGTGTATATATACAGGAGGAGTGGTACTGTGCAGTGTGTATATACAGGACAGGAGGAGAGGTACTGTGCAGTGTATATATACAGGAGGAGTGGTACTGTGCAGTGTATATATACAGGAGGAGTGGTACTGTGCAGTGTATATATACAGGACAGGAGGAGTGGTACTGTGCAGTGTATATATACAGGACAGGAGAAGTGGTACTGTGCAGTGTATATATACAGGACAGGAGGAGCAGTACTGTGCAGTTTATATATACAGGAGGAGTGGTACTGTGCAGTGTGTATATACAGGACAGGAGGAGTGGTACTGTGCAGTGTATATATACAGGACAGAAGTGATACTGTGCAGTGTATATATACAGGACAGGAGGAGTGGTACTGTGCAGTGTATATATACAGGACAGAAGTGATACTGTGCAGTGTATATATACAGGACAGGAGGAGTGGTACTGTGCGGTGTATATATACAGGACAGGAGGAGTGGTACTGTGCAGTGTATATATACAGGAGGAGTGGTACTGTGCAATGTATATATACTGGACAGGAGGAGTGGTACTGTGCAGTGTATATATACAGGACAGGAGGAGCGGTACTGTGCAGTGTATATATACAGGACAGGAGGAGTGGTACTGTGCAGTGTATATATACAGGACAGGAGGAGAGGTACTGTGCAGTGTATATATACAGGACAGGAGGAGAGGTACTGTGCAGTGTATATATACAGGATAGGAGGAGTGGTACTGTGCAGTGTGTATATACAGGACAGGAGGAGTGGTACTGTGCAGTGTATATATACAGGACAGGAGGAGAGGTACTGTGCAGTGTATATATACAGGACAGGAGGAGTGGTACTGTGCAGTGTATATATACAGGACAGGAGGAGAGGTACTGTGCAGTGTATATATACAGGACAGGAGGAGAGGTACTGTGCAGTGTATATATACAGGACAGGAGGAGTGGTACTGTGCAGTGTATATATACAGGACAGAAGTGATACTGTGCAGTGTATATATACAGGACAGGAGGAGTGGTACTGTGCAGTGTATATATACAGGACAGAAGTGATACTGTGCAGTGTATATATACAGGACAGGAGGAGTGGTACTGTGCAGTGTATATATACAGGACAGGAGGAGTGGTACTGTGCAGTGTATATATACAGGACAGGAGGAGTGGTACTGTGCAGTGTATATATACAGGAGGAGTGGTACTGTGCAGTGTATATATACAGGACAAGAGGAGTGGTACTGTGCAGTGTATATATACAGGACAGGAGGAGTGGTACTGTGCAGTGTATATATACAGGACAGGAGGAGTGGTACTGTGCAGTGTATATATACAGGACAGGAGAAGTGGTACTGTGCAGTGTATATATACAGGACAGGAGGAGCAGTACTGTGCAGTGTATATATACAGGAGGAGTGGTACTGTGCAGTGTGTATATACAGGACAGGAGGAGAGGTACTGTGCAGTGTATATATACAGGAGGAGTGGTACTGTGCAGTGTATATATACAGGAGGAGTGGTACTGTGCAGTGTATATATACAGGACAGGAGGAGTGGTACTGTGCAGTGTATATATACAGGACAGGAGAAGTGGTACTGTGCAGTGTATATATACAGGACAGGAGGAGCAGTACTGTGCAGTTTATATATACAGGAGGAGTGGTACTGTGCAGTGTGTATATACAGGACAGGAGGAGTGGTACTGTGCAGTGTATATATACAGGACAGAAGTGATACTGTGCAGTGTATATATACAGGACAGGAGGAGTGGTACTGTGCAGTGTATATATACAGGACAGAAGTGATACTGTGCAGTGTATATATACAGGACAGGAGGAGTGGTACTGTGCGGTGTATATATACAGGACAGGAGGAGTGGTACTGTGCAGTGTATATATACAGGAGGAGTGGTACCGTGCAGTGTATATATACAGGGCAGGAGGAGTGGTACTGTGCAGTGTATATATACAGGACAGGAGGAGTGGTACTGTGCAGTGTATATATACAGGACAGGAGGAGTGGTACTGTGCAGTGTATATATACAGGAGGAGTGGTACTGTGCAATGTATATATACTGGACAGGAGGAGTGGTACTGTGCAGTGTATATATACAGGACAGGAGGAGCGGTACTGTGCAGTGTATATATACAGGACAGGAGGAGTGGTACTGTGCAGTGTATATATACAGGACAGAAGTGATACTGTGCAGTGTATATATACAGGACAGGAGGAGTGGTACTGTGCAGTGTATATATACAGGACAGGAGGAGTGGTACTGTGCAGTGTATATATACAGGACAGGAGGAGTGGTACTGTGCAGTGTATATATACAGGAGGAGTGGTACTGTGCAGTGTATATATACAGGACAAGAGGAGTGGTACTGTGCAGTGTATATATACAGGACAGGAGGAGTGGTACTGTGCAGTGTATATATACAGGACAGGAGGAGTGGTACTGTGCAGTGTATATATACAGGACAGGAGGAGCAGTACTGTGCAGTGTATATATACAGGAGGAGTGGTACTGTGCAGTGTGTATATACAGGACAGGAGGAGTGGTACTGTGCAGTGTATATATACAGGACAGAAGTGATACTGTGCAGTGTATATATACAGGACAGGAGGAGTGGTACTGTGCAGTGTATATATACAGGACAGGAGGAGCGGTACTGTGCAGTGTATATATACAGGACAGGAGGAGAGGTACTGTGCAGTGTATATATGCAGGACAGGAGGAATGGTACTGTGCAGTGTATATATACAGGAGGAGTGGTACTGTGCAGTGTGTATATACAGGACAGAAGTGATACTGTGCAGTGTATATATACAGGACAGGAGGAGTGGTACTGTGCAGTGTATATATACAGGACAGGAGGAGCGGTACTGTGCAGTGTATATATACAGGACAGGAGGAGTGGTACTGTGCAGTGTATATATACAGGACAGGAGGAGCGGTACTGTGCAGTGTATATATACAGGACAGGAGGAGCGGTACTGTGCAGTGTATATATACAGGACAGGAGGAGAGGTACTGTGCAGTGTATATATACAGGAGGAGTGGTACTGTGCAGTGTATATATACAGGAGGAGTGGTACTGTGCAGTGTATATATACAGGACAGGAGGAGTGGTACTGTGCAGTGTGTATATACAGGACAGGAGGAGTGGTACTGTGCAGTGTATATATACAGGACAGGAGGAGTGGTACTGTGCAGTGTATATATACAGGACAGGAGGAGTGATACTGTGCAGTGTATATATACAGGACAGGAGGAGTGGTACTGTGCAGTGTATATATACAGGAGGAGTGGTACTGTGCAGTGTATATATACAGGACAGGAGGAGCGGTACTGTGCAGTGTATATATACAGGACAGGATGAGTGGTACTGTGCAGTGTATATATACAGGACAGGAGGAGTGGTACTGTGCAGTGTATATATACAGGAGGAGTGGTACTGTGCAGTGTATATATACAGGAGGAGTGGTACTGTGCAGTGTATATATACAGGACAGGAGGAATGGTACTGTGCAGTGTATATATACAGGAGGAGTGGTACTGTGCAGTGTATATATACAGGACAGGAGGAGTGGTACTGTGCAGTGTATATATACAGGAGGAGTGGTACTGTGCAGTGTATATATACAGGATAAGAGGAGTGCTACTGTGCAGTGTATATATACAGGAGGAGTGGTACTGTGCAGTGTATATATACAGGAGGAGTGGTACTGTGCAGTGTGTATATACAGGACAGGAGGAGCGGTACTGTGCAGTGTATATATACAGGACAGGAGGAGTGGTACTGTGCAGTGTATATATACAGGACAGGAGGAGCGGTACTGTGCAGTGTATATATACAGGACAGGAGGAGCGGTACTGTGCAGTGTGTATATACAGGACAGGAGGAGTGGTACTGTGCAGTGTATATATACAGGACAGGAGGAGCGGTACTGTGCAGTGTATATATACAGGACAGGAGGAGTGGTACTGTGCAGTGTATATATACAGGACAGGAGGAGCGGTACTGTGCAGTGTATATATACAGGACAGGAGGAGTGGTACTGTGCAGTGTATATATACAGGACAGGAGGAGTGGTACTGTGCAGTGTATATATACAGGACAGGAGGAGTGGTACTGTGTAGTGTATATATACAGGAGGAGTGGTACTGTCCAGTGTATATATACAGGACAGGAGGAGTGGTACTGTGCAGTGTATATATACAGGACAGGAGGAGTGGTACTGGGCAGTGTATATATACAGGAGGAGCGGTACTGTGCAGTGTATATATACAGGAGGAGTGGTACTGGGCAGTGTATATATACAGGAGGATTGGTACTGGGCAGTGTATATATACAGGAGGAGTGGTACTGTGCAGTGTATATATACAGGACAGGAGGAGTGGTACTGTGCAGTGTATATATACAGGAGGAGCGGTACTGTGCAGTGTATATATACAGGACAGGAGGAGTGGTACTGTGCAGTGTATATATACAGGACAGGAGGAGCGGTACTGTGCAGTGTATATATACAGGACAGGAGGAGTGGTACTGTGCAGTGTATATATAGAGGAGGAGCGGTACTGTGCAGTGTATATATACAGGACAGGAGGAGTGGTACTGTGCAGTGTATATATACAGGACAGGAGGAGTGTTACTGTGCAGTGTATATATACAGGACAGGAGGAGTGGTACTGTGCAGTGTATATATACAGGAGGAGTGGTACTGTGCAGTGTATATATACAGGACAGGAGGAGTGGTACTGTGCAGTGTATATATACAGGACAGGAGGAGTGGTACTGTGCAGTGTATATATACACAGGAGGAGAGGTACTGTGCAGTGTATATATACAGGACAGGAGGAGTGGTACTGTGCAGTGTATATATACACAGGAGGAGTGGTACTGTGCAGTGTATATATACAGGACAGGAGGAGTGGCACTGTGCAGTGTATATATACAGGACAGGAGGAGTGGTACTGTGCAGTGTATATATACAGGACAGGAGGAGTGGTACTGTGCAGTGTATATATACAGGACAGGAGGAGTGATACTGTGCAGTGTATATATACAGGAGGAGTGGTACTGTGCAGTGTATATATACAGGATAGGAGGAGTGGTACTGTGCAGTGTATATATACAGGAGGAGTGGTACTGTGCAGTGTATATATACAGGATAGGAGGAGTGGTACTGTGCAGTGTATATATACAGGACAGGAGGAGCGGTACTGTGCAGTGTATATATACAGGACAGGAGGAGTGGTACTGTGCAGTGTATATATACAGGACAGGAGGAGTGGTACTGTGCAGTGTATATATACAGGAGGAGTGGTACTGTGCAGTGTATATATACAGGAGGAGTGGTACTGTGCAGTGTATATATACAGGACAGGAGGAGTGGTACTGTGCAGTGTATATATACAGGACAGGAGGAGTGGTACTGTGCAGTGTATATATACAGGACAGGAGGAGTGGTACTGTGCAGTGTATATATACAGGAGGAGTGGTACTGTGCAGTGTATATATACAGGAGGAGGGTACTGTGCAGTGTATATATACAGGACAGGAGGAGTGGTACTGTGCAGTGTATATATACAGGAGAAGAGGTACTGTGCATTGTATATATACAGGAGGAGTGGTACTGTGCAGTGTATATATACAGGACAGGAGGAGTGGTACTGTGCAGTGTATATATACAGGACAGGAGGAGTGGTACTGTGCAGTGTATATATACAGGACAGGAGGAGTGGTACTGTGGAGTGTATATATACAGGAGGAGTGGTACTGTGCAGTGTATATATACAGGACAGGAGGAGTGGTACTGTGGAGTGTATATATACAGGAGGAATGGTACTGTGCAGTGTATATATACAGGACAGGAGGAGTGGTACTGTGCAGTGTATATATACAGGACAGGAGGAGTGGTACTGTGCAGTGTATATATACAGGACAGGAGGAGTGGTACTGTGCAGTGTATATATACAGGACAGGAGGAGTGGTACTGTGCAGTGTATATATACAGGACAGGAGGAGTGGTACTGTGCAGTGTATATATACAGGAGGAGTGGTACTGTGCAGTGTATATATACAGGACAGGAGGAGTGGTACTGTGCAGTGTATACAGTGGGGCAAAAAAGTATTTAGTCAGTCAGCAATAGTGCAAGTTCCACCACTTAAAAAGATGAGAGGCGTCTGTAATTTACATCATAGGTAGACCTCAACTATGGGAGACAAACTGAGAAAAAAAAATCCAGAAAATCACATTGTCTGTTTTTTTATCATTTTATTTGCATATTATGGTGGAAAATAAGTATTTGGTCAGAAACAAAATTTCATCTCAATACTTTGTAATATATCCTTTGTTGGCAATGACAGAGGTCAAACATTTTCTGTAAGTCTTCA